>NC_064417.1:6275000-6617500 GCF_023375975.1 Astyanax mexicanus
AAATTTAACATAACTTAAATACTACCATAATTTGAGATCTTTTAAGTTGATTAAATCAAACTAAATACAAAACTCGTGTGTGAGTTTGATCAACTTTGATCAGTTTTGAGTTAAGGTGAGTTGATTCAGTTGAGTAATCCTGGCGCTGATGAGTAAACCACCTTTCCTATTGGCTCCTGGGACCATCAATTTGCATACTGGGTGTGCATATCTACCCCACCTTTACTCACCATCAACGTGAAGTCACATTGACTACCTTGAGTTGAGGCTACCTTTCTCAACTCCAGACCTTATAGATCTTATATAAGATCTATAACTTTCAGAATTCCAGTTTCTGGTCATGGATTTTATTTGATAGAAGTTAAGAGAACAGTTATTGGCTACAATAATTGATTGGCTAGTGTGACATCAGCAAAAAAATAAAAATCCTAATGTCTTGTGCATGCATACAAGTGTACTGTTGGTGTGCACATAGTTTAGTGTGTTATTTAAGCTCAAATAATTTAATTTTAGTGGTTGAAGATTTTTGTTTTTCTCAAACAATTTGAGTTTACTTAACTTATGAGGTTTCACAGTGCACATACCATCTGTGTCGTATGCTTGAATTTACTGTGCAGATATTTTTTGCTTGTCATGTTGATCCAGAATAAAGGTAAACATGTTTTCATTGGCAACAGAATATGGTGGATGTGCATAATTTTTTTTTCCCCACCACTCCAGGCATGCGTGATAACTCTACAGTACCATTTAGGTGCTCTTAACTGTGGTGCTGTTAAAGTTTCTGAGGCTGATAACTCTGATAAATTTATTCTGAATGAATATATTTTGGGGTGGTCTGACTCCTGATGAGAGCCAGTTTCACCAGTTTCATGTTTTTTTGATGTTCTTTAAAAACTGCACTTGATGATACTTTAAAATTGATTGACCTTCAAAGTATTTTTTTCTTTACTTAGTTGAGTAGTTCTTGCTTCTCATAATCTGGATTAGAACATTACTCAAATAGGGCTATTCACTGTATAACAATGTTTGATGCTCTCAAACACATTAAGAGGCAAACAATTCTTAAGACAAGAAATGAATTCTTGTCGAGTTTAGCACAGCTGTTAACTGAAAGCCTGAATTCTGGGTGACTCTACCTCATAAAGCTGACTGAGACAATCCAGCCAATATGTGCACATTTTTTATAGATTGGATGACTGGATAATTATCCAATGCGATGGATAGATGGTATTTTCAAATGGTCTCTTTAAGACATATTAAAAAAGTACTTTTTGACTGTATACAGGGAGGTTTTGGATTGTTGGTGGGTTTCTGTTTCTAGCCTGGCAGAGATTATTACTGAGCTCAATCTCTAGCCTACAGGAAGTGCTGCCCGAGCACAATTTTATCTCCCCCAGCTAAGGCTGTGGGTGCATAAACAAACACTCTCTCAGCATGGTGAAGGAAGTGTGACCAGGTATAGGAATTCCCCCGCAATCTTCCCCAGCTCCAGTTTATTGTAAGAAAGCGTTAGTATTTCAGCCTCTTAGCTTTGCGGCACTCTTTCCTATTACCAGTTAAGCCACTTCAGAGGGGATTATGAAACCCTTGTGTTTTGGTTAACCCAAATTGTCAGCATTAGAGCTCATTCCCACAGTGAATCTTGGTGTTTAGCAGCTTTCTGTCGGTTAGTGAATGCATGGTTGGAAAATTCTTCAACACTTAAGATATATCCTAAAACCCCTGTCATTTTAGTGTGGGAGGTTTCATGGCTAAATTGGAGCAGCATGGTGGCCAATCTTCATTAATTGCACATTGCCCCAGTAAGAGCAGAGTGTGAAGGTTCAATTAGCACGGTAAGAGCACAGTTTTGCTCAAAATATTGCAATGCACACAACATTATGGGTGACATACCAGAGTTCAAAAGAGGACAAATTGTTGGTGCACGTCTTGCTGCCGCATCTGTGACCAAGACAGCAAGTCTTTGTGATGCATCAAGAGCCACGGTATCCAGGGTAATGTCAGCATACCACCAAGAAGGACCAACCACATCCAACAGGATTAACTGTGGATGCTGTAAGAGGAAGCTGTCTGAAAGGGATGTTCGGGTGCTAACCCGGATTGTATTAAAAAAAAAAAACGTAAAACCACGGCTGTCCAAATCACGACAGAATTCAATGTGCACCTCAACTCTCCTGTTTCCACCAGAACTGTCCGTCAGGACAATAAATTATTGTGGTCTAAAACCAAGTGTTTCAGTTTCATTGTCCAACCCATGTATATGGGATTTATTGAGTTTAAGGTGCTCCCTTGCACCAACTCTCTTGGGATTGCCGACCACAGCAATCAGAAAGGCTGTGGTTGACTGCTGATTCTAACAGCTGATTAGCTTGACACCCAGGAGTGTTAGTCTTGAGCTTTCGTCTAAGACACATCTGCTGCCTCACTAATGGTCTTCCTCTTTAATCCCTCCCGAGCCTGAGGTGTTTACTGACTGTAGCTGCAACTGGAGGCTAGTTAAGCTTGGGCCCACAGATTGATGGTTCTACTCAGATGAGCTGAACTCATCTTCTCTCTTCCTGGCATTTTGGACTTTCTTAAGAAGGAAACTTTATTCTTCCTGGCATTTTGGACTTTCTTAAGAAGGAAACTTCCCTCGAGTGCTCTTCAGAATCTCAGCAGGTACTGGTTTCCTGACTGTTCTTCACTTTCTGAGCCTCAGAGCAGGTGGAATCCAGACTGTAGATTTCTAGACTGCAAGGAAATTGGAAAACGCAGATTCTTGAGACAATTGGAACTGGATATAAGTGTCTACAATGGATTTCTTATTAAACCCTGAGACTCTCCACAAGTCTGCTCAAGTGTGTACGCTGCTGAGGCTTCTCTGAACTGCCTGGGTTTGTGTGTGTGCATTTGAGTGTCTGGGGGCAGTCCACTGACTCGCACCAGCTGTTGAGCCAACAAGCGTGATTGCTCCAAGTACCGCTCCCACTCAAGTCAAGCAGGAGTGTATGTGTGTGTGGTGTATAAGTGTGTGTGCCACTGCCAGCCTCTGGAAGAACGCCACAGCTTTGCGACTCTGCTTGGACAGCAGAAGAGAGGAAAATGCCGGCCATTTTGGTCACCTCCACCATGAAGTCTGGATTGCCCAAGCCTGTCCACAGCGCATTGCCCATTCCCCAGTCTCCCAGCCACAGAAGAACCGGACACAACGGCAGCCCCAAGCTCAGCCATCCCAGCCTCATCCCACTGAGGAGCACCCTCTCCAGGAGACACAGTCAGACTGCAGGAGCGACGCTGAAGAAGAGTCAGACAGTCAAGGAGAAGATCGCCGACCCCCAGGTTTGAGTTCTTTGAGTTCTGAGCTTCTTGTGTTGCTTGTGTTGGAGATGGTTTGTTTTGCAAGTGCGTGCGTGTGTGTGTGTGTGTGTGTGTGTGTGTAAGTGGGTGTAAGGGAGTCAGTTCTGTTATAGTCTGTGTGTGTGTTTGTAAGAGAGAGAGACAGTGTGTGTACAGAAAGGATTATACTTCATTCATAGAAAAACAAGCCAGAAAGTGGAATTGCTATAAATGTTATGAATGAAATGTTATAAAACGTTTTGTGGTTCCAAAGTTTTTGATTAGAGTTAGGTTTGTTTAATCTGATTTGGAAACTTTTTCATCACATACATATACAGCTCTGGAAAAAAAAGAGACCATTAAAAACCTCTGGAATATAATCAAGAGAAAAATGGATGATCACAAGCCATCAAACCAAACTGAACTGCTTGAATTTTTGCACCGGGAGTAAAGCAGCATAAAGTAAGCAAAAGCAGTGTGTAAGACTGGTGGAGGAGAAAATGATGCCAAGAAAAAAACAAGGGTTATTCCACCAAATATTGATTTCTGAACTCATAATACTTAATAAATGTGAACTTGTTTTTTTTTTTTTTTTTTTTGTTTTTGCATTATTTAAGGTCTGAAGGCTCTGCATCTTTTTTTTGTTGTTATTTCAGCCATTTTTTTTTTTTTTTGCAAATAAATGCTCTAAATATCAAGATTTTTTTGTCTGTAGTTTATAGAATAAAACAACAATGGTAATTTTACTCAGACAAATATAACATATAAAGCTAAATCAGAGAAACTGATTCAGAAACTCAAGTGATCTCTTATTTTTTTCCAGAGCTGTATAATATATATTAGCACTACATACCGTACAAGTACAGAGCTATTGCTGCTTTCATTCAAACTTTCATTCAATCTGTGCTATTTTTTTTTGTAATAATGTATATCTGCCAGTTGTTCTTTACATTCTTTCCAAATTTGATGATAATGATTAGACCATAAAAAGGACTTGGACTTCCACTGAAAGTTAAGAATGTTTTTTCTTCTCCCATAAAGTTGCCATTTAGGGGGATAGAGTGAGCTTTGAGGTGGTTTGCTGCACTAGTGGCTTTGGAACTGCTGACCACACCAATCAGAGAGGCTGTCAAAAAGTGAAAAATGTCAAAAATAGAGATAAAAAGGCAAGACAGCGACTGCATGCACTTAAATGTAATGACATGTCCCATGTACGTATATAGTTGCTGTCATGCAAAAAATAGTTTGAGTTCCTTGTATCTCTAAAACTAGCAACTTTACAAGACAAGGAACAAAACGTCCAATGGAAGTTAATGTAAAAGAAGTCATTTTTGGAGTATTTCTATTAGTTCATTCATTATTGCATTTTGAGACAATGGAAAGAGCAACAAGAAGATTCAGATTATGTTAGAAAGGGAAAAAAGGATCACAGATTTACAAAGTTTTTGGTCAGAGAGTGGGAAACATGTGGTACAGTGAATAAGATGCTTCATGCTTATAACTATGAAATTATATATCATTATCATAAAATAGTCTTAAAATAACTATATGAATAATATATTTTATTGCAATGATTTTGAGACAATATATCATCCAAACATTCAAAGTTATGCTGGTGAAGTACTGAAGAGCTTCCTCAGCACTGAAGGGGTTAATCTGCACCTGCAGGCAGTTGTGGCTTTCGTAAAGCTTTGTAGTAGGAGCGCATAGTAATGTTTTAATAAGACTTTGTTTATATATGTGAGTGTGTGTTTTCACAGCTTTCTCAGGGCTTTTTTTCCTGGACGTCCTGTGTAAAAATATGTCCAGCTGTAGTACAGGATCAGCATTATTAGACTGCTTTCATTCACTCACAGGTGCTTAAACGGCCACACAGAGGCTTTACCTGGTTTAGTGTGGGGTTAAATGGAGATTAACACCTTGCTTGAGGTGTTAGTGTGTGTTTTTGTTTGTGTCAGTGTCAGTATGGCAGGTCAGAGACCAAACGTGGGGTATTTAGTTGATGGAAAACCAGCTTTAGGGTCAGTTTGTATGAAATACATTTTGCAGGAGTTTGCTTTTAATTGAAATCAATGCTATTAGATTTTATTATAATATTTTTATTATAATACACTCATTGAAAAAAGGGGTTGGACAATGAAACTGAAACACCTGGTTTTAGACCACAATAATTGATTGTGGTGACGGAGAGTTCTGGTGGAAACAGGAGAGTTGAGGTGCACATTGAATAGTTTTTTGGATACAATCCAGGTTAGCACCCAAACATCCCTTTCAGACAGCTTCCTCTTACAGCGTCCACAGTTAATCCTGTTGGATGTGGTTGGTCCTTCTTGGTGGTATGCTGACATTACCCTGGATACTGCGGCTCTTGATACATCGCAAAGACTTGCTGTCTTGGTCACAGATGCGCCAGCAAGACGTGCACCAACAATTTGTCTCTTTTGAACTCTGTTATGTCTCCCATAATGTTGTGTGCATTGCAATATTTTGAGCAAAACTGTGCTCTTACCCTGCTAATTGAACCTTCACACTCTGCTCTTACTGGTGCAATGTGCAGTGTTACAGTTGAATGCAACTTTATATGAATGAAGTTACTGTGCACAGCTCTGGAAAAAAAAAATAAGAGACCACTTAAAAAAAACTTTGTTTTTACCAAGTTGAAACCTCTGAAGTTATCCAAAATCAGCGTGTAAGACTGGTGGAGGAGAACATGCCAAGACGCTTGAAAACTGTGATTAAAAACCAGGGTTATTTGGTAATTCCAGGTTAATTAGGCAATTCCAGTTTAAAGGGAAGCTGGAGATATTGGAGATATCAGGATTGGTCCTGACAGTGTATAGACCATATTCTAAGTTAGTTTTGTATATCAAACACATCAAAATAGTTCAAATAAAGATTTCTTAAGCTTAGCACTCACACCTCAAAGCACAGGGGGCTCAAACAGGAGCTTTGAAAGCCACGTTTGTTTGAGCTGGACTGCCATGACCTTTGGGTTCCATGCCCGGTGAATAAATTCAGTATATATATTCTGTTGTTTTAAGAATAGACTAGGCAGTTCTGTTCAAATGTGACTTTCTGCCTCATTACACAACTCTACACTGAGCCTCCAGCTGCTCTCTGAGTGTGTGTGTGTGTGTGTGTGTGTGTGTGTGTGTGTGTGTGTGTGTGTGAGTGTGTGTATTTATTCTGCCCCTGCTACAGTGAGGAACTTCACTCTTCATGTGGTTTGGAGGATGAAACACTCGGCCGCCTGGTCTGTCATTATAGTATTACGCACAGAAACACACCAACACACACACACACACACAGCAGTGGAGGTTTTACTACAGTGCTCTATTAGTAGTGGTGTGCCACAGTGCAGGTGGGCGCATGGCCATGTGGGATCCAAGCTCACACACATACACACACATATACACACACACACACTTACACCACTATAGAGCACATCAATGGGAATAGTGCACTGGCACTGATCCAAATACTACTATATAAGCAAGTATAATAGTGTAAATGATCTCACACACACAGACAGACAGACAGTATATCCTCATGTTCTCTAATATAAACCCACATGTGAACCCATCTGCACACATACGAACACGTCCATCACTCACTTGCTTATATAAAGCTCATATTCCGTTGGGTTTTGCACTTCGGTCCCTTTTTAATACTGGCACAAAGTGCTGGAAAACTCAGGGCTGTAAAAATAAAACGTGGTGCAGGGTGTTTTGGTGGGCGACGGCTTTTCGGAGTAAGGCTGCAGTTTCCGACCCGAGCGACTAGCTTGTAAATCCCAGCTAATAATTTGTCGCATAACTCAAATCGTTTATTCTTATTGAAATGAAAGGGGTGAGGGATGGTTGGAAGATGAACTGACTTCACCAATAAAGCTCTAAAAGGTTGAGGAGCCTTCATTTCAGTGGATATCCTGCCTGAAGCAACATGTGGCTTTGTGTATGAAGTGTATTGGTTTTAATGTACTACCCTGTCAGATCACAGGATACAGGTACTTTGAGATGGCAGATGATGAGCAGCCTTTTCATGACAAGATCTTACTGTCTGACTGAATTTGTTAGTGTGTCTGTTGTGCTTGAAGGAGAGAATAAAAAAATAAAAAAAAAACAGCAGTGGTGCTGGAGTTTTTAAACACAGTGTCCTACCCAGCTGCTCCACCTTGTAGATGTGAGGCTTACATGTCAGTGTCAATACAGTACAGAGACAAACCCACCGTTTAAATAATACCTGCTCTGTGGTGGTCTTTTGGGGTCCTAACCATTGAAGAACAGCATGAAAGAAGGATGATAATAATAGTGAAGTATGCAGAGAAACAGGTACATGACTTCAGTCTGTAGTTTTAAAACAACACAGTGCTCCTATATGCAGAAAGTTGAGATTAAAAAAAAATTAATAATGAATAAAGTTACAAGTAAAGCATATAGCACTCATCCACACACCGTGAGAAGCAGCAGCCAATAGCGCACAGCCTGCTCTCAACCGGAAACGACCGTCCTTCTGGAGGACTGCATCAGGAACTACAGCATTTACCGAGGACAGAGTGCCAATACATATTTGGGCACTCATACATACAAACTCATACATACATACATACATACCACACACATGCACATACACACCAGATCATTTTAGAGTATTTACATTTTCTGGGTAATTTTAGGATATCCAGTTTAGCCGATCTCCATGTTTTTTTTTTTTTTTTTTTGGACTGTGGGACCAAACCACAGGTCCCTGGAGGAAATCCATGCAGACACAGAGAGAACATGGAAACTCCACCCAGATAGGGACTTGAACCCAAGACCCTGGCATTGCTAGTTCTCGTGTGTTTAGTTCTGGTGTGTTCTTGGGCCGAAATGTGTTTCTGGAAAGCGGCCAGGTTTCTCCATAGTGAAAAAAAAAATTGTGTAATTTGTTAGCGAGTGTCGCTGATCAGTCATGTAGTGTGAAAGGCTCAACAACTAAAGGACTGGCGGTTACTACAGTCGTGTAGTGTGAATCTGAACGCTTTGAAAGTGCACAGGTAGTTTATTAAAGAAGACACAGCAGTATCGTGAGGTACCTGAGCTTGTTCATGATGTAAAAATAGTAATTTCTACACTGTCAACCCATACGTTGTTCGAACTCAAATGATTTACATAAATCTGTTTTACATAAAATTGGATATTTCTAAACAATACTCAACTATTTTATGTTTGTGGGCACATATTATACATTCAAACTGAGATCTTTGAGTTGAACCAACTTCTAATAACTGAGTTTAGTCTGTTGCCATTGGCAGCTTCTTTTCCATTGGCTTCTGTCACAATCTACTTGCATACTGGGTGTGTCCAACAGTTTCTGACAGACACTCACCATCAGTGCATGGTGATTCTCCCTGGGCTTCCTTAGAAATAAATCAAGTTCCCTTTTAGTTGTAATAACTTGATGTTTTAATTTATGCTAACTCAAGTTTTCATTCCCCATTACTTAAAAATTTGAGCATATCGGCTGCCTTAAAAAAGTTAAATTAACTGAACTTATCCGGTCTTACAGCATAACAAAAATAACAAAAAGTTAAATCAACTTCCCCTTTAGTTATAATAACTTGATGTTCTAAGTTATGCTAACTTAAGTTGTTATTACCTATTACTTAACTTTTTTAAGGCAACCAGTTTCCTCAAATTTTTTTAAGTAAACTTAACTTATCCGGGCTTAGAGTGTATGAAAGGGGTCACACTATGCCCCTATCACTAGTAGCTATTGTAAGCCAGTAGGGAGCATTGGCAAAAGGTGCTGTATTTCATAATGCTGGGGTGAATGGAAGTGGACTATTTGTCAAAAGTTTGTACTTATTATCATCTTTAATAATCAGTTGTTCTCAGACTTCTCTGTGTGAACGCTTGAGTTCATGTATTTACTTGATTTGTCTCTGTTTTACACACACATACACACACACACACACACACACACACACACACACAAAGCCAGCTGCACTGGTGCACACACAGCACCATCCACCTCCCACAGCTCTGTAGTTGCCCTGCTGACCGCAGCGCGGATCTGGACATTATTAGTGCCACATGCTGCCGCCGCAGGTCAGAGCTCCGCCAGCCCGCAGGTCTGCTGCTCTCACAGGATGGGTGGAGCAGCTCCGAGAGCCCTGACCCTCCAGAGCAGAAATAAAAACATCCCACACACACACACACAGACCCTGCACATGTATAAGCATGCAGTGCATGCACATGCGTGTGAGTGTCTGTGTGTGTGTAAAAGAATTCGAGATTTAGAGAATTAGATCATTAGAGAGACTGTCATCCCTCCATTTTACTCTGTTTCTCCATTTCTGTTTTACCTATTCCTCCCCTTCTCACTCCTTATCTCTTATTTATCAATCAATTTATTTAACTCTCTTCTGCTCTGTCTGTCTCTTCTCCATTGCTTTTGTTCCCACTTTTCTTTTTCTCAATCTCTTTTTATTACCATCATGCCATTCCTCTCTTCTGATTTGCCCTCTCCTCTTCAGATTTCCTCTTCTTTCCTTGTTGCTCTTATTTCTTACTCATTATTTGTCCTTATTCCTTTCTCATTCTCTCATTTCTTTTTTTGTTCTCATTTGTTTGTCTGTTTTTCTCGTTTTCTGTCTGTCCCTCATTTCTCCCTCTCTTATTCTCTCTATTTTTCTATCTCCTTTATCTTTTACTCTCTATCACCTCTTCTTTCCTTTTTTTCTCTCTTCTTTCTTATTTTTTATTTGTTTATATTCCTTGCTCATTCTCTCCTCCATATTATATAATTATTTTTCTGTTTTCCTCTTTCTCTGTCTCTCCCTCATTGCTCCCTTTTATTTCCTCTATCTTTTTCTCCCCTTCTTCTCTCTCTCTCATGGGCCATAATCAGTCATTTCTCATTTTTCTTCCTGTCTTTTAACCCCCCCCCCCCCCCCACACACACACACCTTTTCTGCTCCATTTATTAATCTCTCTTTTTTCATTGGTGTTTTATTGGCGTGTGTGTAATCTGATACACTGTTGCATTATAATTAGAAAGTTATAAAATGCATTACAAAAGTAAATACATAATTTAAACAGTTCTGAGTTACTGTAATATTTCTATAATAATATTCAGCTCATTTTAGAGCAGAAGAAAATGCCTGTGCTGTCCAGACTGAATGGTTGTGGGTCAGAGAGCTGTGTCTGTATGTAATGCTGATCTACACTTTTCTCTTTCTGCTGATCTCAGACCTGTATAAGCGTGGTTGGTTGTAAGGCCTCTGTCACTGTAGTTTATTCTCTTCACCTGTGTCCCACTGACACACATTTGAAAGAGTAGTTGAGTGATCAGACCAGATGAGACTGTGCTGCCCTCTACTGCATGCTCTGCAATATTGCATGATGTCTGTGAGACACCAAGTTGTGTGTGTCACTCAGTGAACGCAACCCTTTTACTCATATTGTAAGACTAATAATAAGTAGAGTCAAAATTTACTTTATATACTTATATAGCCATGTTTGTCCTTGATCTTGTATACATAGCTAAATTTTACAGTTAGCATATGTTCCTGGGTTAAACCACAACTTAACCTAGATTTGCAACCCTGTTACTCGCAACCCTGTTACTCGCAACCCTGTTACTGTAAGTTACCAAATATATTGCACTGCTTTGATACCTGAGCTTGACGAATCAAACTTTCTGATAGTCTATTACCTGTATTTAATGAATATATGACTAAAAATGATCAAATTGAAGATCAAATTGTCAGAAGTGACCACCCCTGAAATGTACCAAAATCCTGGAATGTCCCAGAAACAGTTACTCCATCATAAAGGATAAACCCTTTTAATACCCATGATTTTGTGAACAGTGTATGAACAGGTGTCCTGATACTTTTCTTCATACAGTGTAGAGCTCATTCACTCCTGAAAGAGCTCTTTTCTCTGTGTGAGTGATGTCATACTCTCTGAGGGAAGACTCCTCTTATGCAGTGACTCTGCAGGAAGGTGCTTAATGCCAGCGACTGAAGCAGTCTCATCTGTTCCCTCTCAATACTGCTGATCCTTACGTTGTTCTTACAAGAACTGTAGTGTTTTACTGAACTCTATCTTTTTCTTTCTCTCTCTCTCTTTTTCGGATGGACAGATTTACACAGACTGGGCAAACCACTATCTGGCCAAGTCAGGTCACAAGCGCATGATCAGGGACCTCCAGCAGGATGTAGCAGACGGGGTTCTACTGGCCGAGATCATCCAGGTCGTAGGTAAAGGCTCTTTAGACCGCTCCACACAGTGATTTTTTTTATGTTTATGTCCAACTTTAAAGCTGTTTCCTGTTTGTGTCAAGTAGAATGGCAACATGCTACTGAATAAACGTTTTTACAAAAAAATAATTTTATATCTTTATTTTACATTTATATTTTATTTTATATCTAGTTAACTACTGATGTGAAGCTAAGACTCTGGTAAATCAATTTCAAGCACCAAAACAGTTTATCCACACAAGTAAAATATATTTTTAACAATATATAGGAATAATTTTTAAATCAGATTTCACATTTTTGAGGTTTAGGGCCACATAATCTCTTCATACATCCTCCAGGCCAGTTATTTCCTCATTATTGAGATAGCTGGGACTGTTTTGAATATTTTGATATAAAATATGTGGGTATTATTTTAAATGAAAGTGCCTAAAGGCAAAATTAAGAAAATATCCAAAAATCGAGATAATGCCCCTAGACTGGAAAGGGTTAATCAAAGCATTCTCCTGTTTTATTATGCTTAAAAAAATGTAGAACTTAGTAAGCTTTGAATGAATCACACATACATTACCAGACAAAATAGGGAAAAAAACATATTTAATTATTTAGTGCAAAAAAAAAGTGTTAAACAAACCAGAATATGTTTTTTTTTTAGATTCCTCCAAGCTTTGCACATTTTTGCTAGATTTTCTCAGTCATCTTTATGAGGTAGAGTCACCTGGAATTCAGGCTTTCAGTTAACAGCTGTGCTAAACTCACCAAGAGTTACTTACTTGAATTTCTTGCCTCTTAATGTGTTTAAGAGCATCAATTGTAAAGTTGTGAAGAGGCCAGTTGTGAACCCCTGCAGCAGACTATTATTCTGTTATGGACAGTAACTAATATCTTACTTGTGGGTTGAAGTATGTATCCACATGCAGTACATGCCTTTTTGGAATAAAAGGGTTAAATAAATTAAATTAATTAATTTAATGTTTTGATATTTCTAGCTAATGAGAAGATTGCAGACATCAACGGTTACCCTGAAAGTCGCTCTCAAATGGTGAGTGTGTTTAACCTTCTCCTCCCTCCACATGCACATCTATAACTAACCTTTGTCATACTGATATTTTTCAGATTATCAAACCAACTTTAATATTATACAAAGATAAGTTAATATATATATATATATAAAAAACTATTTTTACGTGATCATTTTATTTATTAAAGGAACAAAAAAAACTATCCAAACAGTCTCTTTCTAATTATTAACCCTTGTGTGGTGTTCATATTTTTGTTACTCGTTTACTTTGTTACTTGTATTTAATTCAGCAAAATTAAGCAATTTTACATTAAAATGCTTTACACATGCTTGCTTCACCTAAATTGCAAGCAATATAAACAGCTTACATGGTTAATATTTGCCCTTTACCTTTTTTATGTTACATTTCTTTCAAAAAGTGCTACTCTTTTTTTTTATTAGTTTTTTTAATAAAATGTAAAAGAAAATGAATTAAACTCAAGATATGAGTAGAAAATTTGTTTAGTTTCAAATTTACAAATGAAGCAATGTTTTTTAGCCCTTGGCCAAACATACTGTATGTAATATAAATGTGTAAGGGGGGGGGGGGGGGGTGTACAGTGTGTTTATCGAAAATGTATTTTGATATATGTTTTTCACAAAAAATTAGCCAATGCCAATGAGTTTGAGTTAGAAAAAATATTTTTTAGTATAATTTGATGAAAAATGAAAATGGGTCCCACAGACCCGAACACCACACAAGGGTTAAACATTAACTAAGGCAATTAAGATCTGCAGTTCTTTAAATGTTGTTCTGGGTTCTTGTGGGACCTCCTGGATGAGTTGTCCATGCCCTTTTGGGGTAATTTCGGACGTCCTGCCATTTCTGGGAGATTCACCAGTGTTGTATGTTTTCTCCATTTTTGAATAATAGCTCTATATACATGGCTTTGTAACCTTTTCCAGACTGATAGATGATCAATGACTTTATTTTCTCATCTGTTTTTAAATTTCTACAGATCGGGGTATAATAATATGCTGCTTTTTGAGATCTTTTATCTGCTTCATGATGTCAGACAGGTTTTATTTAAGGGATTTCTTGATTCTATAGTTCTGGCAGTAAACAGGCCTGATGAACTCAGCTTTCCAAAGAGTGTGTTTAATCAAAGTAACCTAATTTATCGGGGCAAAACACTTTTCACAAAGGGTTAAATCCTTTTTTTTTTTTTTTAATAAATGAAATAATCACTTACTTAGTTACTTAGTTACTTAGGTTATATGTGTCCGATATTAAACTTTGTTTAATAATCTGAAAAATGTAAGTGTGACTTAGATGCAAAAATATGAATAAATAAATAAATGATGTATAAAAATAAGATGCAAAATAAATCTGTAAGAGGGCAAATGCTTTTTCGCGCCACTTTAGTTAAACTTGTTTTGTGATCTACAAACAAAAACTGTGCACAAACGTCTCTTAAACAAGTTTAGAGGAAGATCTTCATCTGCTTCTGGTCTAGATTTACATCCATTAACACCACAAACCTCCAGTACACACATGCACTGATGGTGTGAGAGAAACACAGTCGTTCAAGTTAATGCTAATTAGATTAAATTAAGTATTGGTTAAATTAAAATTTAAATGTTTAAATTGGAATTATCATAGGATATTTTATTATTATTATTATTTTTTTATTATATTTTAAGATTGTTAAGTAAATCATGTGCAGATGCTATTGTCTAGAATTGAAAGCGCTGGTTTAATGTGTGTGTGTGTCTGTGTCTGTGTGTGTTGCAGATTGGAAACATAGATGCCTGTCTTGCCTTTCTGGCAGCTAAAGGAGTAAATATAAAGGGATTTTGTGCTGAAGGTATGTATTTGTGTGCACTCGTATGGTATTCCATAGTCTTTCCTCCTTTATCAGCTGATTATCTTCATTTTTTAAGACATGAAATCTCACAGCTCATCTCTGTTTGTGCTTCCAGAGATCAGGAGTGGCAACCTGAAGGCTATTCTGGGCCTGTTCTTCAGCCTGTCACGCTTCAAACAGCAGCAGCAGCAGCAGCAGAAACATCAGCAGCAGCAGCAGGAGGCACTGAAGCAGACCAACCACGACACCCAGAGTGTTCAGCAGACCCAGACCCAGCCTCATCGGAGCGCCAGCCCTGCCCAGCACTGCCCAATCCACAGCCAACCCCAGCAAACTCCCAGCACTCTGCTGCCCAGCACCCAGGGAGACATGCAGTCCAGGTGTGGAGCATTAACATACTGTCTGTGATCAGTGATCAGATTACAGAGTACTCAAATACTTAACAGAAAACAGCTTAAAGCAATTTATTTATTGTAGTTTTTGGAATTTGGAAAAAGCATTAGGATATTCACCAATGCTGCACAGTGGAACAGTGCACCACCTTTTTCTAGTTTGTGTTTTGTAGAGTATTGCTTTGTTTGTTATTTGTTGTTCTTGGCAATATACAGCTCTGGAAAAAAATAAGAGACCATTTTAGTTTCTGAATTTATTTATAGTTATATGTTTGAGTAAAATGAACATTGTTTTATTCTATAAACTACGAACAACATTTCTCCCAAATTCCAAATAAAAATATTGTCACTTACAGCATTTGTTTGCAAAAAATGAGAAATGGCTAAAATAACAAAAAGATGCAGAGAAAACAAGTTCATATTCATAAAGTTTTTTTTTATGCATCTTGGCATGTTCTCCTCCACCAGTCTTACACGCTGCTTTTGGATAACTTTATGCCACTCCTTGTGCAAAAAAAAAAATCAAGCAGTTCAGCTTCCTCTTGTTTATTTTTCAGAGGTTTTGAATTTGGTAAAATTCAGAAAACATCATCATTAAGTAGTCTCTTATTGGTTTCTTTTTTTTCCCCAGAGATGTATCTTATACCATTGGAAGCTCTGTTAATTTCTTGTTTAAATGGAGCCACATTTGTAAGGAATCTGCATTTGTGGGTCAGATCTACTCTGCATGTGTTCCTGTATGTCTTTAGTATTAAATTTACCATGTAAAAAAATCATTTTAAAAAATTGCTGAATGAGAGAGAGGAGGTGTGTCCAAACTTTTGACTGTTACAGAAATCACACAAATCACTTTAATACTGTTTTATTAGGATCCTTCTCTATTGATGCTCTTTTCACTGTTCTATAGTCTGTAGTTCTTCACTCTGTAAAGTGTAGAAAACTGAGGGATTATTTTCTTCTGCTTCTTCATCCTGTTTCTCTGTGCTTTACTGATTTCTTTCATTTATCTCTCTTCATTTTTTCTTCTTCTTCTTCTTCTTCTTCTTCTCCATTTTTCCATCTCTTTGCTGGTTCACGCAGCCATCCTTCCAGACGCTCGTCTCAGAGCAAATCTCTCAGGCTGTCTGTTGCTCAGAAAAAGTCGTCTAGGTCAGCTCTCACACATCACAGCTCTGTCTGACACATCATGCATGAGTGCCTGCCTTGTAGCCTATCTGCAAAAGGACTGTGTGTGTGTGTGTGTGTGTTATATAGAGTTGTACATGTATCAGATTTACAGTGGTGCTTGAAAGTTTGTGAAACCTTTAGAATTTGCTATATTTCTGCATAAATATTACCTATATGACCACAAAAAAATCGTCCAATAGTCTTCTGACTTGTCCACAAGAGTTTTAGCAAATAGCCATTGTGAGAGGGGCCTTCAGTTGCTTAGAAGTTACCCTGCCATCCCATGTGACCTCGCAGACTATGTTATGTCTTGCTCTTGGAGTGATCTTTGTTGGTCGACCACTCGACCACTGGGCAGGGTAGCAATAGTCTTGAATTCCCTCAATTTGTACACTGTAATCTGTCTAACTTTGGATTTGTGAAGTCCAAACTAATTACAGATGGTTTTGTTACCTTTTTATAGCCTGATGAGCATCATCAACTCTTTTTCTATGGTCACCAGAAAAAATCTGCTTTGTTCATGTCATAATACACTTCCACAAACATGTGTTTTAAAGAGCAGACTTTGACAAATGTGCTCAAATACACTTGATTATAAGTTACTCTATTTTCATCTTCAAATAAACTGCTAAAACTAGAGGTCCAAGTACTTTTTCCACTGCCAAATATGTAATATTTGATTATTTTCCTCAATAAATAAATGACCAAGTATAATATTATTCTCTCATTTGTTTGACTGTGTTCTCTTTATCTACTTTTAGGATTTGTGTGGAATTCTGCTGATGTTCTAGGTCATATTTATGCAGAAATATATAAAAATATAGTGTTGTATGTAATGACCCTGCTGCACTTTTGATACATTCCCCCTCTAGTGGTGATGTTCTGTTCCTGCAGTGAACTCAGGGCCAAAGAAGCATGTGAATCCTATTCAAAGGCTGTTTTGTTCTTGTTCATATGATCAGACAGTGACATTAAGATAAAGAAAGGCCAGAGAAGGTCTTTTATATAATTAATGACTGGTCTCATGGTAGTAAAGGGTAGAGTATAGCTATTTAGCTGCTTTAAGAGGTTGTGTTCATGCTTGTATGGGAACGCAGTGGCTGCAAATGTAGCCATAATTGTTAGTAGGTGCTAATTTTTATCTCTTTTTTTTATTTTTTTTTTGTTAGGCTGCCAGGTCCGTCAGTCCGTGCGGGAGGATCAGGGTCTGAGGCCAAACTGAGGAAGTCCAGCAGCAGCAGCAGCAGCAGCAGCCGACGCAGCCAAAGCTTTAACCACTGCGACAAAACCAAAACAGCAGCACCAGCCTTCTCTCTGCATACAGGTACCCTGTTATAAAAACAGACAGGCTGAGGGATTAGATTGCAGATAAATATACTAGTGCTTCTCAAAAAAATTTAATATCAGTGAAAAGTTACTTTATTTAAGTAATTCAGTCCAAAATGTATATATATTACACACAGAGTGATCAGTAACACTTTATATTATTATAACTTTCATTAATATACCATTAACTAATGATTAAAAACTGTTTTTTTCACATTTTAAGAAACAAAAAAATTGCTATCACATTTGTAAGTACTAATGAAGGCACTGGCAACACGATAAAGATTTGCCCAGTTTAAAATACCGATTTATTACTGTTCAAATTCTAATGAGCTAAACAAAGCTACTGCTTTGTTTACATCTACTGATCATTAGTTAAAAATATATTAATGAAATTTATTATAAAGTGTTACTTTAAGCGTTTATTTGTTGACTTACAGCAGGGGTGTCCAAACTACGGCCCGCGGGCCATTTGCGGCCCGTTTCCTTTTTTGGGAGCGGCCCGCGAGGTATTTTAGAAATAGAATGAAAGTTGGCCCGCTGTTAAGCAGGTTTTTATAATGTGAGATTCAAAGTTTGAATGCTAGGTGTCAGAAACGGGCCAAAGAGTCTGAAAGCGGAGAGGGTGTGCAGTTTTAGTGCAGAAAAACGGGCCAAAGAGTCTAAAAGTGGAGAGGGTGTGCAGTTTTAGTGCAGAAAACGGGCCAAAGAGTCTAAAAGCGAAGAGAGAGCGCATTTCTAGAGCAGAAAACGGGCCAAAGTGTCTAAAAGCGGAGAGAGTGCGCATTTCTAGCGCAGAAAAACGGGCCAAAGAGTCTAAAAGCGGAGAGAGTGCGCAGTTGTAGTGCAGAAAACGGGCCAAAGAGTCTAAAAGCGGAGAGAGTGCGCATTTCTAGCGCAGAAAAACGGGCCAAAGAGTCTAAAAGCGGAGAGAGTGCGCAGTTTTAGTGCAGAAAAACGGGCCAAAGAGTCTAAAAGTTGCCGTAATTAAGGAGTTTAATATTAGGAGACATCATGAAATGAAACATCAATTTGAAAAATCTGAGTTTACACAACACTGTCAAAGATAGATAAAGATAGTAAGTCAAGTAAAATGGTGTGTAAATGAAATAATCAGGAAAATGTATTATTTAAAGTGGTATAATTCATTATTTGTTTTATTATAGAGTCTGTGGCCCGTGACTTCAAATATATTCCTCCTTCTGGCCCCAACAAAAAAAGTTTGGAAACCCCTGCCTTACAGCCAATTAAAATCCAAAAATCAGTGTCTCAGAAAATTCTAATATTTTATAAGACCTATTGTTACTTTTGGCAGTGTGCCAAGTCCTGCTGAAAAATGAAATACGCATCTCCATAAACATCTTTATAAATACTTAAAATAGATAACTCTCTGTCTAATACATCTATATAATATATGAGATTCACATTTTGTGCTGCATTACTGAATTAAACTGACTTTTCAATGATATTCAATTTTATGAGATGCACCTGTAATTTTAAATTTCTAAATGGAATTAATCTAATAATCGATTGAAACTTGTTTTCTGCCTTACTGCTGAACTTACTGCTGGATTACTTTACTTTGCTGCATTTAATTGTCTGGTTTGGTGCAGTTTGGTGCACACAGTTGCATGGACAATACGTAGTACGTGCTAGTAGAGTTGATTTGTTATGGTAATTTCTCAAGCACACATGCCACTAGGGAGCCTAAAGCTATAAGCCGGTGGATTTGCGTGGTATTATGTGAACTGTGGTTCCCACAATAAACCACGTACGTAAAATTAGCAGAGTGTGTGTAAGAGCAGCAAGACTGACCTGTAAATCCATGCATGTTACAAAATTTACTGAGACATTTAAAGTCAGGCAGTTATGCTGGATAGTTTTAGCTGAAATATGCCAAATGTGAACTTGGAATTGATGCCACGAGATACAGAATATTGCTGCTGTGACACAAAAACATCGTATCTCATATCAAAATCTTACCTTTACAGAAGAAGGATAACTATCCATTTTAACTGTCCACGAAATTCAATGTACAGTGGTGCTTGAAATTTGGTGAATCCCATAGAATATCTATATTTCCTCATAAATATGACCTAAAACACCATCAGATTTTCCTAAAAGTAGGTAAAGAGAACCCAGTTAAACAAATGAGACAAAATATTATACTTGTTTATTTATTTATTGATGAAAATGATCAAATATTATATATCTGTGAGTGGCAAAAGTCTATTAGTTTAAATGTGAAATTAAGAGTCAGTTGTTTTCAATCAATGCAATGACAATCAGGTGTGAATGCGCGGAGCCTGTTTTATTTAAAGAAAGAATCTATCAAAGTTTGTGGAAGTGTATCATGGCATGAACAAAGGTGATTTCTAAGGACCTCAGAAAACAGGGTTGTTGATGCTCATCAGGATGGACCAGAACCAGAAGGCTATTTGAAGAATGTTTTGTGAATGGATGAGACCAAAATAGAACTTTTTGGTTTAAATGAAAATTGTTATGTTTGAAGGAAGGAAAACTGCATTTAAACATAAGAACCTAATCCCAACTGTGAAACATGGTGGCAGTAGTAATATATCGGTTTGGACCAGTTTTGTTGCATCTGGGCCAGAATGGATTGCCTCCATTAATGGAAGAATGAATTCAAAATTAAATCAGATAATTCTAAAGGAAAATATCAGGACATCCAGAATTTCATCCATCCATCCATCCATCCATCCATCCATCCATCCATCCATCCATCCATCCATCCAGAGAAGGTGGGTCATGCAGCAAGACAATGACCCAATGCACACAAGTCGTTCTGACAAAGAATAATTCAAGAAGAATAAAGTTAATGTTTTTTTTTGGAAAGTGAAAGTCCTACCTGAACTTTATCCAATGGAAATGTTGTTGAAGCCCCTGAAGCAAGCAGTTCATGTGAGGAAACCCAAAAACAACCCAAAGATGAAGCTGTTCTGTATGGAGGAATAGGCTAAAATTCCTCCAAACTGGTGTGCAGGACTGTTGATCAACAGTTACCGGAAATGTTTAGTTGTGACTCAGAAATATGTAATATTAGATAATTTTTTTCTTAAGAAATAAATGATCAAGTATAATATTTAGGTCATATATTTATGCAGGAATATACCACATTGTCCGGGGTTCACACATTTTTTAACACCACTGTAAAATGATTATTATTTAGCCACATTTTTATTAGTTCATTCATCTTAGAATTTGGATGCAATTTAAATAACAAGTGTCAGATTCACATTGTAGCAAAAAATTACAAAAGTCAAAAATGAAGATAATATAAATATTGTATTTTGAGATTTGTGAGGCACGTCGCGTCGCTAAATTTTTGTCCTTATTGTGCCTTCAAATGAACCCTGCCACTCTTTTGGGATTCTGTGTGAGAGAGAGCGGGAGAGAGAGAGAGAGAGAGAGAGAGAGAGATAGAGAGCTGCAGTATGCTATTGTGGTGTGGTGCACGTCTTTGATTTGGCTTTAATTAAAGAGAGAGATAGAGAGAGAGAGAGAGAGAGAGAGAGAGAGAGAGAGAGAGAGAGAGAGAGAGAGTAAAAAGAAGCAGCAAGAAAAAAAAGACAGAGAGAGAGAGGGTGATAATGAGATGCAATAGTTAGTCAGCACATAATGAAGGAGAGGGAAGAGGAGGGCGAGAGGGGGAGAGAGGGTGATAAACGTGCATTCATACTCAGTGACTCATCTACAATAGCAGAGGAACAGAATGGTGCTGTAATTCAACTGTAATTCGTTTGGGAACTCAGCACAGAGTTCAGCGTCAAACCCGGCATCTGTCAGCAGGGTAAGTGTTTTTTAGAGGGTAGGGGTGGGATAGATAGATAGATAGATAGATAGATAGATAGATAGATAGATAGATAGATAGATAGATAGATAGATAGATAGATAGATAGATAGATAGATAGATAGATAGATAGATAGATAGATAGATAGATAGATAGATAGATAGATAGATAGATAGATAGATAGATAGATAGATAGATAGATAGATAGATAGATAGCTGTTTTAATGACATGCTTATTTGGCCTTGATCCATATGTAGGGCACTAACTTTAAGTAAGTTACTTCTGTTTTTTTGGGGGGTTTTTTTACCCATTAAACAGTGCTGTATGAACTTAGTCATTAGCTTTGTCATCTGTATTAGCTTTAGCATCAATGTCTGAGGTACAGAAATATTTAGAGGCTGATGATTTCCCCATTAAACATTGCTATGTTAGTATGTTCGATACAGGTACTATCCAATATTGGATATTAGCACTATTAGGTAATGAGGTAATTTGGTGCATAAAACTATTAAAAGGTGATTATTTACATGACTAAATCTTAAACTGCTGCTTTTTACTGATTTACCCATTAAACAGTGCTATTTTATAATAATTTAAATTAGCTTTATCATCATAGTTTACACAGGTAGAAGAAAGCAGTGTTAGGAGTCTTGCCCAAGGATGCTTAGTGTGATTACTATATAAGACCAATTGGTACTTTTGGCAGTCTGGGCAGTGTGCCAAGTCCTGCTGGAAAATGAAATCTGCATCTCCATAAGTGATTTCTTGGGAAAACACTGCACTGACTTTGGACTTAATATAAACACACAGTGGATCAACACCAGCAGATGACAGACATGACTCTCCAAACCATCACTGATCATCAGTAAATTTTACATTTCATTTGTGAATCAAGGGAGCAGAGTCTGAAGGAAGAGTGGAGAGACACACAGTCCAAACTGCTCGAGGTCTAGTGTGAAGTTTCCACCAATCAGTGATTGGAGGTTTGGAGAGACATGTCTGTCATCTGCTGGTGTTGATCCACTGTGTTATATTTAGTCTGAAGTCAGTGCAGTGTTTTTTTTTTTTTTCCCTGAAAAATCTTACAGCACTTCATGCTTCCCTCAGGTGACTTTTTACTTTTGTGGAGATGCGGATTTCACTGCCAAAAGTACCAATTGGTCTAATGTAGTATTCAAATTTACTCTGTGTGTAATACATCTATATAACATATATTGATTTCAACTGAATTATGGAAATAAAGAAACTTTTTAATAATATTCCAATTTTTTTAGATGCACTAGTACAATAAAACTATAAAAATATGTATGATAATTTCAGCTTCTGGAACACTGATGAACACTGAATTGTTTACTACTACACTGTAAAGACTGGACAGTAATGACATCAGATGCTCTATTGACTTCTTTCTGTCACAACCGCAGTGGGTCAGTTGCAGGGGGGGATAGTTTATGATTG
This sequence comes from Astyanax mexicanus, assembly GCF_023375975.1. Taxonomy (NCBI): domain Eukaryota; kingdom Metazoa; phylum Chordata; class Actinopteri; order Characiformes; family Acestrorhamphidae; genus Astyanax; species Astyanax mexicanus. The sequence continues at coordinate 6,297,588 of NC_064417.1, forward strand.
ATTTTCCACTGTAGACTGATTTACTGTGTAAAAGAGGAGTGAGAGAAGGTTGAGGGGTTGGGGAACACTAACGGAGTGAGAGAGAGAGAGAGAGAGAGAGAGAGAGAGAGAGAGAGAGAGAGAGAGAGAGAGAGAGAGAGAGAGACAGCATGACGGAGCACCACAGGTAACTACTAGACTGTAAATAAGAAATAATAAATGTTAGGTTTTTATTGGATTATAACTTGCTTTTGTTAATTGCTGTAGTTTATTGGTTTTATTTATAGTAAGCACTGATTGTATATGAGTCATCTGTAAATCTGTATTTCACTTAATTCCTTTAATATGAAAAGTGAACTCTCATATGGAATTTTCTAGGGCTGTAATTTTAGTATTTTGTTTATATATTGTGTGTGTGTGTTCAGTTTTATTAATTATTAAATGTTTTTTTTTTTGTATTATTATAATTATCCATGTGATTCTGACTCTGAGGGCAGTTTGAGATTCAGTGGGCGGTATTGCTATACGTGAGGTTTTTATACGTGAATTGTAGGTTATATAAGGGTTATAAAGAGTTTTTTTCAGATTTTAAAAGCTGTTCATTATTCATGTCTTTGATTCTGATGTTACTTTCATCCTCATATACGTTTTTCCATAATAATGCTAGTTGCTAATTAATAGTTTGTAGTGATTCTGCTAGAGTTCAGTACCGAACTACTCAGAATTTGGCATCATATTTAAAAGTAATGGTTCTTTAAATGGTTATATGAGTGATTCCATATTTGTTTTTGTTGATAATTTTTGTTCAAAGAACCATGTTTATAATAGAGAAATGTGAGTGTAAAGAACCTTAAACCATTTGAAACACCTTTATTTTTTTATTTTTAAGTATGTTTAAGTTAAGTTTAAGTTCTAACATTTGTAACATTCATTAAAGGCCATCTTTCATGCCCTTGTTAACATCAGAAACTGGGCATTTGACCCACTTTCTCACTGTGAGAATGGCCATTTGGCTCCTATACAGTTGTTGGCAATGTGCCCTTTTACAGTAAGCCAGTTTTCAGACGTGAGCTTTTAGCATTCCTTTGTAGCCCATTTGCCATTGTACGTTCTGGATTTGATGGTTTTTCTGCAGCGCTGACCAATATGAATAGGGTCTTTAGGTCCAAACTTTATTGTATATAATCATTCTGTTGGAAAGGCTGGATGGTGCAGTTTAAACAGCATATTAAACGTGTTATCGAAAGATAACTCACTTTTTGACCAACTTAAAAAAACAAGATACAGCAGCTGTTTTTTTATTAACTCAATTAGTTTAGTCCAAAGTTCTCCTAACATTTTTACTCAAGCGTCTTAGATTAGTCACTGATACAGTGGCTTGCATTAGTATTAACACTCCTTGAACTAGTGGAAAGAAAATGATACATGGTTTTCAATTTTTTAATTAATAAAAAATCCTAAAAGTGTTTATCTCAGTATCAATACTTCCCTGCAATTACAGCTGCAAGTCTTTTGGGATATGTCTCTACCAGCTTTGTGCATCTAGAGACTGAGATTTTTGTCCGTTCTTCTTTGCAAAACAGCTCAAGATCAGCCAGGTTTTTATTTGATTAAAATTTTGAAAACCATGCATTATTTTCGTTTTACTCCACAATTATGTGCTACTGTGTGTTGGTCCATTACTTAAAATCTCAATAAAACACATTTAAGTTTATGCCTGTAAGGTTACAGTTACAGTATTTTTAACACAATAAGGCACACTTACGAACCACTAGCTAATATCGCCCTGGGTTACCGGTTCCTCAGTGTAGCTGTGATGGGCGGCATTTACTAGTGCTAAGCGCTGCTAACTGTGACTAGCTCTGCTACATAATATAAAAAATATTGGAAATCTTTTCTTACTGTAAATAAACAGAAGCAATTTACTCACCCAAATAAACATTTTTTCAGATGAGAAATCTATGTAGATTAACATCCAGTGCTTGTTTGACTTTAAAATATATATTTTTTAAGAATTACAATTTTTTGTTTATTTAGGCGCTTCCCCCAGCTTTCCCATTAGAAGGGAAACATGGCGACACCCTTGTTCCTTACTATTGTCGCATAAAATGCGCCTTTTAATCCGGTGCACTTTATAGTCTGTAAAATACAGTAAAAGAACTTTTGACTAAACTAAGTTGAGTTAATGCAAAAACCTCTCTGTATGTATCAGTTTCTGTATTATTTTAAGTTGGACTGACTTCAAATTTAAGTCATGAATGAGCTATAGTAAACTCTATAACAGCCTTTGCACTGTCCTCCACAGCTGAAGGTGTGTTGAATTCATTAGAGACAGAGAGGTGAATACTGTATATTATAAGCTGAGGGATATTCAGAGCTAGGCTTTTGTCCAGGCTTAAGCTTCCATCCAAAACCTAGTCCACGTCAGACGTTTCCTAAACTCACGCATCAATGGGTCTCGTTCTGTGAGCCTTCTTTCAGTGGAGAAACTGACCGTTCGATTTCCTCCCCACCACACTCTCAAAACAAACACTCTCACTCCCGCGAGCTGTTTGGGTTTGAATTTTGAACTGAGCCAGTTATACTGCATGCGTCTGACTGCCTGATTCACGGTCGACTATTTCTATAAGGTGGTTGCTGAGCGTGCCAAGCTCTCCAAGACTTCTGTGCTGTTTTTAGATATGTGGGATTATGCTCTGACTTGTGCTCTGATAAGGTTTTAGCTTGGATTTAGTTCTATGTGGATGTGAGGTGAGTTGAACTGCTGATAATATTCAGTGTTTTTTCCTTATATGTTCATTTTTCAGGAACAGCAATGGTGTTCCTGGGTCAATTTGACCCGGGCCATGTTTAATTATCCAATTAATATCCAAAATAAGTTTTGCACATCTTGGCTGAATTTTCTCAGTCAGCTTTATGAGGTAGTGTCACCTGAAATTCAGGCTTTCAGTTAACAGCTGTGCTGAACTCGTCAAGAGTTAATTACTTGAATGTCTTGCCTCTTAATGTGTTTGAGAGCATCAGTTGTAAAGTCGTAAATAGGTAGAGTTACAGGTTTACAGAGAATAGCCCTGTTTGAGTAATGTTCTAAATTCTATATTAATAATAATCATACAAAATAATAATTATAAAAAACAAAATCCTAACAAGCAGTGTGAATATTTTATTACTAACTACATTGCTAATTATTCTATCAATATTTAGTGCAATGGTGTTTCTTGCCTCTAACAGGTAATGGTTCAATCAGGATAATCAGTTGCTTTTAAAAATATATATACAATTATTTAATGTTTCTCTACTTTTTTACTTCTGAAAGACCAACATATTAGACATAATAGCTTTACATAACGTTAAAAAAAAACTAACATTGCAATTTTGTTTTAGTTTGTGTTTATTGCAGGGGGTTATATGTTGATTACACTAATTAAGGCAATCAGAAGAAGTATTAAATAGTAGTATATTTTTAACTATTTCTCCTAGATCTCTAAACATTTAAACATGTCAATTTGACCCGTAACATAACAGGAGGGTTAAACAATTTTGATTTTTGGATTATTTTAATAGTCATCCAAACTATGAAGAAACATATATGGAATTATTTAGTAACACAAAGTGTTAAATAAATCAGAATATGTTTTATATTTTAGATTCTTTAAAGTAGCACCTCTTGCTTAGATGCCAGTTTTGCACATCTTGGCTGGATTTTCTCAGTCAGCTTTATGAGGTAGAGTCACCTGGAATTCAGGCTTTCAGTTAACAGCTGTGCTGAACTCATCAAGAGTTAATGACTTGAATTTCTTGCCTCTTAATGTGTTTGAGAGCATCAGTTGTAAAGTTGTGAAGAGGTAGAGTTACAGGTATACAGTGAATAGCTCTATTCGGTAATGTTCTAATCCAGATTATGGCAAAAAATACTAAACTAAGTGAAGAAAAAACACTTTAAGAATTGATCATTCAATCCAACAATCGCTAAAAGTTTGTTTTACTAAATAATTTTTTGAACACTAACTTTTTGTCACTAATTTATTGTCACTGTCTTCCCCACAGATAAATCACCCAGTCCATCTCCCATCATGGTTGATGAAGGGCCTCCCAATTCTCAAGTTCCTCCTCCAACCAGCATCAGTGGATCCACCAGCACCAGCACCAAAGGATGGAGGAGCAAATCCCTCAACGCCAAGCACAGCGCCACCTCCTCCATGCTGTCCGTCAAACAGCCGTCCTCAGTGGCCCTGGAGGCTCCTCCCAAAGTCATCGCCCAGAAATCCATGCTGGACAAGCTGAAGCTCTTTAACTCCAGGCCCAGTTCTCGCGCATCCAGCGTCGCTTCTTTAGGAGACCCAGACACTGTTCCTGAAGAGCCTGATGGAGGAAGTGTTTGTTCCATCCATCCTGAAGCCCAGTTGGGTAACCAAAGGCCCAACAGCACCAGCCCCAAACTGGCTCTGAAGGGCATTGCCCAGAGGACGCTGAGCAGAGCTTTGGCGCCCAAGATCAGCTCGGCAAAAGCTGCTGAGAAGGACAAAGACAAAGGGAAGCAGAAGGGAAAAGAAAAATCTGCCAAACGATCTTCTGGTGTGGAACAAGACCAGGTTAGAGAAGAAACCAGAACTGTAACTCAGGGCTTGGTCGAGGTTAAGAAGTCCAGTTCTATCCCCAAAGGAACCAAAGGCAGTAGCAGTGCTAAGAAAGATGCTTCTTCTTCTTTTTCATCATCACAGAGTGGTATTCCTAAACCAGGGCATGCTGGGAAAACTCCAGGGTTAGTAAAGGCCTCAGTGGCGCCACCTTGTGGTGGAGAGCGCAGAGACGGAGAGCGCACTCGTAATTTAAGGACCGGAGGAACAGTGTTGTCACACAAGTGTTCTATGGAGAGCAAGAACTCTGGCTCTACCTCAAGTTTAGCATCATCAGACGGGAGATGCAGTCAGAACAGCAACTCCAGCATCATTCAGTCCACAACCAGCGTTCAGCTTCCTCAGCCTCAACCACAGTACAGCCATCCCAACACTGCTACAGTCGCACCGTTCATGTACAGGTGAGATATTATAACTGGATTAGGATTTTATTGACATGGAAAAACTTATCATGAACAATCTTATAGTTATATGGAACACTAAAAAATAATGAGTAAAATTTACTTTTAAAAAGTTTCACAACTTTAGTTTAAGTAACTTCATACAATATTACTCAAATAATTCATTTTATATTTTTTGTTTATTTATTTATTTATTTTTATTTTTATTTTTTTTATTTTGTAAACGGACCAAGCCTCACTGTCTCAACGCATGGATGGCATGTTATACATTCTTTTTAGTGTACTACATTCTGTAATACATTCTGTAATACATGTAATACATCCTTTTTAGTATTACATTTTATTTTTTTATTTTGTAAACTGACCAAGTCTCACTGTCTCAACACATGTATCTTTTTAGTATGCTACATTCGTGTAATACATTCTGTAATACATGTAATACATTCTTTTTTCCGGCTTGCATGGCAGCATTGTCTGACAGACTACAAAAAAGCCCTAATTAAATCTAAATCTCAGTATATCTCAGCACTTACTGAGAAAAAACAGAGACAACACTCGATTCCTTTTCACTACTGCGGCTAAACTCACCGGCAGTCAAAAACAAACTAGCTCCATTATCCCTGCCGACATTAATAGTAAGGATTTCATGAAGTTCTTTGATGATAAAATTAATAACATTAGACAAAAAAAATCAGTATCACTCCCAACATTTACCCATAGATATCGATGAATGCTGCTCCAGCTCTGAGGCACACTTTTCTTCAGCACTAAGGCTGGGTGCAGCAGCATTAGCATTAGCCACTAACCGCAATGCTAGCTCTTTTTGCCGTTCAGAGGTGATTATATCGGACTGTAGTCTGTGTGTTTACCGTGTTAAAGCAAGCTACTTGGGACGAACCTCTAGTTGGTAGCACCCTAGTCTAGAGCTATCGGGCAGAATTTAAGTGCTGCTGCTAACCGCGGCTAGCGCTGCTGTTCTATATACTGGAAGTCCAGGCTTACTGTAAATAAACAGAAGCGCTTTACTCACCAAAATAAAAAGTTTTCAGGAGAGAAATCTGTGTAGATTAACATCCAGCAATTGTTTGACTTAGAAGAATTACAGTTTTATTTGCACCATAAGTGAAAGTGTTACTGACTGTTACACTGTTTTTCTGCTGTGTGTGTCTTTGCACAGGTCTCAGACAGACATGGATAAGACTGGACTGGTGGAGGGAGGAGAGGTGAAGAAAGAGAAGTCTGTCCTTCACAGCAAATCCATCCACACATCTCTGGAAAGTCTGACAGGTTTGTGACCTTTAGCCCACACTGTCCTTTTTCTGTAAGCAGCTTGAGCATTCACAGTGTTGCAGTGTTGCACAGTGACCATTCATAGGTACTAATGAAAGCCTTGATGAGGTCAGTGTGGTGTGGAACAGCATGATCTTTTAATGCAGAAGAAAAATAGAAATGTCACTACAAATACATGTAAGATGCAGTGCTTTCAGATCTCAAATAATGCAATGAAAGCAAGTTCATATTTTTCATATTTTAAACAACAACAATACTAATGCTTAGAAATCAATATTTGGTGGAAAAAAATCTGATTTGTAATCACTGCTTTCAGTGACTAAGTTGATGGATGTGAACCTCATTGAAAACTTCGGTAATATAATCAAGAGGAAGATGGATGATCACAAGCCATCAAACAAATCCGAACTGCTTGATTTTTTGCACCAGGAGTAAAGGCATAAAGTTTTCCAAAAGCAGTGTGAAAGGCTGGTGGAGAGCATGCCAAGACACATGAAAGCTATGATAACAATCATGTTTATTCCACAAAACATTGATTTCTGAAGTCTCCCTGATCATTGAACACATTAGTATTGTTGATTCTAAAATCAAGAAATGTATGAACTGTTTTCTTTGCATCATTTGAGATCTAACAGCACTGCATCTTTTGATTTATTTTTTGCAAATAAACGAATAAAAGAAAAGAAATGTTGTCTTTAGTTTAAAGAATACAATTTTACTCAAACATAATATAAATAGTAAAGTCAGAGAAACCAATTTTTTTTTTTACAGATTTTTTTTTACCTGTCTTTATCTATTTATGTGTGTGTTTGAGTGTGTGTGTGTGTGTGTGTGTTTCAGGCACATTATTTAACAGCATGCGTGTGTTGGTGGGGGGGAGTGGTGTGAGTGGTGTTGTTGTGTAAGTGATCTGATGTAAATCCTGAAGAAGAACATTTAGTTTAGTTCTTTAGTTCTTCTGTGTTTTCAGTGCCTGGCTGAGAGAATCCTACAGAGCTGGAGTTTACTGTGGAGAGAGAGAGAGAGAGAGAGAGAGAGAGGGAGAGAGAGAGGGATAGAGAGAGAGGGGGGAGATAGGATAGACAGAAAGAACTCATCTGCATGATAAAGGCCATTGATGTCAAGGAGTAGCGAAGGCCCAGCAATGTGTTTATGTGCGTGTGTGTGTTTGTGAAGGTGTATGTGTGTATATATGTGTATGTGAGTTAGCATGTTGTAGCAAGTTTTGTTTGTGTTCATGAATGTGTGTGTGATTAGTGTGTGTGTGTGTGTTTGAGTGTTTGTATGTAAGAAAGAGAGTGATTGCATTAGTTAGGATAAATCTTGTAAATCTGTGTAATCTTGGTTATGTAAAGATTGGGTAATGGGTAAAGTTGTGTGAGTGTGTGAAACTGTGTGTGTGTGTGTGTTTGTGTGTAGGTTTTCCTCAGTCTTTCAGCACTCTATGAGAAGAGAAATTGTCTCTGCAGGGGCAGAGTGCTGGCGGATGCTGGTGTGTCACTCAGTTTGCTCTTTTCCCCTCTCTCTCTCTTTTCCATGGAGGAGAGGAAACAGCAGGGTCGCCCTTAAAAGAGTGTCTTTCACTGCTCAATTCGGCTTTTCTCTGCGGAAAAGGGCTCGGAAATGTGTCAGAAATCCCATCCGTTTCTCCTGGAAGAATCACGGTGGAGTTTTAGGAGCTCACAGTCTTGAAGCTGGGTCTTTTTTGATTGGTTAGAGATCCAAAGTTAAGATTTTAGAAGCTTACAGTCCAGAAGTTTAAGGAATTCTTTGTCTTAAGGCCTTGAATTGGGCGTTTTGACGTTTGTCTTACTGAATTTTACGTATCTAAAGGCTTGCAATGCTGAATTTGTATTTTTAAAGCCTTGTGATCCTAAATTAAAGCATCTACAAGGCTCACAGCCTTTAGGAAGAGCTGCAGCTGGATTATGGATCCACAAAACCCCAACGAAGAAGAAGATACGATTCTGGAACATCTTTAAACAGCATATCTGGACTCCCGTTCTCCACAATGTCTATGGATACTTCAGAAGAAAGCTCTGTGGATGGAGGCACAGAGCAGAATGACTCCACCAGGCTGGTAGAGATGTCCAATGAAGTGAGCTCAGGAGGTCCTGCTGTATTTTCTGAGGGGGAAGGCGAGTGTGTGCATCCTCAAGAGGTTGGAGGGAGTGTGAGTGACGGTGCACACGCACATGCACACGCGCACGGTCACGTGTATCAACTTCACCTGACTCAACAGACACACGCGTGGGACGGCATCGCACGTGTTAACGAGGAGATCCTTCTGACCGTGCTGGATATTTACGAGAAATATGAGAGTAAGAGGAAGTGCTTGTTTTGTGTATTAATATGGATTTTTTATTATTGCATATAATACGTTAAATTCAATCACTGTCATGCAAAAAAATAATAATTTAATAGTTTTTCATTTCTATTGGTCCATTTGACAGCAGTGACATACAGCTCTGGAAAAAATAAGAGCACACTTAAAAATGATGAGTTTCTTTGATTTTACCAAATTGAAAATCTTTGGAATATAATTAAGAGGAAGATGGATCCAAAAGCAGTGTGTAAGACTGGTGGAGGAGAACATGATGCCAAGACGCATGAAAACTGTGATTAAAAACCAGGTTTATTCCACCAAATATTGATTTCTGAACTCTTAAAACTTTATGAATATGAACTTGTTGTTTTCTTTGTATTATTTGAGGTCTGAAAGCGCTGCATCTTTTTTCTTATTTTAGCCATTTCTCATTTTCTGCAAATAAATGCTCTAAATGAGAATATTTTTATTTGGAATTTGGGAGAAATGCTGTATGTAGTTTATAGAATAAAACAACAATGTTCATTTTTCTCAAGCATATACCTATTAAAAGCAAAATCAGAAACTAAAGTGGTCTCTACATTTTTCCAGAGCTGTATAGTACATATGGGGAACATTATTATTATTGGAAAGCGCAGCAACACATTGTGCTGATCGACATCACCCTTTGGAGTGATGTGGGGAGAAAGCGCCATCTACCCACCCAGAGAGAGAGCAAGGCCAATAATACTGTCTCTTGGCTCCAGCAGCTGATGGCGAGCTGCATGACTGGGATTCAAACCAGCGATCTTCTGATCATAGTGGCAGCGTGGAGCCCTTTACATTAAATACTTTACAGATCTGCACACTGGTATTTTAATCTCAGTATCTTCATGAGGGAGAGTCACCTGGAAGAGTTTTCTCAGCATCTTGAAGGAAGGAGTTCCTGGAGGTGCTGAACAATAGTTGCAGCTTTTCCTTCATGCAGTAGTGAAGCTCCAGCTCATCCCAATTAAATCACCTCAGATCACCTCAATCTCAGTTCATCAGGTTTAGATCAGGGGATTAATGTGGAGGACACACATTTTTATTACTGCTTAAGCTATTTAGAAAAAAAATAATGAGCAGGTATGTCCAAACTCTTGACTGGTACTGTGTGTGTGCTGTGTAAAGTTTTTTTTCTTACTTATTTCCTGTAGTTTATCTAGTTGTAGCAATAATATGGATTAGAATATTTTTAAATAGAGCTGTTATTCACTGTATACCAACTCTACCTCTTCACAACTTTATAACTGATGCTCTCAAAGTACGTTAAGTATAGTAAGTGTGTGGTTGTGTGTGTGTGTGTGGTCAGTGTTACATCACAGAATTAATGGCTGTTTCTCACATTTACAGTCTTAGCAAGTGTTAAGTTTCATTTTTAAGAACAGCTTGTCCGTTATAATGACCAGAACACATTCTGAACACGCTCAGCCTGTTTTGGCTTCAGCCACCCTGTCAGGTGCCTCAGCACAGCCTGACTCTAAGTGCTGTCCCATATGGAAAAGAAATATATGGGCATATATTTGTTTATATGTTAAATACTTTTTTTACTTTTTAATGTCAAAAGGTTTAAAAGGTAATAAAGGCAATGGTAACTCTGATAAATGTATCCTGTTCAACAGAGGTAACGTTTGGTCTTTCTTTCCTGGAGCGATCCTGATGAGTGCCAGTTTCATCATTTCATCATAACCATATTTTTTTCAGGGTGTTTGCTACCGCACTTGAGAAAACTTTCAAAGTCTTTGAAATCTTTCAGATTGACTGACCTTGAGTTCTTAAAGCTTTTTTTTTCTTACTTATTTCATGTAGTTTATGTAGTTGTTATAATATGGATTAGAAAATGACTTAAATAGGGCTATTCCCTGTATGCTACCTCTTCCTCTTCACAACTTTACAACTGATGCTCTCAAACACATTAAGTAGGTATGAAATTCAAGTAATTAAATCTTAAATGATTTAAATTTATATATAAATTTGCCCATATGGATAATATTTTTAGTTTGGCTATTTCCATTAAATTGTAAATTATTATGTATAATCCTTATAACAAACAGGACTTGGCTGATCAACTTCACTCAGCTACACTCTCACACAGTGTAAGTTTTCCTGTGTTAAATTAGAGCATGTTAGTCTCCACAGGAGAGCTAATTTACATGGGTTTCGTTGCTGCAGGGCTGTAGCGCTAGTCAAATGTTAGCATTGGGATAACGTCATGAATGAGCTGTTTGTGATTTTCTCTGTACTGTACTTGCAGTCTTTTCTCAGCACGTTTTTTCTCAGCGTGAGTTTGTGAGTGTGTGGACTGGTGTGTGTGGTCTGTGCGTCTCCTGAACTCCTTGTGGTCCCCTCATGATCGGCAAGCGGCCCTTAATCCTAGCAGCCAAATCCCCGCTCAGCTTCAGGCCACAGTGTGTGTGTGTGTTTATTTGTTAAAGTCTTATTCGGGCAGGGCGGGGCGGGCCCTGTTGTTGCCGTTAGCTCTCTTTCAATAAAAACAGAAAGCTCTTTAACTAAGTAACCACTGTAAGAGTTCACCTCCTGATCCCTTATTTGTGAAAGCGTGCGAGAGAGAGAGAGAGAGAGAGAGAGAGAGAGAGAGAGAAAGCTAAGAAAGCTAGCGCTGTGAAGCTAATAGAGAACCTCAGCAGTCATTTACATCTATCTGCTCCTGACCTGAACTCTCTGGCTGCAAGGATACATTTGCTGCCTCAGGGGTGAAAGAAGCATCTCATTTCATGAGGTTGTGAGGTGCATTTTTGGAGTGTTTGGGTTGCTTGTGTGTCGTAACCTGCCTGAGGGGAGCAGCTGTTAGCTGTTAGCAGAGTTGGAGTGATCTAGCCTCTGTTTTCCTCAGGTGAAGATCCAGAGAGCAGGAGACTGAGGACGGTGAAGAACATCGCTGATCTGAGACAGAACCTGGAGGAGACCATGTCCAGCCTGAGACACATGGCGCATATCAGCCATAGGTAAGACACAGATACACACAATCTCTCTCACACTCACAAGAATCAAAATGTGTTTCTGAGGGACTGTTATTAGGACTGGAATTGTTCACTGTAATCTGAAGAAAAAAAACTCTGGTCAGCATTTAGCCTCAGCTAGAAGTGTGTGTAAAGCCCCGGGATTGGGCTGTGCATTCTCTAGAGTGGGTAGGTTGGTCGTTTAAATTTGGTCATGAACGTTGGGAATTATTCAACAATTTAGAACAACTTAAGAACAATTAAGGTGTATTTGAGCAGAGCTATCACTAAAACTGGTTGGAACAATGACCCTCCATGACCAGAATTAAAGATCCATGCTCTATTTTTTTTGGAGGAAATCTACTTGAACATGGAAAGAACATGGAAACATCACCCAGGTAGGGATTTGAACCCAAGACCCAGTGCAGGTGCTCCACCCAGGCAAATAATACAATGCACCTGAATTTAACTAAGTAAAAGATGTGGGGTTGATGCTGCAGTCGGTCTGCAGGTCTAGGTTCAGCAACAGTATGTACTGAAAGAATGAGGTCAGCTGACTACCTGAATATACTGAATATAGACCAGGTTCTTCCATCAATGGATTTTTTCCTCCATGATGAACACAACCGTATTCCAAGATGACAATGGCTTAATTAATTAATTAAGGGCTGGAATTGTGAAAGAGTTCAGGGTTCAGGGAGCATGAGATCATTATTTTCACACATGGATTGAGAGAGTTCACCACAGAGTCCAGATCTTAACCTCATTAAGAATCTTTGGGATGTGCTGGATGGAGAAGAGCTGCTTTGTGCAGTGGTCAGACTCATCATACCATCATCAATGCTGCTGCAAGATCTTGGTGAAAAAATTAATTCAACGCTGGATTGAAATAAATCTTGTGACATTACAGAAGCTTATCGAAACAATGCCACAGTGAATTTGTTCTGCAATCAAAGCTAAATGCGCGCCAACCAAATATTAGAGTGGCAGTGTGTATTTTTGTATCACTCCCTACACCCTGCACTGCCCCTTAAAGTCTGGTGATGTCAACAGCATGCAGTGCTATAATTCAAGAGACATACAAGGTTTGTGGTTTTAAACGGGCACTGATTTTGGGACACCATCTTTGCAGCCTACAATGCCGCCAACAAGCATTTGTGCCTAGGGCACCCAAAGGGCTAGTGCCAGCCCTGACAAGACTCCAGTGCTAAGTGAGAGGCAATCGTGCAAACCACCAAGCTACTGTGCCAATTTAGAATGATGAGGCAATATCTGAAGCTGTGTTTGAGTGGCAGAACTGATCATCTGACATCAGTACACCTACATGATGCACTTGTGAGCCTGAAGAGCATAATAGGAACCACTAAAAGGAACCAAAGTGGTCTCAAAGGAGCAATTTTGTGGGCACATGAGGAAGAAACCAAAAGTGGAGCCAAGGCTTAAAGGAGAGTCCCAAAGAGCATGATGAAGAGTTGCTGAGAGGAACCAAGTTTCAAAGGAGAATTTCTAAAGAAAAAAAATGAGAGGAATCAAGATGAAAAAAAAAAACAATTTGAAGAACATAAAGGAGAGGAACCAAGACTGACAGATAGAATTTATCATCCAATATACTGTAAATAGGCCTACCTGACTTTACTGATGCTTCAGCGAAGCTCAAGAGCATGAAGAAGAACCTACTAAGATGAACCAAAATGAGCTAAAGCTTCAGTATGTTTCTTTTCTGGATTGACTTATAGTTTGAATGGAAGACTTTTTTCTTTATGATTTATTTTTATTACTTGCTTATAATAAACCTGAAATAAACTAAACTAAACCACACCAAACTAAAGGTATCTCACTTTGAAACAGCCTTCTGTGACGTAGTTGTTTTAAAATGCAGCCCACCACAGATGCAACTTGCGCTGAGCTCCCTCTAGTGAATGTTTGGTCTAAAAGTGTACAGTAATAAACTTTTCTGTGCAATGGTTTGTCCTGCTAGCCATCAGCGACTTCAGTTCATCAGGGCAGATATAAAACATGACTTTAATTATGGGCCGGCAGTGTGATGACAGCACAGACTGAAGAGTGTGGCCCATTGTAGAAGCCGTGTGAACCGGCTCATCACGGGAAATTTGCGAACATTCTGAAACAGGAACGGCTGATGGGGGGTGGGCTTGATTGACATTAAGCTTCAGAGATGGCGCGGGTGTGGTCTTGTTTGGTCTTTGCTGTGGTGAGTCTGATGCGTGTCCCAGACTTTTGGACTGTGTAGGGGAGGTGTGAAATCGGCTAGTGAACCTCCTGCTGTTTGTAAAAGCCCGAATTAAAAGCTTGATCTTGATTCCCAAGTCAATTAAAGAAAGAAACTGAAACCCTGGCCTGGTGGGGTGCTCATTTGGGCCAGGAAACAGTGTCGGCCCTGTTTAGCGCCTTTCCTCTCTCTCTCTCTCTCTCTCTCTCTCTCTTTCTTTCGATTTCTGTCTTGCTCACTTTATCTTTCTTTCTCTCAGTCTGTCTGACATTCATGAGAAAATCCCTTAGGCCTATTTTCTGTCTGGATCAGTTTGATTCCTCTTTTCTTGTTGAGCTGCATTTGCCTACCCTTTATTTACCACTACATCATTTGACCAGAAGCCTTTCCTGTTTCAGATGATATAACCTTGGTCAGACCACCCATCCCCTCTGAACCTTTCAGTTATTTCAAGGCCCATAATGAAAATCACCATAGAAATCTCCCCAAGAGCAGAAAAAGGATTCAAAGGAGAAACTCATTATCAGCATGAAGAAGAACCCACAGAAGTAACCAAAACTCCAACTCCAAAGCTGAACTACTTAGAGCACAAAGAAGAGCCACTAAGGAGAACCAAGCCTTGAAGAAGAAAACTCCTAAAGGCATAATGAACAACCAATCAGAAGAACCAAGACTTATAAGCAGAACCCTTATGAGCATGGAGAGCAACACTTAAGAAGACCCAATAATTAGAAAGAAAAACTTCTTATGTACATAAAGGAGAAGCCATGGGAGAATCCAGAATTGTAAAGAAAACGATGAATAAGAACCACTGTGAGGAACTCAAACACTGAGAAAAAGGAGAAACCTCTGAAAGGAATCACAATTTTACAAACTAGTCCTAGGAGCATGAGAAAGAACCACTAATAGAAACAAAGACAAAAAAAAAATAAACTTCCTTTAAACAGTTATAATGAGCCAGTAAAAAGAACTAAGGGCCCTCTTTTTGCAATCTATAAGTGAGCCATTAACTGTGGTAAACTGAGGTAAAAGTACAGCTTGCGCAGCTCGAAGTGCGGACAAGGTGGTGCTATTTTATTTTGTATCCCGTTTATTGTTGATGTAAAAGTTGGGTTTGTGTGCTGCTCCGTGTTTTTTGTGTGTGCAACGAGCAAGAGTGTAGAGTTGCCAAGATAACAATGGATTTCTGACCATTGACTGTTGTCTAGGTTGTATTCAGTCAGTGGTGCACCTGTGTTTTCTGTTGCCAAGAAATCAGTACACTAAATATTTACCTGAACGCACCTCACGTAGATATATTCGCAAACTCTTTTGCTATTTAAACAGAACTTCTGTTTATTTACAGTAAGCTTAGATTTCCAGATTTCCACTAAGGCTGGGTACAGCAGCATTAGCATTAGCGGTTAACCACTAGCACTAGTTGATAATACTCACCTCTGAACTGGGAAAGATTTAGCGCTTAGTGTGGTTAGTGTGATTAGTGTGGCTAATGCTAATGCTGCTCCAGCAGTGCTAGCTGGGGTTAGCGGCAGGATGCAGGCTGATAATACTAAAATCTCTGATAGCGAAAGAGCTAGCACTTAGCGCAGTTAGCGACTAATGCTAATCCTGCTACTACTAAGTCTGTCTGAATCCTCTCTTCCAGCACCCTGGAAACCACCTTTGATGCCTGTGTTACCACTGAGATCAACACGAGGGGCCTGCTGGCTCTTAGCCCCCGACCTGCTTCAGCTCTACCATGGAGATTGGGCTCATCCAGCCCTCGTCTCCAGGCGGGCGACGCCCCCTCGTTAGGGAGTGGCTATGGACAGCACAGCAGCCGCTGCAGACAGACAAACTCAACCCGCACTGTGAACATCTCTGAACTGGACGTATCTGACAAGGTGGAAGAGCTGGAGGGCATGGGGATGGATACAACAGGGTACATGAGTGATGGAGATGTTCTGGGCAAGAGTGTGAGGACAGACAGCGCCACCAGTGGGTGAGTGTGAGCATGCGCATGTATATAACAAATATTAAACTGTGGTGGACGTGGTGGAACAGTGTTTTTCCATGTTTTACAATTGAATTACACAATGAACAGGTAAAATACCCCAATATACAACCAAAGATTTGGGGATTTGTAAAAAACAAAAGGCCTATGTGCTACATTTTGTCTAATTTTACCACCAAATTCAGTATTAAAAAATATAGTGAAAGAAAATGTTTAATTGCAGTCTTGTCATTTTTAACCACTTCAATATTGAATATTTTAACAATTCCAATATTATAATATTAATACATTATGCACAGCATCTGTCACTGACGTTCATCATTACAGGGCACACATTGCATAAACACAGACACTTGGTCGAGATGTAGGTTTTAATTCAACCAAACAGAACCTCATTGATCAACTGATTAAAGAAGTAAAGTGACTGCTTCACTTACCCTCTGCAAAAACCTTTGCAATACCAACAGTCAGTACTCCTGGTTTTCCTCAAGGCGGTGCTGTTTAGTTTCCTCCATAGTTTATTTCTAGTCCTGGAGATCCACAGCACAACACAGCACTCTTCAGAGTTTTGCTATATAAAAAATCATGGCATAAATATGCACATTATTGCATGATAACTTGCATTCACATTTAATTTACACTTTGTATCCACAATCAATCAATCAATCAATCATTAAATCAGTCAACTTCAATTTTCAACAATTTTCATTCAGAAACACATTTTTAATACAGCCGAGCATTTACAACATAAATGGACTGAAAAAAATAATTAAGTATGCAATCTGGTTAAACTAAATGAGAAAAAAACGATAAAAATTTAAAAAGGCTAAAGCATTCGGAAAAACAAACAAACAATTTAGATTTATTTTAAAATAAATAAAATAATTCATAAAAAATATGGACAGGCTCAAATTTAAAGCAGTCAAATAAAGAGATAAATAATTATAATAATAATAAAAATCAAACAGATTAAAAACTATAGAAGACTACAAAATAAGTAGCTAAAAACACACTAAGAAAGTAAACAGTAGAAATACATTAAAAAGGTAAAACAGAAAATAAAATTAAATAAATATAAAAGGTCTTTTCAGTAAATTAATCTTATTTTAAAAACAAACATGTAGAAAAGTAGAAAAGTAGAAAGTTTTAAATCTACATTTTCCACAGAATTTCTCATCTAGTTTACCAGTAATGGGTATATCCAGTATGGTCTAGCTTTTCTACCACCAAAGGCCAGCTTAAGTCTTATTCGAACAGGATTAGTTTCTCAGTGGGTCTTGGGGTAATTTTCTGTTATAGGGGGTCCTCTATGGTTTTATTCCCGTCAGGATAGACCATGTATGTGTTTTGGAGGAGCTACTGAACCTGATGTCATGTGACTGAGAAAGCCAAAAAACTCACTGGTCCTCCTGTTTTTTTCAGTTTTATCACTGAGTAGAAGTGTGAAATATTTTTCACAGACGTCTCTCTGAGAAACTAATCCAGTCCGGATAGGACTTAAGACTTACAGTTGTGGTCAAAAGTTTACATACACTTGTAAAAAAACATAATGTTATGGCTGTCTTGAGTTTTCAATAAGTTCTACAACTCTTATTTTTCTGTGATAGAGTGATCGGAACACATACATGTTTGTCACAAAAAACAGTCATAAAATTTGGTTCTTTCATAAATTTATTATGGGTCTGCTGAAAATGTCACCAAATCTGCTGGGTCAAAAATATACATACAGCAACATTAGTATTTGGTTACATGTCCCTTGGCCATTTTCACGGCAACTAGGCGCTTTTGGTAGCCATCCACAAGCTCCTGGCAAGCTTCAGGTCGAATGTTTGACCACTCTTCTTGACAGAATTGGTGCAGTTCAGCTAAATGTGATGGTTTTCTTGCATGAACCCGTTTCTTTAGCACTGTCCACATGTTCTCAATGGGGTTTAAGTCAGGACTTTGGGAAGGCCATTCTAAAACCTTAATTCTAGCCTGGTTTAGCCATTCCTTTACCACTTTTGATGTGTGTTTTGGGTCATTGTCTTGTTGGAACACCCAACTGCGCCCAAGACCCAACCTTCGGGCTGATGGTTTTAAGTTTTCCTGCAGAATTTGGAGGTAATCCTCCTTCTTCATTATCCCATTTACTTTCTGCAAAGAACCAGTTCCACTGGCAGCAAAACATCCCCAGAGCATAATACTACCACCACCATGCTTGACAGTAGGCATGGTGTTCCTGGGATTAAAGGCCTCACCTTTTCTCCTCCAAACATATTGCTGGGTGTTGTGGCCAAACAGCTCAATTTTTGTTTCGTCTGACCAGAGAACTTTCCTCCAGAAGGTTTTATCTTTGTCCATGTGATCAGCAGCAAACTTCAGCCGAGTCTTAAGGTGCCTTTTCTGGAGCAAGGGCTTCTTTCTTGCACGGCAGCCTCTCAGTCCATGGCGATGTAAAACACGCTTGACTGTGGAGACTGACACCTGTGTTCCATCAGCTTCCAAATCCTTGCAGACCTGCTTCTTGGTGATTCTTGGTTGACTCTTGACCATCCTGACCAATCTCCTCTCGGCAGCATGTGATAGCTTGCGTTTTCTTCCTGATCGTGGCAGTGACACAACTGTTCCATGCACTTTATACTTGCGTATAATTGTCTGCACAGTTGCTCTTGGGACCTGTAGCTGCTTTGAAATGGCTCCAAGTGACTTCCCTGACTTGTTCAAGTCAATAATTCGCTTTTTCAGATCCACACTGAGTTCCTTTGACTTTCCCATTGTAGCTTTTGTAGCTGAGTCTAATCACTGGGTCAAATGAGCCCTATTTAAATGGGCTCATGAGAAGTCAACAGCTGTAGTCAATCAGAATCACTTACAAGAAGTGAAGAGGCCATGACATGAAGCTAATTTGATTGACACAACTCGCTACATCACCAAAATTGACAAATTTTGTTGCTGTATGTATATTTTTGACCCAGCAGATTTGGTGACATTTTCAGCAGACCCATAATAAATTTATGAAAGAACCAAATTTTATGACTGTTTTTTGTGACAAACATGTATGTGTTCCGATCACTCTATCACAGAAAAATAAGAGTTGTAGAACTTATTGAAAACTCAAGACAGCCATAACATTATGTTTTTTTACAAGTGTATGTAAACTTTTGACCACAACTGTAAGCCATTACCAGTACAATCTGATCTTGAGCTGATTTTTTTAGCAGGGTATTATTAAGTTAAATCATGCCTGTGCCAAAAACTGCAACTTTTAAGGGTTCATTGACTGTGGGAACTTTTGAATGGGAGTATTGTGCTTGTTTTGGGCCGTCGGTTGCAGTAATTCAGCAGCAGGATCTGCTGTGTTTACGTGTTTGTGTGTATGGTGGTTTGATCTGCAGCGAGTGGCCTGTACTGTGAGCATCCAGCCACAGTGCTTCAGCGTGTAATCATGGTGAAATGCACGGCAGCTTTGTTTGCACGCTTTGTTTTTCATTTGTGCATTTTGTGTGTTTTGCCAGGAGTTCTGCCAGAAACCGCGCACATGTTGTAAGGCCTGAATACCTTGCTTATAAATCTTAGCGGCTTCTGGCAGCTCTGAAATGAAAAATTATTCATGCACGTGAACTATTGGCCTCACCAAAACACAGCCTTGTTTGGGGTGTGGGCTCGGGCCTGAGCTCCTGATGACTTTCAGCCAAGCTGGAAGCTGTTAGCAGGGGAATTACATATTATATTCAGATTCAGGGTTGGTTGTTTCTGATTAACTTATCAGCACAAACTGATGACTATAAAAAAAAAAAAACATTTCTCAGAAGTGAAGCAACCACAAGCCTAGCACCTCTGCTGGCCGGCTGCAGTATTATGTGTATCTCTGCCCTTTCCTCCAATGACAAACCAGCTCATTTTACATCTAAATTTACCCCTCTTAATTTTCTTTTCATCTCCAATCTCTGTCTTTTCTATTTCCAATTATCTGCTCTAATATTAACATTTTTTTTTTTTGCCCCCAAAAATGTGGGAATCTTGACTGCATAATTTGTGCTCCTTTTTTTAGAATTTCCCTCTGGGATCAATAAAGTATCCATCCACCCATCCATCCATCCATCCATCTTAAAAATTTAATTCCACTATACTGTAAAGGCAGAGTTACCCCTGATTCAGTTTTAGAGGAGCTGTCAGGCAACTAAGCCAGCTATTTAACAGCACTATTATTTATAATTTATAATTTATTAAAAGTGTTAAATTGAGATTTTTTGATGGCCTTCACATTTTCTTAAACCTTTTATATTACACATATAAAACACTGGAATCTGTGACCTTAATAAAGGTCTGTATTTCTTTTAAAACAATGTGAGTGACCTAAAAACCTTTTTTACCTGTGTGTTTCTTTATACAGACAATTGATTGACGAATACATATTTAGACTTTTTAAGCCTTTTGGCCAATAGAACTACACCAAGTGTCTTAAAGACACAAGTCAAAGGTCATGGGAAATATTCTGGGTTGAATCCTCAGAGATGCGAACAAAATATGTATATATAAAGGCTGAAAAGCAACCCTGGTGAACCCTTAGTTTCTTAATGGAAAAAGTAGACACACTTAATGGAAATAATGGAGCTTTTATTTCTGTTTTATTCACATTTATTCATGTGTGTTTTGATTCTCTACTCTGCAGCATGTTCTATAGAAACATAATTACTGCTTGTGACCAAAGATCATCTTTAGAAAGGCTGTTTATTAATAATTACAACAACAGCCTACCTCACATACAGCTACAGCAGCTGGTTGTGAGAACATGGTCCTCAGTGAGCACTTCCTAATCTCAACCCCTCAGCCTGCCTGCCCTTTTGAACTGTAGTTAAATAAGTGATGGAGGGTTGCCAGATCAGGGCCAATGAATAACACTATAACTTCAGCATGCTGCGTTACTGAGCAGCCAGGCTTGCATTGAACCATGTCCTTCTACTACCAGACTGAGGTCCTGAGATTTTAATTATTTACTTATAATTTATAATAATTAATTATAATTGAATAACTGTAAATTCAAAAAGTGTAATAAGGCATGCATGGTGTAAATTATATTGATATACTCTACATCTATTTTATTGCATATAGTGTGTTCTTTACTCTAGGGATTATTTACCTACCTGTGAATTCAACTGTGTTATTGTGATGTGACAAAAAATAATTTCTGTTAAAAAAAACAATATAATTTGCATAGTTCTCCATTATGTAATTTAGTGAAATTCAATGCAATAAAAATGTACATATTATTTTTTTTATTTTAAAGTACACGTGTTGATTTATACAGCCAGTAAGAGACTGGCCAGAACTGACATCATTTGATACACAGTTACTGTACTTCATTCATATCAACAACGGTGTGGTTCTAAAGATAGCAGAGAAGCATATAACTGCTGTTTTTGCTCCTGTTGTTTTATATGAAGGTCTCTATAGGTAGTTCGCTAGCATGCCCAAAGTCAGTCTAAAACCCGCCCTTAAAGCAGCTTAAACAGGCCCAAAATATATGTCTGTCACACGTTTGAAGCAAATGGCAAAACAACTGTGAGTGTACGACTTAGTAATTTATTTATAAGGGATTTATTATCAGTATTTCAATTTCTCTTAAAGATATTAATAATAGTGCAACATAAATGTTTTATAAGTTATTTTTAACAGTTTTATATCCCAATCAAGAACATTTAATAATGATATAATAAGCTCTCTCTCTCTCTCTCTCTCTCTCTCCTTTTCATGCTGTCTTTTATGTCGTATATGTTCTCCTTTTTCTTAAAAGCAGCCCAAAAAACGCACCCCGCCACCCCTGAATTTTCGTGAAAACCGCAAACCTGGCAACTCTGCCTCCTGCCCTTAAAACCCAACAAGAATTAAGACACTCTACCCCTAGGTGTGCGTGCACAAAACAGAGGGGTAGGGCTAAGTGGTAGGGCCAAGGGGTGAAATGGGATTGGGCCCAAATATGATGCAGGTAGGGATGTAGACTTTTTTGTTTTTGCTTGCTTAAAACATTAACCAGCTAGTTAGCTACAGAGGGAGAGAGAGAGAGAGAGAGAGAGAGAGAGAGAGAGAGAGAGAGAGAGAGAGAGAGAGAGACAGAAGGAAAAAAAGAGACAGAGGGAAAGAGAGAGAGAGAGCGAGCAAGAGAGAAAGAGAGAGAGAGAGAGAGAGAGAGAGAGAGAGAGAGAGAGAGAGACTTTTAAAAACGCTTTATTAAAAACGTCAGTTATGCATAATCACAAACACACCTTTACGCAAAAATTAAAGGAGACAATCGTTTGGATTACCATGAAAACAATAATTCACCTCCCTCCACCAGTACACAGCCCCCCGCAATACACCACCTCATCTCAAACTCCAAATCATTTCGTGTGCTCTGATAGAACAAGAACTCAGCTCGAACCCGAGACTCCACCAGAGCTCTAAACAGTGCTGAAACATCACAAATCCTGCCTTCTGACCTCATTCTCAGCGTCTTCCAAATGGCTAATTTAGCCTGTCCCAGCAAAAAATTAACAAAAACACATTTAAGACTGTTAGCTTTAGTGTATTTACACCCAAAAATAAACAGAACTTTTGTAAATGTCAACCCCACCCCTTGGAGTACCTGATTTAAAAGTTCAAAAAGTGGTGCCAGTCTGGTACATTCTATAAATGCATGGAACACAGTATCAGGAGCCTGACAGAATAAACACTGAGGAGACACAGCTGGAGTGATTTTAGAAACGTGTGTATTAGTAGGTAAAACACAATGCAGCACTCTCCACTGAAGATCTCCAGAGCGTTTAGGCAAAGGAGCCTTATACAAAAGCCTCCATGACGGTTTCAACTCATCAGGGACTGAAAGACAAGTTCTCCATTTAGAGTCCACCCTCCCCTGCAACACAGCGAAAAAATCAGATTTCACGCAACTCCGGTACAGTGCCCTCTTCCCAGCGCTAGAGAGAGATATGTTCAGTAACCCTTCAGAAGAGAGAAGACAGCCCACCCTACTCTCCTCCCCCTTAAAAACATTTGGCGTAATATCCAGCTCCGGAAAACTCAAAGAGTCAGGCTCCCCAGCAAAACAACTGGATAAAAAAGTCTGATAGGACTGAGAAAATGAGCCTCGCACTGCATTTAAAAAGAAATTAACCAAGCGCTCAGATTTCAGGCCGACAGCAGCTTTAATTTCAGCAGCTGATCGCCATTTCCCCACAGCCAGATCCACAGTATCCCTGACCCTGACTACTTTCGCTCTGATAAAAGCAGCAGCGGTTGAACTTAAACAGTTTACATTGCAATTAAAAAGGGGATTAGAAAATAAGGGTTCATCCAACCCAAAATGAGCCCCATCTTTCCTTCCCACGGTAAATGAACCCCAAACATCAAGCATAGAACCATAAAAACCCGGCACGGCAATTTTCTTTACATCATCATGAGACATAAGAAACAGTTCTTTATCAAGGCCCAGCCCCCCCATTGTCCTGAGCGTTGCTAGTCCAAACTGAATCCATGGAGTACTTCCATCATGATACAGCAGTCTTTGGGCTGATTGTAATCTCATGGCCTTTACCTTATCAGTAATTTGTATCAGTCCCTGACCTCCCTCATCCAGAGGGAGATATAGCACTCCAGGAGGAAGCCAATGGAACCCATGCCAGAAAAAGTCAATGCAAGCTTTCTGGATACCTCGTACCATAGAAATAGGAGGATCCAGAACTGTCAAACGGTGCCATAGCATAGAAGCTATTAAGTTGTTAATTACAAGCACTCGTCCCCGATATGACAGGTCAGGAAGAATCCACTTCCATCGTTGTAGCCTGCCTATAGCTTGGTCGTCCATTCCCTCCCAGTTTTTTTTCATGAAGGTTTTAGTTCCAAAGTAAATGCCCAGTATTTTCAGTCCATCTGATCTCCAGGAACACTGCTGGGTAAGTGAAGGAATTGCCTGATCCTGCCACTGACCCATTAAATATGCAGCACTTTTGGACCAGTTAATTTTTGAGAGAGAGAGAGAGAGAGAGTAGCTTTTGTTTATGAGCAGTTGGGTTAGCATTAGCTTGCTAGCTAGTTAGTATCCAGCTGATTGTAGCCTTATGGGCAAAAAAAAAAAACACATAAGCAATTAGCAAGCAACACCCTCCCAGCTTTCACCCAAAAAGGTAAAATATAGTAAAATACTATGTTTTAGTTATTTATTGAACATTGGCTAGTTATATGCCACAGTTATTTTAACTGCATGTCTGCTGAAGTGAGTAAAGACAAAACCAGGTTAGAAATTAAATGGATGTTAAGAGAAAAATTGTGTTGCAAGATAATAACCAAAACACATGTCTGTGTGTTGTTGTTGTTGTTGTTGTTGTTTAAACAATGAGGGAAGAAAGGTAGCATATACAAGGTGTACAGTGCTAATTCCATCATTAGCTACTGGGCTGTACAATTAAAAACCAGCAGTTCAAATATACAAAAGTAATGTAAAGAAATTAGGACATATAATGCATCTTTCAGATATATATATATATATATATATATATATATATATATATATATATATATATATATATATATATATATATATATATATATATATATATAATTTATTTATTTATTTATTTTTTGTTATTATTAGGGTTGCACAACACATTGTTTAGGCACCACCATTGCAGTAATTACATATTACAATAACTACAGTTAATATTTTTACAGTTAATATTCATTTAATCAAATCCTGTATATACAGATGGCATTATTATTAATGTCATGACATGTTTTATCATTGACTTCTGTTAAAATCTATTGAAAATATTGCTAAAATAATTGTTTGCTATGTATGCATATATACAGTACCAGTCAAAAGTTTGAAAACACCTTCTAATTCATTGTTTTTGTTTATTCCTACATGATATATTAACAATAAAGTAATCCAGACCAAACCAAAATACTCTGTAAAGCTTTTAGGTGGGTTCTTATCTAAAGTGCCAGTTTATCAATGCCATTTTTTTAATGTATTAAAACATTACGTAAATACCAACACAACTGATTTCTCTTAAACACATTAAAAAACAATTAATTCAGATAATTAACTTAACAGGTTCTATTCTGTTTTTTAACACTTTTTTTTAGTTTACTAAATAATTCCATATGATTTTTGGATTTTTGATCATTTTAGTATTAATCTACTTTTTTATACAATGAAAAAAAAAAAAAAAACACTGAATTTAAGGTTTGCCAAAACCTTTGACTGGTACTGTATATTTAAGGCACATAAGCATTTTTACAACCTTTCATCTCCTGATTTAAGTTTAATTTGTGAAGAGTTAAAGCCCTCGCATGCACAGTAATTCATTTTTCTCACTGAACTATTTCCTATAAAAATTCCTCTCTATCTGGAATGCTGTCACATCCGACTCTGAACACGTTGGGTTTCTTTGAACACCGATATCTACAGAATCTTACCTCTTTTTACTAACCCACAGTAATTATCATGAGTGGGTGATTGCTTTCATGTTTACTGCTTGTGAAAGATCTGGCTGAAGGGTGTGGAACGCCCCTGAGCACCAATGTTGTGCAACTCAATCATTAAGCTGATTCTCTTCTCTGGTAATTGACTCATCTGATGAGTCATTATCTGCATCTGTACTGATAGTAATAAATCATGCTAATGTCTGTAAGTGTCGCACAGTGTTTGGACTTTCTCACTGCTCACCTTTGTTAAAAGACTCCCCTCCCTGCGTCCGCTGAGTCAGTCCACCTGGCAGGGCTGAGCTTTAGATGGCCTAGTCAGCATATCAGCGCCTGCATCAGCCTGTAGAGTCTGATGGGTTAATTACAGGAAACGAGCTGCTGACGGTGGAACTGAGGTCGTTGCCACTGAAGGTGTGTGTGTGTGTGTGTGTGTGTGTGTTAACAGCTTCCCACTTTGGTGAGATAAATCACTGATGTTTGTTTAATCTGAACTGACTTTAAATGCGTCATTACCTTATTACTAAAACATTTTAAATGATGTCCATATTTAGAATAGTATAATATGAATGAACAATAAAAAAAGAATACAAAAGAGTTAATAATACTCGTAAGTAATTTTTTTATGTTTTTGTACCAGAAATAATTGCAATAAATGATATTGTGTCAATATAATTTGTGCCATTTTAGGCCAGTAATATCATAATAATAATAATATAATAATAAAATGCATTTATTCACTACTTTTTTAGGGAGAAATTTAAGACTTATTTAATTATTAAGAATATTCAGATGTTATATCCTAAATAAACACAATAAAACCAACTAAGAATATGTTAATTTGTTCAAAACTGTTATCTAAGCAAGAGGTGCTAATTTGAAAAATATAAAATGTATATTTTAGTTTGTTTAACACATTTTGGTTTACTAAATAAATCCATATGTTTTTCTTCATAGTTTAGATGATTTTAGTATTAATCTACAATTCAGATTTTTCTTTAACTGAAAAAGTGCTAAATTTAAGGTGTGTCCAAACTTTTGTCCAAACTTGTAGTCTACAATTAAGGCACCTAGGCACATTTAAAACCTTATCTTTTCATATTCTGATGGAAATATATGTGTGAGCGATATAACATATTTAACATATTTTTTTGAATATTTTATTGCTACAAGTGAATTAATGATAATATTAGCCTTGCCATTATAACCATATTTTATTTTATTTTTTGTATAAAATATAATTACAATAAATTATATTGTGTCATCATAATGTGTGCCATTTTAGGCCACTAATTTAATAATAATATAATAATAAAAACATTTACACACTGTTTTTAAGGAGCAATGAACTTTTAATTATTAAGAATATTAAGACAGGGATTTGAGTATCAAAAGATTATATCCCAAATAAACACACACAGTCACAAAATCAACATAACAGCTTATTTATGTTGTTAGGCTCTTCTCGCTAAGTTAACTCAATAAGCAATAATTATTTAGGCTATTTCCATGTACTGTATGATAAGTTGTACAATACATCTGATAAATGACGCATTTAAATCATGAAGCTTAGCTTTAGTCAGTATAGCGTAATGTAATACAATTGTGCTGCATCTGTTTCAGTTTGTAGCTGGTATATTCACCTGCCTCCTCCTGTAACCTGTTTAAATGTTTTCCCTGAGGGGGCGTTTTTGTAGAACCTGTTTAGAGCTTCCTCTGAATACCTGCTCTGTAGTCCGTCCGCTTATTTAACCGTCCATCAATCCACTCATCCACCCATCCTCCTACACCCTTAAGCCCTTCCTTTACTGTTCCGTCAGGCTTTACCTGTGTCCCCTCCCCTTCTTTAAACACACACACATACACACTTTCCTTCTCTCTCTTTCTTTGTCACTTAAATACGCATTACACAAGAAAACTTACATATTAACCATGGTAATTATTCTCACTCTGACATTACATACATTGTTTAGCTGAGTTTGCCTAATATTGGTGTGTAAATGGGTCATAACCTACAGTTTCCTGTCATTTTTCTATTGGCTGAGTGCACAATATTTGTGGTTTTAAGGAGTAAAATTAGTTTTTTATTCCACTTTTATTCCACTTCCAAGCTGGAGACACCATACCCAATGACAAAGTCTGTTAGAGGGTATAAATCCCACCAGCATTGGGCTGAGGAATGATGGTGTTCCATCCAAACATTTGGGATGAATTGGTGTAATGTTTGTGGTGCAGAACTAAATCCCAAAGCATCCCAAATCCCTAGCATTAACCTAACCCAACCTAACCTAGTGCACAAGTACCTAGTACCAAGTACCAAGGGCCAGATGCAAGCAAATCCTTACAGCAATGTTTTTGTTCAAAGAAAATTTGCTTTAATCCTTTAAAAATCCTTTAATTTTCCCAAAAAATCGTCAGTGCACCTTATAGTCCCGTGCTACTTATGTATGAATTTTACTTGTCAGGTATTAAGGAGCTGTAAAGCCACTCTGCTGAAGTACAGAGTTATACAGGAGTTTCAGTTTAGTTCTCCAGCACCGAGACTTAAGACTGGAGCAGTATTAGCATTAGCCGCTAACTGCATTAAGCGCTAGTTCTTTTGCCACAAGAGTTGAGAATTATGAGCCTGTAGCCTGCTGCTAACCCCCACCAGCACTGCTGGAGCACCATTAGCATTACCCGCTAACCGCGCTCATTCAGAGGTGAGTGTTATTGGCCTCTATCCTGCGCATTTACTATGTTAAAGCAAGCTACGTGAGATGAACCGCTAACTCATATCGTCCTGGCTTAGCAGAACACTCAGGGTTTCTCACTGTAGTGCTGTTGTGGGGCAGCATTAGCCGCTAACAGTGGCTAGCTTTAGTGGAAATCTGCAAATCTAAGCTTATTGTAAATAAATGGAAGCACTTTACTCACCCAAATAAACAGTTACCAGGAGAGAAATCTGTGTAGATTTAATGTCTAGCGACGTGTATGAAAATAGACCAAAAAATAGACGTTTATTGATAGTGCGCCATATAATACAGTGTATAGTTATAGTTAAAAAATACGATACCTGAAGTTTTTATATCTGAATACAAACAAATTCTCCAATCAGTATTTTATGGCATTAGGGCATTCCTATTCAAAGCACACATTACCCATCATCCCTTACTCCTGGTGCAAAAATTTAAGCAGTTCAGCTTGGTTTGATGGCTTGTGATCATCCATCTTCCTCTTGATTATATTTCAGAGGTTTTCAATTTGGTAAAATCAAAGAAACTTATCATTTTTAAGTGGTAATTTTTAGAGCTGTATAAGAACTCTATACAGTTTCATATCCCACGTTCTGTGTTGGAAAGGGCATCTCCACTGGCATCTGCTAAATGCCAGAAATAAAAATATCAAGATGGTATAGAAGCAGCTAAATTCTCCATCAGTATGTAGAGCAGCAAACAAAGACAGGCCGTCTTTTAAGACCCATTATTGAGGAGTGTCTCCAAACTTTTACACATTTGTTTCAGTGTCTAATTGTTGACCTGAATTTCCCATAATATAGTCAGTGCATACGGTACTTCATTTAACCCACTTTCTCTTCTCTATGGCCCCGCTTGATGTCTTTGTGATGCTGTGGGATTACAGCTGCATTAAGGGATGATGGGTAATGTGTGCTTTGAATAGGAATGCCCTAATCCACCTTAATCTACTGATGCAGAGTAAAGCAGCATTTGCATGAATGAGGATCTGCAGAGAAGACTGAACCGGACTGAATTAAACGAGTCAATATTTAGTAAGAGTGAACTGGCAGGCTGAGTAAACAGCAGTGTATTTACGATGCAGCTGTGCTCTAATAACCAGTAGGGAACCAAGGCCACCTACTTTCAATATTTGGGATGTGCACAATCAAGAGTGGTGAGGCTAAATCAGAAAACCAAAATAGATAGAAAGTTTTAAGAATGGAAATGTGTTTTTAATTTTTAACTATTTTCTCTGTCGTGTAACATCAAATACAATCTGTCCCATTGTCCTTTTACTGATGGGCACTTCTTCTTTAAAGGGGCTTCTTACCGGGCACTTTATCATGTTCTTTCAGCTATACAACTCTGGAAAAAATAAGAGAACACTTCAGTTTCTGAATCAGTTTATCTGATTTTGCTACTTCTAGGTATATGTTCGAGTAAAATAAACATTGTTGTTTTATTCTATAAACTACAGACAACATTTCTCCCAAATTCCAAATTAAAGTATATTCATTTAAAACCTTGATTTGCAGAAAATAAGAAAAGGCATAAAAAAACTAAAAATATGCAGAGCTTTCAAACCTCAAATAATGCAAAGAAAACAAGTATTTGGAGGAATAACCCGTTTTTAATCACAGTTTGTTTTCATGCATCTTGGCATATTCTCCTCCACCAGTCTTACACACTGCTTTTGGATAACTTTCAACCAGTTCATCTTGGTTTGATGGCTTATGATCATCCGTGTTCCTTTTGATTATATTCCAAAAGTTTTTAATTTGGTAAAATCTAATTTTTACATGGTCTCTTATTTTTTCCAGAGCTGTATAAGAACTATATACAGTACCATATCCCACATTCTGTATTGGAAAGGGCGTCTGCACCGGCATCTGCTAAATACCAGAAATGGCAAAATAATCAAGATGGTATAGAAGCAGCTAAATGGTAAAAATACACTGCCACTCATAATGCAGTCCTCTGATGAGGATTGATTTATCTTTCTCAGTAGAGACATTAGCGCATATAAGCTAAACCATTCAGTCATATGTCTTAGGATTTGTTTATGAAGTTGGCGGCGTTCCACTTTATAAGTGCAGGGGGCTGGGTGGTGGGTAGGAGAGTACCTGCATGAACCAGGTGAAGGACTGTTGTTACAGCTGTATCAGAGCTTCATTGTTTCGTGAGAAAGAACTGTCTAGCTTGTGTTTTATGATCCGCATGCAGATAAGAAGATAGTGGAGCCACATTAGGAGTTTTAATAGCTTTTAAATCACTCCACATGGCATTAATGCCTTCTGCCAAAAGGTTGTGCAATTAAATGGAAGCTTAAAGGTGTGTGTGTATGTGGTTGTTTGAGTGATTACTGAATTGCTGTTTGTATTTATTCATTGAGGTTAAATTAAACATGAAATAGATAATAATATTAATTTAATGGTGTTACAAGCCATATAATTGTTTTGTAATATTATCTGGAAAAATACATTTAAATGACCAATTTCTCGTAGTTTATTTTAATCTAGTTTTAAATTACACATAGTCATGTATCAAGAACATAATAAATTATCTCATCTCATCTCATTGTCAACCGCTTAATCCGTGAAGGGTCGCGGGGGGGTGCCGGAGCCTATCCCAGCAGGCATCGGGCGGAAGGCAGGATACACCCTGGACAGGCCGCCAATCCATCGCAGGGCAGACGGACACAGACAGACAAACAGACACATTCACTCACACACTCACACCTAAGGGGCAACATAATAAATTATAGTTATGAAAAATCTGAATTTTTCCATTTTGTCTTTGTTTAGATGTCACCCATTTGTCTCAAAACAAATAAAGCTATGTTTTTCTTGATGCTGATATTTCTAGGTATTAAAATAATCATTAGTGACTTACAGGGTTTGGACAATGAAACTGAAACACCTGTCATTTTAGTGTGGGAGGTTTCATGGCTAAATTGGAGCAGCCTGGTGGCAATCTTCATTAATTGCACATTGCACCAGTAAGAGCAGAGTGTGAAGGTTCAATTAGCAGGGTAAGAGCACAGTTTTGCTCAAAATATTGCAATGCACACAACATTATAGGTGACACACCAGAATTCAAAAGAGGACAAATTGTTGGTGCACGTCTTGCTGGGGCATTTAGAGCATTTATTTACAGAAAACA
The DNA here is from genome assembly GCF_023375975.1 of Astyanax mexicanus. Taxonomy (NCBI): domain Eukaryota; kingdom Metazoa; phylum Chordata; class Actinopteri; order Characiformes; family Acestrorhamphidae; genus Astyanax; species Astyanax mexicanus. The sequence continues at coordinate 6,328,745 of NC_064417.1, forward strand.
GACACATCCAACAGGATTAACTGTGGACGCTGTAAGAGGAAGCTGTCTAAAAGGGATGTTCGGGTGCTAACCCGGATTGTGTAAAAAAAAAAAACATAAAACCACGGCTGCCCAAATCACGCAGAATTTAATGTGCACCTCAACTCTCCTGTTTCCACCAGAACTGTCCGTCGAGACAATAAATTATTGTGGTCTAAAACCAGGTGTTTCAGTTTCATTGTCCAACCCCTGTATTTATGCTGTGCATACATAAATAGTAATTTTCTGCATGTGTGTGTGTGTTTGGAATGTGTGTGTGAAGTTATATGACAGATGGAGGGCTGAGTTTGTACACACGGCGGCTGAACCGTGTGCCGGACAGCACGAGCGTGGACAGAGACACACCTTTCCGCTCCAAGAGCCAAGCTGATACTGACAGGTAGGACTTATGACCCTTATTCCTATGACCTTTACTCACTCAATGATAAAATGGGAGGAGTCACAAACACTCATATACACGATCTTAAGTTCATCAGAGTTACCAGCCTCAGAAACCACAATTAACAGCTCCCCAAATAAGACCAACCTAAATGATTCACAGAGTATTTTGGTTTTAAGTTACTACTTTATGTGTTCCTTTACAGTCTGGATGAATTCAATATTCATTTACAATTTAGGGATTTAGGGATTAAAAACATTGAATGAGAAGATGTGTCTTTGATCATTTATTCCTGATTTACGACACAATAGATTGAGGAATTTTACACAGAATTCACAATCCTCAAGAAAACACCCATCAACATATACATGTTCTTAAGTGATCAGATTGGTCCATAGACTGTATATAGCTGGACAGAGCATCGTCTCTCAAAAGTGAAGCCACCACAGGTCGAGCGCCCCCTGCTGTTCGGTTTCAGAAAGCCGTGTAACCCCACCCATTCCCATAGGTTTCAATGGCAAAACAGACAACTTTCAATCACGTTTTTTCCCAATATACTGTAATTCTACCTCCTTTATTTAAATGCAACAGCTGGTGTAACCTCTGCTTATATTGTAAAATTTTTATATTCCCCACAGAATTCGTTTTTAAAAACGTTATTCAGCTCTATTCAAAAAAGGTGTGGTTATTGTAAAAGGGCTGGTTATGGGCGGGACCAACAACAGACCGTCAGCTCCGCTCCGCCCCGCTCTGCGAGAGAGAGAATGAAAGAGAGAGGGCGGACACAGTCATTGTCTTTTTCCTGGAACATTTTAGTAATTAATGAAGATATCCCAAATATAATGCATATTTGCATAATGCAGTCACCCTTGTGTGATGATGTAATATTAATGCTCTTGTTCTTTAAGGCAGTCTTAATCTAATGTGCCACAATATTAAAACCACAGTTAGGATATTAAGGTAGTGAGTGACAAGCTGTAAGTTTACTTCTTTAAAAAGATAAAAAAATCCTACCTAGTGCTGCTTTAAGTCATGGATATATTAGGCAACAAGTAAACCGTCCGGTTTAAAGCAGGAGTGAGTGACAACAGTGAGAATCTAAAACTAATTCTTTGACAAGAACCAAACTGCGATGGCTGAACAACTGGATCAGAACTCTTCAAATCTCCAGAACACCATTCAAGTCTTGTGGGGTGTTCTTGGTATGCTTGGTGTTCAGATCCTACTACAAGTGCCTGATACTGGTGACAAGGAGGCCTCACTTCACAACTTACAGGATTTAAAGTATTTGCTGCTAATGTTGGTCCTGGTGCCAGATAGCACAGGGGACCTTCAGAGGTGTTGGTCTTGTGGACTCCATGCATCAACGAGTCAGAACTCATTAGGCAGGTGGTTTTAATGTTATGGCTGATGATTGTAGATATAGCTCTGAACTTTGGAGCATGAACACACACATAGACATGATAAATATTTGTTTCATGCAGCCAGCCTCAGTTCTGCAGCCCAGTTGCCCAAATAAGGGCATTTTCTATAGACTGGCCAGGTGCGTTCTGGGAAGTCCATGCCCAGTAACTGTCAGGACGAGTTTTTGGCTGTGAGTGATCTGTCTGAATTAGGGATGATCTAAGTCCTGCTGAAATGTTGCTTTGGGGCAGGAATCCAGTGGGAATTCCACGGCTGTTTTGTCTCTTACCGGAGTGCTTGATATCATGTATAATTTAAAAGACGTCTTTCTCCAAGCGCTGCCCAATAGCAGGTGGTGTAATAAATTATTAGATGTGTTGTTCTCCTCCCATCCTGATCAAATGCACGGGGAAGAAAGCAAGCCTTTGGGATTCGGGAGTGAGGTGAAAGCAGTGGAAGCGGTGGAAGCCGTGGTCGTTCATCTATACGTGTGAGAGCAGTTTGAGGTTCTTTATGGCGAGAGCTGCTGGATGATGTGTTAGTGAGCTGAGAGTCACCTTGATTCATTTGAACAGTAAATTAAGCCTGCTCTGCAGACTGCATTGTGGACTTCTGCTGTAGGTGAGCTCTGCTTGTTATGCTTTTTTTTTTTTTTTTTTTAAATGCATGTATTTGTAGTGTGTGCTCTAATTTTTCACTAGTAATTTGAACAATCTGTATACTTCTTTGGGTTTAGGGGCAAGCTTAATGAAATAAGCTCATTGCAATCTTTGCACCCTGCTGATCTACAGCTGCTATTGATACACAAACAAATATAGTGATTCGTGTTTCAATCATTATGTTGATTATTTAGGAGGTTTTCTTCTTAGGGTGAATGATATGGATAAAAAATGTGATTTGTGGTAACAAAGGTTTTGAAATGTTCTGTAGCACTTGGTTTGGCCACACTCTATTTTCCTAGGATAAGAAGTAGTTTGTATATTCACTTTGCATCTGTGCTTCACTCTACCTAACCCTGCCTCACTCTGCCTCCAGTCTACCTCACTCTCCCATTGCTCTGACTCCAGTCCAGTTCACTCTTTCATTCCTTTGCCCTGAGTCTATCTCTCTCTACCTTGCTCTGCCTCCAGTCTACCTCACTCTCCTATTGCTCTGCCTCCAGTCTACCTCACTCTCCTATTGCTCTGCCTCCAGTCTACCTCACTCTCCCATTGCTCTGCCTCCAGCCTACCTCACTCTCCCATTGCCCTGCCTCCAGCCTACCTCACTCTCCCATTGCCCTGCCTCCAGCCTACCTCACTCTCCCATTGCCCTGCCTCCAGCCTACCTCACTCTCCCATTGCCCTGCCTCCAGTCTACCTCACTCTCCCATCGCTCTGCCTCCAGTCTACCTAACTCTCCCATCGCTCTGCCTCCAGTCTACCTAACTCTCCCATCGCTCTGCCTCCAGTCTACCTCACTCTCCCATTGCTCTGCCTCCAGTCTACCTAACTCTCCCATCGCTCTGCCTCCAGTCTACCTAACTCTCCCATCGCTCTGCCTCCAGTCTACCTAACTCTCCCATCGCTCTGCCTCCAGTCTACCTCACTCTCCCATTGCTCTGCCTCCAGTCTACCTAACTCTCCCATCGCTCTGCCTCCAGTCTACCTCACTCTCCAATTGCTATGCCTTTTTATTTTCATAGTTATAATAACTTTTTGTTGTGCTTATAGTAAAAAAAAAATCACATCACAATAATGTTTTAATGCACAAATGGTTCTTGTTCATTCATTAATGGTACCTCTCAGGATAGTTTAGGAATGCCCACACTTAGTTGTAAATAAGTTGTAAGGTGTTATCTTGTCAGTGAGGTTGAACACATTGGCCAGGGTGCTCTTGGGAGTTTAAGCAGGGCTGTTGCATTTCTGAAGTTGCGTGGGCATTTAACATTCCTTGATTGATAGTCCTAAAAGGCATCATCACACACAATAGACAGCACCATGGGTGGTAATGACTGTGACCTGTGACGTCTGGCTAGAATTATCTGTAACAGACAGCTCTAGCAGAAATCACATCCACATTCTGCACAGGAGTCCCACATGCATGTCTTCCAGATCACTTGTGTCCCAAGACATTTAGCATATTGGTTTATGATGCTAGTTTTAAGTTAAATACCTCGAAATTGCTGTGAACAGAACAATACTATATTAAAATGATGCTAAGTTACCCCTAAAAAAACTAATTATCACACCTAAAAAAGCTTAAACCCTAAACCGAACCTGAATACTTACTTTATTTTCTGACCATAACTTAAAATCTAAACCAAATAATTTGAAACCATTTTGATTATTTGTAGATGAGCTTAAGGGGACCAGCAAAGTAATAAACTGTGCACATGTATTTTTTTTGCCCTTTCATTTGCTTTGCCAGCTGTGCAATACACTGGAGGGGCTGTTCTGTATATAATAATATGCCTACCGGTCCCATAAAGACCCGTTTACTTCACCCTTTAAACCCCATCTTCCCTCCACCCTCTTCTCTTGGGGCACATAACTACATGAAAAGACATCATTCTGAATTCTGATTTTGTTTCTCTGAGGCTCTGAGGGGAATCAGAGGTCTCAGCAGTGGGTAAACACATGCCATCTTTGACCTATTTCTCATGGCATGTGTTTTTGGACCAGAAACAGACAGCCTTTCTTTAAAATAGTTACTATAAACAGAATCTGCTGCATTTATTTATTCAGTTCACTTAATATATAAAACATATTGAGGATAAACAGCACACTGGCAGAGTGCAAAAATGTTCACTGATCAGCCATAACATTAAAACCACCTGTTTGCTATTAGAAGTGTAGGCTGCATCTTTGGTGGGCTGCATTTTTCTTTTGTATACAGATGAGAAATGCAGCTGATGTTCAAAATGATTCGAAGGATGCAACAGATGTATCCTCTGGGCCCTCGATTTCCCACAATTCATATATTTTTGTGTATTACAAGTAAAGCAAACCATAAAATGAATTTAAAAAAATATTCATGATAAACAGTAGTAGAGCTTGCCGATTAATCGATTTTAATTCAAATTAACAGTTAAGGACGATGTGTTTTTTTATGAAAATCTAATTTCGCTGAGTCTATTTTCACCACCGACGCTCCCCTGAGCTTAGCCCCGCCCCTCTCTCCCGTGCGCAGCCCCGCCACTCCCTCCCTCCCTCCCTCCCTCCCATAAACTGATTTATGTAAATTACGTAAAAATAAAGTTATTTTGAGAAGTGACTATCTATTTAAAAAGCAAAGTTGTTCATTTGTTGGAGTTCATTTGTTTAATTTCTAACATATTTAGAGTGTTTTTTACTCACTTTTTTCTCTCTCACAATGTTAATCCTTTACAGCTTCAAAAACATGTATTATGCAAATTAGGCGATGACGTCAGTTAGCGACTTCTAGCGACTTTTAGGAGATTTTAGTAGGGGAAAAAAATCTATTTAAATCAAAAATCTGATTTATTTTTTTTTTTAAATCGAAGATTCTTTTTTTTGGCCCATATCGCCCAGCTCTAAACAGTAGTATCGTGTGTCTTACAGTATTGTGATATTATATTTCCGTCATATCACCGACCTTTAACAAACACATACACCTTATATCATGCATGCCTTAACATGACATCACACACCTCACATATGGGATCTGAATTCCTCTGTAATATCCTGTCCGTAGGGGACTGTTCATATTTCTTTTTTGATGTCTGTAAGGCATGTGTGTATGTGTGTGTACGTGTGTGTATGTGTGTGTACATAATCCTGCTACGATGATTCAAACACTTTTCTGAAATCTGAGCTCTTGTCTGGCTCAGAAAGCAGTAAGGGGACCGAGATCATGCAGAAAGGAAGAAGCTGGGACAAATACACACACACCCACACACCCACACAGGAAATATGGCATATTGCACACACACACACACACACACACAAAATCCCACCACACGACACCAGCTACTGTAGCACAGTGTGAACAGTTAGAACATTCACCCACTCAGAACCACATGCAAGGACTCCAGTATCCCACTAGTGGGAGTTTGACATACTATAAACCAAAATAAACAGAAAGTCAGTGCTCAGTGAGTGTGTCTACCTCTAAAACTATATATGTAACATTAGAGTAAACTTAAATAAGCATTAACTTAGTGACAGTTGAGATTGTCTACCTATAAAACTCTATATAACATTAGAATAAACTCAAATAAACATAAAGTCAGTGGTAAGTAAGAGTGTCTACCTGTAAAACTATATATATAAAACATTAGATTGAACCCAAATAAATATAAAGTCAGTGGTCAGTGAGTGTGTCTACCTGTAAAACTATATATAACATTAGAATAAACCCAAATAAACATAAAGTCTGTGGTAAGTAAGAGTGTCTACCTGTAAAACTATATATATAACATTAACTCTGTATAACATTGGAATAATCCCAAATAAACATACATGTAGTGTTTAATGAGTGTGTCTACCTGTTAAACTCTATATAACATTAGAATAACCCAAATAAACATGAATTAAGTGTTCAATAAGTGTGTGTACCTGTAAAACCATATATACAGTAACATTACAATAAAACCAAATAAACAAAAAGTTACTGGTAAGTGAGAATGTCTACCTGTAAATATATACACAGACATCTACACAGCCACATAATCTTTGCCAGTTTATATCACTTAATTGGCTAATTCAGCCTCTATGAGAAATGCTTCTGCAACCTATGAGTGTGCAGGATCTACAGGCACGGTTGCAACATCTGTGGAACATGTATGCTTCCATGCCCAACCCTGTCTCACCTTGTATCCAGGCCAGAGACAGACCAATAAACTTTCCTTTCACTTTTCTTTCACTCTAATTTTGTAATTCTGATATATATATATATATATATCGTCATTACATTAAAACCTCTAATATTTGTTTTGTTATTTTTAAGTGTAGCAAGGTTTTTCCTAGTAGTAATAGTAGAGAAACTATTTAACCAACAATGATGCTGTACAGAACCATAACCTATAGTAAAGAAACCTTAAAGAGCCCAGTTTTTAAGAGCCTACTTTATCTGCCAGGACATGCTTGGCATCTGGAGGATGGTTTCATATAGTATACAGCTCTGAAAAAAAGAGACTACTTCAGTTTGTGAATCAGTGTCTCTGATTTGGCTGTTTATAGATTTATGTTTGAGTAAAATTAACATTGTCGTTTTATTCTATAAACTACAGACAACATTTCTCCCAAATTCCAAATAAAATATTGTCATTTGGAGCATTTAGTTAGCAGAAAATGAGAAATGGCTAAAATAACAAAAAAAATGATGCAGAGCTTTCAGACCTCAAATAATGCAAAGAAAACAAGTTAATATTCATAATGTTTTAAGAGTTCAGAAATCAATATTTGGTGGAATAACCCTGGTTTTCAATCACAGTTTTTATGCATATTGGCATGTTCTCCTCCACCAGTCTTACACACTGCTTTTGGATAACTTTATGCCACTCATTCCTGGTGCAAGAATTCAAGCAACTTAAATCAGCTTGGTTTGATGGCTTGTGGTCATCCATCTTCCTTTTGATTATATTCCAGAGATTTTCAGTTTGGTGAAAGCTAAGAAACTCATAATTTTTAAGTTGTCTCTTTTTTTTTTTTTTTCCAGAGCTGATTTAGCACTGAATCTGGAAGGCTAATATACAGTAGCTAGAAATTAATGGGATTAGCAAAACGTTGCTAAGACATCATTACAGTTTCCCCAAAGCATGAGGAGGTGTTTGGTAATCTGTAACAGATTTGCTGTAACAGATGTGGTTTCTGCCATTGGATAGTCCACTGTTATCTGGAAACATGGTCAAAGTTCAGGTTTCAAGGTTGCTGCTACTGTTTTTAGCTTTGTGTTTGACAGTTTTTAAATGATGTAAGGTTTTTATGGAAAATATGTGTGTGTGTGTGTGTGTGTATGTGTGTGTTTTCTCCACCTCCCTGCTTCTGAATGCCTGGGAGGTGTGTGGGATGTAAGCGATCATGCTTTGTCTTTGTGTGTGTGTGTGTGTGTGTGTGTGTGTGTGTGTGTGTGTGTGTGTGTGTGTGTGTGGAGCTTTTTAGAAGCTGTACCTGTTGAAAGATGTGCAGAACCTAAAGTGGCTTTTGATTTTGATTTACGAGCAGCGCTGCAACTGGAGAACATGTTCCAGAAACGCTTTTCTCTTAGACAGCGAGCGCAATGAGCAGAATAGAGTTGGGGCCTCTGTATTGTCTGCTTTTATGCATGATGCCCTGGAGATTTCAGTCTGTCTGCACTCCAGAGTTTAGAGCCGCAGGCTGTGTTTGCCTGCTTTGCTCTGGGTGACTGTTTGCATGGTTCGCTTTTCCCTTAAGAGATTGTTGGCCTACTGGTTTTAACACTGAGCATATTGGAGTAGGCGTCCACCCACCTACTCTAACACTGAGCCCACTAACAAACAAAACGAACCATTTTAACACATCTTTATTGTGTGTAGACTATCTAAAATTAGACTTATCAACAAAACAGATATCTCTATCGAAAATACAACTGTATTGTTTATAAAAATAAAATTTAAAATTCACTAGAAATATGGATTCTACATGTCAGCATGCCAACATTGATCAGCCATAATATTAAACATTTCACTGTATTTTACAAGTTTTTGTATTCTGTTTTATTCTGTTCATTTTATGTTTAATGTTTTGCCTGATTTTGCCCTGTAATCACATTTCTGTAAAGCTGCTTTGTGACAACATCAGTTGTAAAAAGTGCTATACAAATAAATAAAAAATAATAAATCTATAAATCTATAAATAAATAACAAATATTTTTTAATTATTTTATTTAATTTTTTAAAATACTTATTATAATTTATTTTAGACCCATCATTACTTTTTTTATTTGTTGTGGTTATTTAAGTCCTCTATTTCTTTAATTGTGTTTATATTTTATAATTCTAATTATTTATCTGTTTATCTGTTTTATCGCTTTACATTTTAGCCTGTATGTATATCCTTTTATTCAGAATTATTTTATTTCTTCTTAATTCAATCTTATATTGTTTGCGTGTTTTAATAATTTAAATTTATTTTTCAGCCCCTTTAATTTTGTAAATGCTCGGCTACATTGACAATCAGGCTTATCCTTAATGCATCAACGAATGGAAAGTAAGGTTGATTGATTAATTGATTGATTAATTGACTGATTGATTTATTAGTCAGTACCTACGAAATGTGCTCCAAAGGATGGACAACCAGTGATTAGGTCAGGGATGCCTAAGGCAATGAGCTCATTGGTGCTCATTTGGTGCTCATTGATGCTCAATAATGAAGGCCCAACACCACAACTTACAGGACTTATCTGCTGCTTTCTACCGCACATGGCAAATGGCATTTTCCCATACTTTGATTTCAGAATTTGTGTTTAAAGTACATTAAGTTCGCATTGTATATAAAATAAGACACATTAAAAATAAAGGTTTTATAAAGTCTTATAAAGAGAGATTATATTACAAATGATGTATATTAACATCACACTGTAATGCTGCCATAGCATAGCTCTGCTAAGTGTTCCCGTGACTGAAGGTGCTAGAGCTCTGCTCTGGTATGCTCTTGGCCCTCATTTAACCCCTGGGTGTGTGTACAATTATTACAGTTCATATACATCTGTGTCAGTTACAGTCAGATCCCACCCTATAATTAGCGGTTTATATACTGCACATGCAGTATACACTCTATGTACAAATGTTTGTGGACACCCTCTTTCATTTAACACATTCTGCTACTTTAAATTGAATTTACTGCTAACACCAGGAAGTGCCAATAACTTTTTTTTGCTAACTAAGTTAAGTAAAGCTAAGCTTAGTAAACAAAACTGTAATAAAGAAAGACTTACTTTTAAAGTCATTTGAGTGCTGGATGTTAATCTACACAGATTTCCCTCCTGAAAACTGTTTATTTGGGTGATTAAAGTGCTTCTGTTTATTTTCAGTAAGCTTAGATTTCCGAATTACTCCAGCACTAAGGTTGGAGCATTAGTATTAGCGGCTAACCGCACTGAGGAACCCTTAGTGTTCCAGTAAGCCAGTGCGATATTAGCTTGTTTTAACACTGTAAATGCACAGGCCACAGTCTGATATACTCCCCTCCAAACAATGAAAGAGCTATCACGGTTAGCGGCTAATGCTAATGCTGCACCAGCAGTGCTAGTCAGGATTAGCAACAGTCTACAGGCCGATCATACTCACCTCTGAATGGGGAAATAGTGGTTAGCGGCCAATGCTAATGGTACTCCAGCCCCAGTGCTGGAGAACTAAACTGAAACTCCTGTATAACGCTGTACATCAGCAGAGCGGCTTTACTGCTCCTTAATAACTGACTGGTAAAATTTTATTAGATTTACTGGATTAAAAGACGCATTATAATTTATATGAAAAATATAAAATATATAAAATATAAAAATATGATAAAAACTTTCCTAGACAGTTAAAAAGACAAATATTGGGTATTTTGAACAAACTAGAATATAATATAAACTAGAATATATATAAATATTTTTTAGTTATTTCACCTTTTTTTGTTAAGTACATAAAACTCCATGTGTTCATTCATAGTTTTGATGCCTTCAGTGAGAATCTACAAAGTAAATAGTCATGAAAATAAACACATTGAAAAAGAGAAGGTACTGTACACCAATCAAGCAAGAAGAATTATGAATACCTCCTTCTGTCTTCCCCATTATCCCACCCATCCTCTTTTTACCCTGTTCTTTAGTGATCAGGACACCACATGAGAGACCACCTCAGATCAGATATTATTATTATTCGGGTGGTGGGTCATTATTCTCAGCACTGCAGTGACTGTACTGGCATGGTGGTGGTGTATGAGGTGTTAGTGTTTGTTGTTCTGGTACAGTGAGTGGATCAGATGCAGCAGTGCTGCTGGAGTTTTTAAACACTGTGTTTAATCAACACTCACTGTCCTCCACTCTATTACACACTCCTACCTACAGCTGCTTCATCTTGTAGATGTCAGGGAAAGTCAGAAATAGAAACTCTGAATTTGTTGTTGCACATGTTGCGTTGGTCATCCTTTTAGTCCTTCATCAGTGCTCACAGGATAGCGTAAACGTTAAGATGTTATGCTTGTTCATGTACAAAAAATGTTGTCTGCTTACATCATTTCATTCATACGCTGTGTAAGAGTATCCTCACAAGCCTCTTGAGAAGCTGTTGTAGCTGTTACACAGTAATGACTGTATGTCTGAACTGCAGTGTTGCCCGAAGCCTAAACAGTCTGTCTGTCTGTCTGTGATAATGGGAGAGAATGGAGGCGTGGAGACTCACAGCAGGATCTCTGAGAGTTCCTGAAGGCAAGCAGAACCTGTAGCTCCAGTGGGATCGTGGAGTGGAGGGGGGGTGGAACAAAGAGCTAAAGCTACTGGCACTGAGAGAAAGACAATAGGGCAGTGAGAGAGAGAGAGATGTTGAGTGACTGCTCTTAAGCCAGCGCAGTTTTGGTTTTGAGGGGACGGCCTCACTGACCTGAAGCCTGTAGGCCTAAAAAAAGCCTGGGAACTTCTAAGCTTTGCTGGTTGAGCGGCACACAGTGCTCTTTCTTTGCTGGAGGACAGTGGAAACTGTTACAGAGGTATCTGTTCGTGTTAAAGACTGAAACTAGTGATTATTTCTATAATTGATTAATTAGTCGAATGGCTGTTGTTAGATTAATTATCTAATTGAAGCATTGTGCCTTCTGCTGTTTATTTTTTTAAAATGGGCTTTTCGAAGCATTATCATTTAACATCATTTAACATCATCCAATTAAAGCTAAAGCCGATTTAGGAGTCAATTCTCATATTTGATGATGGTAATCTTTTAAGAATCAGTCAACCCCTTACTGGTCGGCAATAGGCCTGTCACAATAACTAAATTATCAGCTTATCGTTCAATAAATGGACATGACTTCAATCATTTTAATAATCTTGATATCTGTATCTATACTGTTATATCTATCGATGTAATCGTGTTTGCACTTACAAAATACACTTACATATATTGTGAATGTGGGCATGGCTGCAGCTTTATTAGGAAAAATGCCCTCGATCAACACCCAAAACAAACTTAATAAAAAAGAAACATAATAACGGCCCTAGTGTGGCTCTCATTGCTTAACTTTAGTGTCTTAGGTTCATGTTGCCTCAGCCTTCCATTCACCATCAGCGTATCTCTCGAGTGAAGGCTGAGGCAGGGTGTTTATGCCGGTACAACACGCACTAGCTGGGACAGACCGGGACTGCATGTCATGGTGTGGGGCAGACCCACGGTTCCCCTGCCTCCGCACTTTGCAATATGTATGTATATATAGTACACACTGAAGAACCTACTATAACCTACTTTGGTTCAAGCTGGAATGTTCATATTCCAAAATTAGGTGCATAAACAGGAATAGAACATTTTTTTTTATTTTAAAAGGGTATTTCATATGTTGCAAAATTATGTTATTCTTTTGTTAGTGGCAAATTAGTGCCAAAAAATGGCAACAATATTGTTTATCGCAATCATTTTTTGGACAAAATATCGTTCACAAAAAATGCCTGATTTTTTATTTAACAGCCTTTAAGGAAAGTCATTATAAACTGAGCAACAGCTTTTCCGCAGTTCAGCTTTTTTGACTGGTCAAAATAATCCCACCCAGAGACTGTAAAAAAAGATGGACGCTGTGTCGCCGTTCCCATTCATTCAATGAAAATGAAGCCAAAATCTTCCGCCATGTTGGCGATCCTGATACCCGAGTCTGCGCAGTAGAGACCAGAGGAGGGAGAAAGACTGTGGAGAGACAGCCTACTCATTTAAATAACCCCGCCCCTGAGGGCTGCCTCGCGGTCACAGGCTGCATAGCGGAGCTGAACGGAGCTGACGGTCTGTTATTGGTCCCACCCATTACCAGCCCTTTTACAATACCCACACAGGAGGTAGAATTACAGTATATTAGAAAAAACGTGATTGAAAGTTGTCTGTTTTGCCATTGAAACCTATGGGAATGGGTAGAGTTACACAGCTTTCTGAAACCGAACAGCAGGGGGCGCCCGACCTGTGGTTGCTTCACTTTTGAGAGACGATGCTCTGTCCAGCTATACACAGTCTATGATCCCACCAAGCTGCCAGCTACAATCTCTGAAATCAAGAAACTCCTGTCACCCCATACACTTCATACAAAACACTGCAGTCTGTTGAAATGATCGTGTGACCATAAGATCATTACAGCTTGTTATATTAATCATTTATTTATATGTAAACAGTGTTTTGTTTTGGTTTGGTTTGGTTGTCAGTGACTAATCCTCTTTGCCATCTAACCGTTGGTGTGTTATTTCAGTCAGGATGAGGGATGTGGCAGCAGAGTAACCAAACGAAGGCGACGCCGAAACCCCGTACGAGCCAGGGTGCATTTGCATGTCTGCACACTCATAGATAAGAGCAGCAAAACTAACAGAAAGAAGCGGAGCAGACTTCCCCCTCCGCCGGAGCTCCGGCTGACAGGGAGCTGCTCTGGAGGGGGCTTAGTAAACACAGCATAGCAGCATAGCATACCCCACTCTCTAAACAGGGGGGACACAGAGAGAGAAAGGCGGAGACTGACCCCTCTTATCTGTCATCAGCTGGAGGAAATGGCTGCTTCCTTTTCCACCTCTGATGCAGATTTTGCATGAGTGACTGAGTGACACTTCAGACATCAGCCAGGCATCAGTCAGCTCCCACAGACATTTAAATACTCCATTACAGATTAATGACCTTCTGAAGTTCAGATTTAGAGATTTGGCTTGTTTTGGTTGTAAAACAGCCATAGCATGGTCATTAGTTAGTCTAATGATAAACAGATTGCTGTAGTTTTATTGGAGAAGAAAAAAAAGTAATTTACTTGTATGTTTATTTAACATAACACAACATTTTTTTTTGCATATGATATAAATCAATATGAACAAATACTGTAACTCAATTTAGACAGTGTTGCTATATTACAGGTATTTTATTTCTGTTTTCTTTAACTCTGATAGTATTTGTATTTAAACAACATAGTAATTGCCCTCAGACTAATTTGTATTTGAGAGGTATTTGGAAATTATTTTTTTTGTATCAGACATGGTAGTATTTGTACTCTGAATTGATAGCGTTTTTACACAACTACTAAAAAGCACACTTAAAATCCTTTAATGTTTCCAATAATCAATGGTGCGCTTTATAATCCCGTGCACCCTCTGTATGAAGTATACCAGTCAGGTAGTAGGGAGCAGTAAAGCCACTCTATTTATGGTATATATGTCCCACTTGCACTGCGGTTAGCAGCTAATGCTAATGCTGCTGCACCCAGCCTTAGTGCTGGAGAAACTTTACTAAAAACTCACCCTTATAATATTGGAAATCTAAGCTTACTGTAAATTAACAAATAAACAGTTTTCAGAAGAGAAACTTGTGTAGATTAACATCCAGCGCTCATTTGACCTTGAAAGAATAGGTTTTTTTTAGAATTACAGTTTTGTTTACTTAGGTGTTTCCCCATTGTAAAGGAAACATGGTGACACCCTTGCTCACTTTGAAGTAGGCATCCTTTGAAATAGACCAGAAAATAGACATTTATTGGTAGTGAGCCTTATAGTCTAAAAATTTTTAACTCTGACCAGATAGTAAATTACTACATATTAAATAGTAGTACTTATTTAATCTGACTTGATAGTATTTGTACTAGGAATTGATAATATTTTTACTTAGACTGGAGAGTGCTTGTACTCTGATCTAATAAAATTTGCACTTTGATTTCATAGTATTTGTAGTCAGACTTGGTAGTTTTTGTACTCTAAATTAATAGTATGTTCTGGTCAGACTTGATGGTATTTGTATGTGTACTTAAATATTATATATGTACTTTAGAATGGAAGGTATTTGTAGTCTGAAATGATAGTAGTTGTACTGTAAATTTCAAGTGTTTGTACTCTGATTTTTAGTATTCACATTCAGACTTGGTAGCATTCAAATTCTGATTTGACAGTATTGTTCGCATTTTGACTCTTGTCTCTTGTCTTGTCTCTGTTTTGGCTTAGTTTTTATTCTTGTTCTCAGTTATTCATAGTCTTCTTTGTCTACAGTCCTACTGATGAGGCTGTGTGGGTGTCATTTGAAATGCATGGCTATTAACTTTTCTATAAGACATAAAAGTATTGTATTGATAGACTGAGCGCTGGTGAATGGAGGACTGCTGGATTCCTCTTTAGATTCTTGTTTTGACTGAGCGGGCGACAGCAGCCTGGCGGTAAGAGCTGGCTGGCATCTCTGCAGTCTCGCTCTGTTTGATGTGATGGGACGAACAAAGGGAAGTCCAGTGTGTTGCTGAAGTGTAAAGCTCTTCATATGCCGGAGGGAGACAGTAGAAGTGCTTCACACCCTGCCTGGGGGCAATGAGCTTCAGACAATGAGCTTAATGACACTAAAGTGCGAAAGCAGCCTAATGCCTATTCACATGCTAATAGAGGAGAAAAGAGAGAAAGAGAGAGAGAGAGAGAGTGTCTGTGTCCAATTCCACCCCTACTTACACTATTCTTGTGTACAATGTACTGTATGTGTTTAAACACCTCTCTCTTAATTTTTTTGTTGACATGGCTGTACTAATAACAGTGTTGCCAAAACATTATGATATAGTAGTAGTAATATTAGGTAAAGCACATTAACAGCAGCAGCTGTTATAATATTAATAGATAATTAGCAAACTAATTACAGTGTAATAACAAAGTATATAGTATTTAACTGCATTGTTAAATAGACACAATTAAATGTGTGTACATAGAAATATACATTAAATAATAGAAAAAAAGAATACATTTATACAGTAAATCAATCAACAGAAGAGAACCAAACAGTACAATACACAGCCAATAATAAAAATTAAAACAATAAATATAAAAACAATAATTAATATTATTATAACAATGAATTAGACGTAACAACACTAACCCATAATTTATGCTCTCTCATTTTGTCACCCTCTTTTTCTCTCTCCCTCTTTTTCACTCTTTCGGTTTTTCCCCTCTTGCTCTCTCCTTTGCTATCTCTCACTCTACCTCTCTCTCTCTCTCCCTCTCTTTCTCACTTTCACACAGTCTCTCACACACTCCGACACTTAGTTTCTCTCGCTTTGTCTCTTCCTCTCTTTTTCACTGTCTCTCTTTTCATCTGTCTCTCAATATATATATATATATATATATATATATATATATATATATATATATATATATATATATATATATATATATACATATATCGTGATATTAAACAATGCAGTAAAACACGTAAAACCCGAGAAAAACAGCAAAACAACCGTAACCGGCCCTTTAATCAGGCATTTAAATTATTTAAGTTGATTTGTTAGCACGGCAGCTGTGTTCAACATTTTTAGAACATAATGGAACGGAACAGAAATACAATGAATATATGGACTAGGGGTGTATTTTTACTTTACTGTATTTTTACTTATTTTTATTTTTATATATATATATATATATATATATATATATATATATATATATATATATGTATGTATATATATACATATATCGTGATATTAAACAATGCAGTAAAACACGTAAAACCCGAGAAAAACAGCAAAACAACAGTAACCGGCCCTTTAATCAGGCATTTAAATGGCTTTTTTTTTTTTTTAAAAGGTAAATAAGAGCGTATTTCTGGGATTAAAAGCGTTATTAAAAAATATCTGTGCAAAACTGTGATGGACTGAAGTGCACAGCTTTCGACACGTGCGTTTACAAGCCCATGCCCAACCAACCATGTGGATGGAGGCCATGCGGTTACCTTGTGTTACCCCCCGCCCTCCTCGACCTCAACCCCCCTCCGTGCTTCTCAGGCAGCAGCAGCCTGTCGCTCACACAGACACAGAGACAGCGCTGTGTATCTACTTCTTGTGTCAAGAATCAAAACACTGCAACATGACGCGTTTGACATCACACGTCCTGCGATGTGACTCTTAAACTATATACTGTGCAGCCCTAATATGAATTAGATAGTTATGCATAAAAATATATAATATAGTAATATAATATAATATATTATATTACATTATATACAATAAGTTACAATACAACTTAAGGATATGTACAGATGTTTATTTTTTTGAATGTGGGCTTGCTCACTCACATCTCTCCCTCCCTCTGTTCACTGTGTGTGTGTGTGTGTGTGTGTGTGTGTGTGTGTGTGTGTGTGTGTGTGTGTATATGTTTGGCTGGTGGTGAAAGCTGAAGGTTGTGCAGGTGTGTGGAGAGAGATTATGATGAATATGAGAGCAGTTTAGCAGCTCACGACTGGATGCTTCTCTGTGTGTCTTGAAAAAAAAAACTGCTGCTCATTCAGTGTATCTTTCAGTGCAGTTTCCATATTCAAAACCAGCAGAGAGAGAAGCATGCAAATCACACCTCACCTGTGTTTCCCAGCAGCCAGAGAATACACACCTTGCAGTGTAGAGTGCACGCGAGAGAGAGAGAAAGAGGGAGAGAGAGAGAGAGAGAGAGAGAGAGAGAGAGAGAAAGAGAGAGAGACAGGAACTGTTCCGAATTCCACTCATTTGGCGCACTGGAAGCTATGTCATTACACATGCCTGCCTGGCTGAGGAGGTTTGGACATGAGCGCTGGTGTGTGTGTGTGTGTGTGTGTGTTTAGGTACCTGGTGATTATCCCTATAGCTGCTGGGTTTTATGATGGCAGGAACCTCAGCACTGGCTAAATATGCAGCAGTAACTGTGTGTATGTTCTGCCTGATTTCATTTTGATGTGTTTTTTGGGTTTTAGCTGCAGCTGCAACTCCTCCATGTTGTCTCAAACACACACACACACACACACACACACACGCACACAC
Organism: Astyanax mexicanus; assembly: GCF_023375975.1. Lineage (NCBI taxonomy): Eukaryota > Metazoa > Chordata > Actinopteri > Characiformes > Acestrorhamphidae > Astyanax > Astyanax mexicanus. Next base: position 6,346,484 of record NC_064417.1, read on the forward strand.
ACTTTGCTGTCAGCTCCAGAAAACAGATTTGTGTTTTGTTTTGTAAATGGTGACATTTACCAGACCAGTGTTTCAGAGCTAAAGTTTATACATAATGGGTACAAAAGTATTGAGAGACAGTATTGCTGTGAAGATTTGATTGTATTCAGCACCAAGAGTATGAGTGAGGTCAGGAACTTTGATGTTCACTACCTCATGTTATCTGCAACTGATGCCAAAAGTATTTAATTGCCATATAAACACAGTTCCACTGCTCCACAGCTCAATGCTGGAGGCTTTATACCACTTCAGCCCATATCTGGCATTAGGTGTGGTGCCAGCAGGTTTATGTTTATCTGCCCTAGAGAGTCTTATTCTTTTGGACTTATGTACGTCTCCTTTACAGGGACTAAACAAGTTGTGTGCACATACATATCTGCGTTATGCAAATGCACACAATGCAACTTAACGTATTTTTCACACTATAAGGCACACTGGATTATAAGATACCCTATTAATGCGACACTAGTAAGGAACAGGGGTGTCGGCATGTTTTTTTTTTTTTTCTAATTCAGCAGGTCTCGCCGCAGGGAGGTGGTGGTGTGTGTGTAAGTTTCATTTTCCAGATTTCCACTAAGGCTGGGTGCAGTGGCATTAGCATTAGCTGCTAACCACTAGCCATAGCCACGCTTAGCACTAGTAAATGCTGCCCGACAAGGCACTACACTGAAAAACACTGAGTGTTAGGAGCAGGCTACAGGCTGATAATACTCACCTCTATACAACGAAAGCGGCTAATGCTAATGCTAATGCTACTCCACTCCCAGTGCTGGAGAACTAAACTCCTTAATAATGCTGTACTTCAGCAGAGTGACTTTAATGCTTCTTAATACCTGACAGGTAAAATACATACATAAGGAGCACTGTAACATAAGGTGCACTGACGGTTTTTGGGAAAATTAAAGGATTTTAGTTTTACCTTATAGTGCAAAAAATATGGTAAACTAGCTGAATGTGTTTATTAGACGTGCACAAGTGTCCACAAACATTTGAACATATAGTGTACCTCACATGCCTCACGTGGTGCACTGACCTGAAGGTAGAGAACTGCATATAATTAAAGGGGCCCTAGAATGTTGAACTGTATTTATCTTGTCATGGTTGAATAATGACAGTTCAGCAAATGCACATTACAAGCCATGAATCTTAAACACTGTTGTTCCTCCTTCAAAACCAAATCCGGAGGAACTAAAACAGAGCTGTAAAACAGGCCAATTCCAAAATCTAAAACAGTTACATAACAGTTTTGACTCATTTACACCCCTAACATTTACATAGACCCTGCCAACTAGAAAAAGATCTTGTCTAAGCTGAAGTGAAGTAGAGCAAAAAAAATAAGAAATACAATGGCGAATTTCAGAGAACATGGTGTTGTTGATACTAGAGAGCAGCTCATCACCTCCAGACTCATAAATCTCCTGTGCCAGTGTCCACAGAGAAGGAGTTCAAACTTATAGACAGCTTGGGGGATCAAATAGAGATCCATGCTAGGCTAAAAGCTAAAACTAATAACACTAGCTTTCACCATTTCTTTTTTTTTTATTGTCTAGTCCCTAAAAAAACAAACTAAATGACCAAACTGAAGCTGAAATTGATCATGGAGAAGGTTTTGCATGGCAGTATTGAAATATTATCATAAGTAAATGGTTACCAAAAAAAAAACATATTAATTGTTCTTATAATTACAATTATATTGTTTATCACAATAATTTTGGGACGATATATCATCCGCAAAATATTGTTATTGTGGCAGGCCTATGTGAAGTTACATCTGTTAAATCTGTTATATTTAACAATGTAAAGATTTGTATTCAATTTATGTTTTATCATTTTAGTTAGTCTAATCGTCATAAACACATTTTTACACAATATACAAAGCAGTTGACCAATGCATATTATAAAAATCATTATAATAAAGTGATATTAATTATATCACTAAAACAAAAACAAATGAATTAGTAAAGGCACTATCATGATGAATTTAACGTCCATATAATATAATTGTAAGTTATATCAAAATATCTATAATGTAATTGAGTCAAACTTAAGTAATTCCATGATTCATTCAGTTGTTTCTTTAAAGTCATCATTGCAGTGCTATAAGAACAGAGAGTTATGTTCGTAGTAAAGCTTTTGCAGCGTCTGTGCATAATCCCGCTCTTCCGCTCAGGCTCAGGGGACACTGACCTTTGACCTTGTGTTGTGACCCAGTAGAAATTCCTTTTCAAGAGAAAACGAAGCTCTGTGGAACGAGTAATTGGGCTGGTTTTCATCTTAAATAAGCTGTGAGAACCTCAGCTACACTAACGATTCACTAATCCATACCTCCCTCTGATCACACACACCACACACACACACACAGACAATCCCGTGTAAACATGGACTGTGTGTAAATAATATTGGAAAGCCATTAATGATTCTTTTCAGTTTAAACCAACCAACCCCCCCTCTATCTCTCTCTCTCTCTCTCTCTCTCTTACACACACACACCTTATCTTTCTCTCTCTTTCACACACACACACACACACACAGATATATATATATATATATATATATATATATATATATATATATATATATATATATATATATATATATATATATTGTACGTATGCTGTCCATACCTATCAACAGTAACAGCCTGTCTGTGTGTAAGCTGTGCTGCCTGATTATATTTATGATGTCACGGAGATTTACGCTGCACTGTTAAACCTGCTCTGCTGATCTGTGTGTTTACTCCCACATGCTCAGGTGTGTGTTCAACAACACACCAACTGACACGGCTGGAAAAGGGCTATTTTATAAATACTACATTCAGAGTTATATACAGGAAGGGCCTATTATTTGAAAATACAAATATTTTCTTTACATAGAGTCCCAAATTTCATTATGCATGGACCAATAGAAAAGCTTCAATACGAATACGACTGTCCAATAAGTAGATTTCCATCGAAAAAGCTATATGAGACAACAGTGATGCATATTTTATGTTGAATTTAGCTGAAATTGTTTATCGAAATGTGCATTAATATTACCATATCAATGTTTTTTTTCTCTATAGAATTTGTCCAATTATTTACTCTCTGGAAAAAAACATATATAATATTTAATATAAATTGTAACTAGAAAATCATTATAGCATTTTACTATACTGATCTAACAATATGAATTCAGTGTTTATAAATAATGGTCAAAGAGAAACAGAAAAGCTTTTTTTGTAAGACTGTCACTACTACAACTATATCTTATAAATAATAATAATAATAATAATGATAATAATAATGATAATAATAATAATAATAATAATAATAATAATAATAATAATAATAATAATACATTTGTATTAATAAAATTAAATTACTTGTTGCAGTCAAAGTTTTGACTCAATTAAATGTCTATTTTCTTTTGGGTATTTTAATTTAAACCACCTAGTTAATTCATGTATTATTATATGCTTTGCTGTAAATTATTGTAGAATAAACATTATCCATGTGTATATCATAAACATATATGTTTCATCATCTACTGATTATAGAACACTTATATTAATGAGATAATAGTAATTTCTGAAGTGTGAGCTGAGTTTGACCTGTTCTGAGGTCAGTTTCTGAGAAGTTCTCCTGGGGTCAACTTGTGTATTTTGCTGTCTTTATCTGAGTTAACTCTTCTCCCAGATCAGATTACTTCCTTACTCTCTCTCTCTCTCTCTCTCTCTCTCTCTCTCTCTGTCTCTCTCTCTCTCTCTCTCTCTCTCTCTCTTTCTCACACACACACACACACACACACACACACACACACACACACACACACACACACAAACTCTTTCCCTGACTTACTCAGGCCACACCCCTCAACCTGTGGTTGGTTCCTACTGGTGTGAGTGCAGTCAGTCTGTGAATGTGCATGTGTGTGTGTGTGGAGTGTGTGAGAGAGAGAGAGTGAGAGAGAGAGAGCTTGAGGGGAGGTTTGATCTCTCGCTCTCTTCTCTGTCTCTCATTGTTTTGAACTGAGAGAGGGAGAGAGAGAGAGAGAGCAGACACATGCAGAGAGGAGGAGAAGAGAAGAGAGGGAGGGGCAGCAGAAAGAGACAGTAATAGTTGGAAAGAAGAGAGAGGGAGAGACAGAGAGAGAGAGGGAGGGAGGTAGAGTGGCAGTCACCTCATGAAGCTCCCGGCCACCCAGCCCAGCTTCAGCGGCCGCTCGCAGGCTGCGTCCAGCCACAGGACTCACCGCCACGGCTCTTCAGAACAGTGAGGAGGAATTTTTTTTTTTCTCTTTGTTCAGATAAATGGAGACAGTTCACTCTGCCACGTGGGACTGTTTTGTGTGTGTGTGTGTGTGTGTGTGAGAGAGAGAGAGAGAAAGAGAGAGAGAGAAGTGTAAAGTTTACTCTGTTAAAAATATATTGTTCTGATTTTTAAATCTTTTTAACTCTGTGCATTGTTTTTTTTTTTTTTTTGTTACATTTAATATTACCAGAATTTGGCAGTGCAGATTTTGCATTGTAGAAAAAGAGCGAAAGAGAGATAGAAAAAGAGAGGGAGACAGAGAGAGAGAGGGACAGAGACAGTGCATGTGTGTGAAACAAGTGGTACTATATAGTCTTTCCTCTTTGAGCTTGTTTATTGTGTTGCACTATAAATAGTAATACTATAAATTCTTGCTATTGTATTCACTAGTATTTTACACTGTCTGTATGGAAATATTATAAGGTAAACATCATTTTAGTTTGGATTTTCAATAGCTTTATTATATATTTTTTGTATAATCCATTTTTCCATTTTTGCAAACATGCCTGCCTTACTTAAATGCAAGGTACTGTGTCTGAAAACTGTAACTGGGAAGTTACACTGCTTATTACTGGGCCAGTACCCTTGAGAATAAGTCAAAAGTGTCCTGTCATGCAAGTGGGGTGATAACTTGCTTATTACTTGAATGGTACCCTCACGTGTAACCCAACTGGGGTGGTTTACCCTTAAGAGTAACTCTTTCGGGCACCGAGTGGTCCAGCAGACTAAACGCTGCTATATGATTGGGAGGTTGCTGGTTCGAATCCTTGTCATGCAGCTTGCCATCAGCTGCCAGAGCCCTGGGAAAGCACAATTGGCTTTGCTCTTTCTGGGTGGGTAGATGGTGCTCTTTCTCCCTCATCACTCCTAGTGAGATGTCAGTCAGCACAAGGTTGTGCTGTGAGCTGATGTATCGGAACCGAGTCGCTGCACTTTCCTCCGAATGCTGTGCTGTGCTGTGATGCTACTCGGAAATGCTACATCAGCAGCAGTTGGAAAAGAGCCGGAGTCTGACTTCACATGTGTCGGAGGAGGCATGTGCTAGTTTTCACCCTCCTTGTGTTGTGGCATCACTGTACAAAGGTACCCTCTTGTAAAAAAAAACCCTTTATGTCACATTCTAAAGATTCTCAATGAGGTTAAGGTCTGGACTCTGTGGTGAACTCTCTTAATCCATGTGTGAAAATGATGATCTCATGCTCCCTGAATCACTCTTTCACAATTCCAGCACCATGAATCCTGACATTATCATCTTGGAATATGGTGTCATCAGGGAAGAAAAAATCCATTGATGGAATAACCTGGTCTATATTCAGTATATTCAGGTAGTCAGCTGACCTCATTCTTTTAGCACTTACTGCTGCTGAACCTAAACCTGCAGACCAACTGCAGCATCGACCCCACATCATTTACTTACTTAAATCCAGGTGGAGATTTCCCAGGTGTTTTTGGCCAGGCAGTGTACATTCCTGTACAAAGGGTAAACAGTACCTTCTCATGTAACTGGTGTAGAACCCTTAAGAGTAAGCCAAAGGTACCCTTTTTATGTAAGTGGGTTGGTTATTACTAACATAATTCCCTCAATAATATGCCAAGGACAATAATATACCTTCTCTTGTTAATGGAATATATCCCTGCCTAATATTGGCCAGTAATATCAAGAGTAAATTTTCTGTAAGCTTAATAACAAAATTATAAAGCTGAAGTCTTGAAGTCTGTTCTGTTTATAAAAACCTCTTTCTCTGTGATCTACAGATTTCTGAGCCATTTTAAAACAATATTCAGCTTAGTGCATCATCATATTGTGAAGTTATAGAGCAGTTGTGATATTTGAATCCGTTTTACATATTTTTGCAACCATATTGCTTTTATAACAATCAGAAAGGTTTTTTTTAATTAGGTCCTCTTATGCTCTGTATCTGTATAAATGAATGTTTAATGTAACTTTATGAAGCAGCTTCATTTTTATGCAACTAATAAACACCAGATGATATAGTTAAAGCTTTAGCACTCAGTTCTAAGCGGTCGGTTTGCTGTTTTCAGGGTTGTGTTGACGGGCTGACAGCGCAGTCCTTTGCACATGGGCTCGTCTTGGTTGACCGGTTTCCAGTCCGCTCCTCTCCTTGTGTCAGCAGTTGTCTGTCAGATGCTCCTGAATGCAGACGTTGTCATAAGTGTCTGCGCTGCTCATTCCCTGTTTTCTTAGCTTCGGATTTGTCTGCGCATCAGCAACTCGGCTGCATTCAGGAGCTGCAGATGTGCTCCTCTGTCAGAGCAGCTTGAGGTAAAAGTGCTCACTGGGCTAAAATCTGCCCGCTGCCACAGGTCCAGATGTGGACCTGATGTGCTGAGAAAGGGCCTTCATGGGTAGCTCTTTTGAGAACAGTGGCAGGGCTGCTGCAGTGAATGTGGGTACATCACATTTGCATACTAGTTAGTAGGGATGTAAGAAAATATTGATATTATTTTTATTTTTTTTAAGTACTTGTTTATTTTTTTTTAAACAGTATTATTTTTTAATTATAAGTTTACAGTATCAGTCAAAAATTTGGACACACCTTCTCATCCAATGTTTTTTTTTTTCCTTTTTTTCTCTTTTTTCCACATTGTAAATTAATACTGTTATCCAGTCTATGAAGGAACACATACGAAATCAAGAAGTTACTTAAAAGTGTTAAACAGTACAAAATACTGTGTGAAGCCTTTAGGTGGGCTCCTGTCTAGGGTGCTGTTAACTTTTCTGGGGGTTTCTGGGGTTTTCTGGGCTTTCTGGGGCTGGTAACTCTTGGTGTTCCTGTCCTAGGGGAAAGTCCTGATGAGAGCCAGTTTCATCATAACATTGTTGATGGTCTTTTCAACTGCACTTGAGGATATTTTAATTTTTTTGTATTACCATAAAAAAAATTGAATGAGGAGTTGTATCCAAATTTTTGACTGGTACTGTACATTTTTTAGAATTAATGTATTCCTCATAGACACCTGCTCATCCAGTGTTTCTTCTGAGATTAAGTTTTTTAATAGATGATATGAGCCTTTTCTGCAGTATCAGCCACTACTCTTTTGGAAATTAAGCATTTCTAGCAAATTTTGAATTGCATTTCACCAATACAGTCATGTACTGATATTTGATTATTGGTTCCACCACTCTATTCCATCCCAAAAGATTTGGATGGAGCTCCATAATTTCTGAAAATGCAGGACATAGTCCTGGGGAGCTTTATACTCCTTTAGCTGATGCTTGGTTTTGCACATATCTGTTTCTATGGGGGGCAGCCTTAACTTAAAGTCTAGAAGTGTGGAATTGGAACTCGAAGGTAACAGGTTTGATCCCCTGGACTGGCAGGTAGTGCAAGCTCTAAGATGCTTTTGATGTTTTTTTTTTTTTTTTTTGTGCTTGTATGTTCACTGCAAAATATGGGCCTAATGCCTTAATGTTTCAGGCTATTGATTATTAATTATTAGTTGGTGCATCCTAATGCAGCTGAAATCACTATATAAAAAAAACCTATACACAAACGTATAAACTCCAGATGAATGTACCATTTGGTGAATCTTGGCCCTGATTTAGGTTTAAACCCCAGTCTTCTCCATGGAGGTTAGTGGTGTTACCCACTATACTATCTATGTGAACCACTAGCTTTTTTCCAATAATAGTACTAATGATAAAAATAGTAATCTTGGCCAATAGTAATCTTGGTTTCCTGTCTGTTTTTATACTAAATACAGACAATTTTACAGAGTAAATAGTTCCTTCAGTTCCCTTTGAAGTCTATTCAGTGTGTGTTTATTCAGTGGTTGTTTGTTCAGTAGGTGTTTAAAGGCGATTCTCAATGAAACCAAAAGACAAAACAAAACAGGAGGTGAGAGATTTAACCCCTTAATGCTAAACTAATTGGCTACACCCAGAGAAAGCAGGCTGAGGCAGTATGGTCCAGTTTGGCTAGACCTTTAATAACGACACACCCCCTAATTTCCTGCCAGAGACCGCCCTCACACCCCCATCCCTTCAATACAAGGAATGATGTCAATCTTGTCTTCCTCCCAAAATGTGGTGTCTGTTTGTGAGTGTGTGTATGTGAGTGTGTGTGTGTGTGTGTGTGTTTCTCAATAGTGCTGCTCTGAGCACCTGTCTCCTCACTCACTGCCAGTTAATTAATTTCTGTGATTCATAATCTCATTGTGTGTCGTTCAGTGAGTGCTGTCTGTTTCTTTATTGTTGGACACCTGGCTGAAGGGATGGGAGGAGAATGGGGATGGGGCAAAGGTGTGTGTGTGTTTTTGAAAGAGAGAGAGAGAGAGAGAAAGAGAGAGAGAGAGAGATTATTAGTAACTGGTGAAATTTGTATACAGAATTGTGTGAATTTATAATGAATAGTCTCTCATCCCTCTCAGATCTCTGTCCTGACTTGTAATATCTCTTGATGTTTCTAAACCTAACTCTAGGTTCTCACATCTATAGCCAAATTCAAGTTATCACTGTTCTAAGAGTACTCAATGCGTTTCTCAATCCCTGTCCGGATGGGATTAGTTTTTCAGGGGGTCCTCATGGGGGGTCCTCTGTGATTTTATTCCCGTCCAGAATGACCAAATGACCAAATTACAGGCTGAATTATCTACTGTTTTTAGCTACTGAACTCTGTGGTCCCCCGATAATTTATTTCCCGTCCGGATGCACATCTCTGAGTTTCATCACCTCGTGTTTAATAGCTATAAATAGCTATTTGTCCACTGCAGTGCACCGTAATTACACTTTGGGTGCACATTTCCACGGAAATCCATGTTAAAAACACAACAGCGAGTGGAAATGGAGGAGCTACTGAACGCGATGTCACGTGACCGAGAAAGCAAAACAAAAAAACTCACTGGTCCTCCTGTTTTTTCAATTGCAGTCCAAATGCAAGCGTTTTATCACTGAGTAGAAGTGTGAAATATTTTTATATAACCCTGTTTTTTAATCACAGTTTTCATGCATCGTGGCATGTTTTCCTCCACCAGTCTTACACACTGCTTTTGGATAACTTTATTCCACTCAGTTCAAACAGTTCAACTTGGTTTGATGGCTTGTGATCATCCATCTTCCTCTTGATTATATTCCAGAGATTTTCAATTTGGTAAAACTCTCTTAACTGGTCTCTTATTATAGGTTTAATGTTTATAATAAGCATTATGTCTAGGTTTTATTATTCTGTTTGCACTTTTTATATACATAGTCACATGCGTTTTTAGTTGTAGCATTCCAGGAAATTCCCTCGTTTGAAAACTCATCTCTGCATGCAGAAGCTGAAAGAACTTCAAACAGAGTTTAATATATGCTCTCGCTCCACTGTTTTCGATGCATGCTTGAGGCTTGGTTGTTCTTGAGCACAGAGGGAATTTATGGGCTGTATTGGAAAGAGGGATAGAGAGAGAAGAGAAGAGAGAATTCTTGAAATGTGTGGAAAAGTACCACTCGCTGGCCCACCTTTGGCATCCTTGCCACCCACACCTTCCTTTCTCTCTGCAGTGAAAAGAAGGATTGTTCTGTTGGGGAGCTGAACTGCGCGGTGGAACGCTGTGGCCGGGAGAAAGAGGAGAAAAGGTGTAGGCTGGACATGCAACCACTGCCTTCTGTTTGGGAATGGTCATTTGAAGAAATACCAACTTCTAAATCTGTGTTGCAGCTGGTGTAGCAAACTTCAGCTGGAATTTAACACTGTGTTGGAATTCTTTTATCAAGAAAACAAAGCAGTGAACAACTAGTGTTGATTTACCAGATCCATATACATACTTTCCATAGTGTTGTCCCATTCTACTTGGCAGTATTCTGTTGTTAACTTATTGAATTTATTATTGAAAATCCTGATATTATTTTTTGAGCATATTGTGAACTTTTAGTGCAGTTTAACATCATCATATTATAAACATTATATTTAAATTATCTAGCAAATCTTAAATCAGCGAGTTAGAATTTGTCCATATGTCCGTATGTTGTGATATTTGATCAGCAACCAGCATTTTTTGTTTAAATTAAATTTTTTAAACTTTTGCACAATAGACAATAGACAAAATTTACAATATCAGCCAAAGAGTCAAATTTCTTTCATTAACTAAAACTGCAAAGTCATTCAGGTCAGAGAACTAAATCAAATGATATGTAGTGTTTTTGAGTTCTGTAGCGCCCCCTTAAGGCCAGTCTGGACCTAAAATTGCACACCTCATCATTCTTTTCTAGCAGCCGTCTAAAATTTATTTTGCTAAATTTTCAATCTAAATTCTAAAATTAGTCTTCATTGGATGTGCATTTTGGCAAAAATCCATGCGTTATCCACCATTTATTCCAGTGCTCCCTAATATGAAAATTTACAACAAATGACTCTCAAGATTTTGTACAATTATGTTTTTTGTTCTTGTTTTTTGTTGTTTTACACAGGTTAGTTTACATACAGCAGCCATATGCAATTTAGAAAAACTGTCATAAGCATTAACTTTTAGCATTATGTGCATTTTTTGTGCAAAAACCTTAAAACTATATTTTGCAAAAGAGATTTGCAAGAAACCTAAGTAGCCTAAGCTACATGATATAACATGAATAAATAAAGGAGCTAAACTTAATTTTCATGTGTTATTAAAATCAGCATTATTAATAGCTCTGCTTATATAATGACGAATCCCAATGTCCTTCTAAACTTAACTAATCACTAGTAAGAAACTTGGTTGAATGTTCAAATGTTCATGGGAAAATGGTATTTGGGAATTTTTAGTGGCTTAATGGAATTACACTTTAAACATGCTGCCTACTTACTGTTTAAAATTTGCTGTTGTACCATACTAGATCAAACAAAAGCTAAACACTTTGATAAATGATATAAATACTGTATATCGTGAAAGCTCTTCAAGTATTATGCCATGTGGCCCACCCCTAGTCCCATACTATCTCATTCTTTTCTTTCAACTTCCTCAATCTTTGTTTGTGTTAGCCGTCTGTAGCACCTGACAGCACATGCCATTTGATGGATAACTTCTCTCTCTCTCTTTCTCTCTCACCCACACACACACACAGAGGAAGAAAGGAAAGAAATAGCCCCTATGGGGGAGATCCTTCCTCACAGCTCATTAAAGCAGAAATCAGAAAGCAGACGTACCTCCCTGCTACCGTTAGCTTAGCTAAGCTAAGCTAAGCGTTATCATAGTTTTCCTTGACCGACAGAAAGCCAAGGGCGATTTTTCCAAGACACAATAAGAATGAACACTTCACAGACGTGATAGATTTGGGACTGGGCCTGAGGGCTTGTCAGTGTGTTGTTCTTTGAAAAGTGCTAATGTGTGAATGTGCACTTTGGTGACACCTCACTCTTGAGTTATGACTAAGGGCAAGGTTTGTTTGTTAATCCTTAGCCCTTATTAGCTCAAAGTCTCCACACGTTTTGCTTGACCGGCGGTGAGTAATGGGGAGGATTAGCAGCTAGCACAAGTGCTGACAGTAAGCTAGCCCCATCGTAGCTGGTTGCTTACACAAGCCAGGGCCAGACAGTGTGTTGATTAGCTGCTTCAGTGGGCAGATAACCTGCTTGGTCTTAGGAAGGCTGTGAGGCTAGTCTTTAACTATTACTCTTAGGAAGGAAGCAAATGGTGGCATTGTGTTGGTATGCAGAGATAATTGTTTAAAAATGAAAAGCATCCATTTTATTAAGTGTTTTAGGTTTAGGTATGTGGTTTTTGAGGTAAAAAAAAAATGCTCAGATGAGGTTTTACAAGCTTATTTACCCTTCTGGTGTGCGATTCCTGATAACAATAATGATATTAGCGATTTACTAACGACTTTAAGAACATTTTAACTTTCAGCTGAAAAAACTACCATTCGAAAACTGAACCACTGATTTTTTATAAATCTTCTCAAAAATATACCACAAAAGCATCATTACACACACATATATAAACATATAGATGACAGCTTTGGACATCTTCAAATTTTCTCAATTAGCTTTATGAGTTAGAGTCACCTGGAATTCAAGCTTTCAGTTAACAGCTGAAACTCGTCAAGAGTTCATTACTTGAATTGCTTGCCTCTTAAAGTGTTTGAGAGCATCAGTTGTAAAGTTGTGAAGAGGTAGAGTTACAGGTATACAGTGAATAGACCTATTTGAGTAATGTTTTAATAAATATTACGGCAAGAACTACTCAACTAAATAAAGGACATTTTCAAGAACTTTGAAAGTGTCCACAAGTGCTGTCGCAAAGACCATCAGAAATGTTATGATGAAACTGGCACTCATCAGGAGCGCCCCAGGAAAGGAAAACCAAGAGTTTCCTCTGTTGCACAGGATAAGTTTGTCAGAGTTAGCAGCCTCAGAAACCACAAATTAACAGCTCCTCTGGAATTTTTGAGGTCAAAATTGGATTGAGTTTTAAATAATATGTTATGTCAATGTTTTAATTCTAAATAATGTTCATTTGACACATAAATACACATTTTTCTTGTATGTCAAATTGTACTTTTAACAGCCTTAAAGCTAAGTCTGGCCTCTTCTCAGACATGCTTCTCTCTGTTGCAGCTACTTCTCTCTGAAGGTTCAAAGGTCGGTCATTCTGTTCTGCTTGTCTGTATAAATATAGCAGAAGCAGAAACAGCATCTATCCTTTGTGAGCAGAGCTATTGCCTCCGCTGTGCAGCCTAATGGGTTTCGACAGGCTGGACCTTGTGGTGAAGCAGGCCAGCAAAGCGGAGCAGGCTGAGAGAGAGAGCCAGTGAGCTAATTGAAAGTTTTGAGAAGTACGGAGACGTGTCTAATGTCGCAAGTATGAGGGGAATGCAAGCTTTTGTTTCCCTTTAGCAGAGTGAGGAGAGACCCTGGCATCATTATGTTCCCCATGCCTGTGGTTTTGCTCTTTGTTTTTATCAAACGGTTCATATTTTGCATTGTGATGAAATAACTGTAAAGTGTGGTTATGTACATAAGTGTGTGGAATATGCATATATGTATATATACACATGCAGTGCTGTACAGATGTTTGAACACATTTAGTAAAATCCAGTTTAAGGTAGAATAACAGTAGAATATACATAAGAAACTGCAGGTAAACATTACACAGTAAAAAGTAAAAATAATTTCTCATTCTTAAGAAAAAAAGTTATGAGCTAGATTGAAGAACTAAGCTTGGTTTCCAGATTTCTCCAGGGTGCCCCCACGCAGTGAGCGGATGTATTCAGTCTCATCACTAGCTCACCACAGTCATCATTAAAGCATCGTTAAAGCACCAGTTTTTAAGATTTTTTCCTTGAAACTAAAAGCGATAGGAAACAAAATATTATAATTAATGGTATCAGTGTCCTGGAAAGACCACCCCTTAAATGTCTAATATATGCATTCAAAAAACTGATTTTTCTCTAAGGATTTGCTGGATATACGTAGTTGTTTTCTACATTTTGGCATTCTTTTTTATAAATAAACAATATGGAAAAAACAGTATACCTTATTTTTTTGCACTATAAGGAACATTTTACATATTTTTAAAACATATTCTGGTTTGTTTAACACAAAATAATTCCACATGTATTCCTGTGTAGCTTTGATGTCTTCAGTAAAAAAAAAAAAAAAAACATAATAAAGCAAGTGAATGAGAAGAGGAGAGGTGTGTCCAAACTTTTGACTGGTATTGTTTGTACATGTACAGAACCCCACACGAATATGGAAAATGCAGAATGTTTTTTATAATAATTTATGTGATTTTTTTCTCTCTTTCTCTTTCAGCTGGGACGATAGCAGTTCAGTCAGCAGTGGGGTCAGCGACGCTCTGGACACAGATGAGCTCAACACCAGCTCATCTCTCAGCTCTTACATCAACACTCCCTCTGCTCCACGCAGGGACTTAGAGGAGCAGGTAATGGCAATAACAGACTGCCTCAACATTTGTATTATATCCTAAATAAACCTGAATATACATGGATTTATTGGGGTGGGTGATATTGCATTAGAGTAATATCACAGTATTTTTGGGTACTTTTGTTATAACAATGTTCTTGGCAATATGACAATTAAAGAAAAATATTTTAATTTCAAGAATGTAATATTAGACATTCAGTAGAAACAAAAAAGATCTGTTAACTTGTATATTTTTATTAGTGGTGTCAATGGTTTAAAAAAATATATCATAAGTTTTTAGAGTGAAAATTTGAATGTAAATACAATATTGAATGTAAGAAATGTAAAATGCAATTACAGCTCTGGAAAAAAAAGAGACCGCTTAAAAATTATAAGATTTTACCAAATAAAAAATCTGGAATGGAATATAATCAAGAGGAAGATGGATGATCACAACTATCAAACCAAGCTGAACTGCTTAATTTTTTTGCACCAGGAGTAAAGGCATAAAGTTATCCAAAAGCAGTGTGTAAGACTGGTGGAGGAGAACATGATGCCAAGGTGCATGAAAACTGTGATTAAAAACCCAGGGTTATTCCAACAAATATAGATTTCTGAACACTTCTGAAAACTTTATGAATATGAACTTGTTTTCTTGGTATTATTTAAGGTCATTTCTCTTTTTCTGCAAATAAATGCTCTAAATGACAATATTTTTATTTGGAATTTGGGAGAAATGTTGTCCGTAGCAAAATCAGAGAAACTGATTCAAAAACTGAAGTAGTCTCTTAATTTGTTTCCAGAGCTGTAGATGTTTGAACCTTATAAAGAGTTTAGTGCTGCTTACTTACTTAGTTCACACTCAGCTTGATCACCAAAAGTGCCCAAACACAACAAATAAAATATTTAAATAAAAAAAATATTTAAATAATAAAATAACATGTAATACATTTAATAAACATAATTACATTTAAATGTCCGCTGGGCCTTTAAAGGGCATTTAAATCCCATATTCAGCAGTTTCTACAACACACCGCAGATGTGGAATATTTGGGGGCTTTACTCACTCTTTTTCACTTTATTTACTTGGTCTTTTTTCCCCCCACCCTGTAAGAAAATCTGCTGCTTCTCACTTTTACAGTTCCTACAGTCGACTTTAACATAGCATTAGGTGATCATAGGAAAACAGTTGTTTTCCAGCCTGTAGTGCAATAAAATCTCTCTGTTCTCAGAATAATCTTTTTTAAACTCATTTAATTTGATCTGCACTGATCTGTTTGTGATTATAAACTCTCTGAACCTGGCTTTGATCTCTTCAGTGCTGTTCTATAAGGGGTTCTGTGAGGTTGTGGTGCTGCTCATTAGATTAAACGTTGGTGGGCGCTTATCAGAGGCTGGGTCTGCTCTGCCGCTCTGGTCTGCTGGTAGTGCTGGCTTTGAGAGTCTGAATCAGCAACTGACTCATACACCTCCATGTGAGCTCTGGTCTACTCAGCATAAGAGGGTTCAAATGTGTGTGCACAGCTTATTGTGCATTGAGGCAGTACTGTTATTTTCCCTTTTGTCCTATCTTTAAGTTATTTCAAATAATTACATTAAAATTAACATGAAACTCCTTTCTAAATTAATGAACATACGTGTACTTTTACTTTTACTAGGTGTTTACTAAAAGGCACAAGCTCATGTGGCACTGATTGCTTGGTGGATTGGATTTTTGAGCGCAAGGTTTTGGATATAATTCACCAATATGTTAAGCCTGCAAGCGTTCAGCTCTTAAAGGAGAAATCCAGTGTGATTTTTTTTTTTTTTTTCAAGAAGCACACCTCTGTTCACCCCCAGCATTTCTAAAATACAGCACTTTTAGCTGATGCTCCCAACAGGCTTACAATGCTAGTGATAGGGGCATTGCCTTACCCATACAAAGAAATCACTATGTTTCACCCATAGACTGTATATAGCTGGACAGAGCATCGTCTCTCAAAAGTGAAGCCACCACAGGTCGGGCGCCCCCTGCTGTTCGGTTGCAGAAAGCTGTGTAACTCCACCCATTCCCATAGCTTTCAATGGCAAAACAGACAACTTTCAATCACGTTTTTTTCTAATATACTGTAATTCTACCTCCTTTATTTAAATGCAGCAGCTAGTGTAACCTCTTCTTATGTTGTCAAATTTTTATATCCCCACAGAATTCGCTTTTTAAAACATTATTCAACTCTATTCAAAAAAGGTGTGGTTATTGTAAAAGGGCTGCTTATGGGCGGGACCAATAGCCGACCGTCAGCTCCGCTCCGCCCCGCTCTGCAGCCTGTGACCGCGAGGCAGCCCTCAGGGGCGGGTTTATTTAAATGAGTAGGCTGGTCTCCACAGTCTTTCTCCCTCCTCTGGTCTCTACTGCGCAGAATCGGGTGTCAGGATCGCCAACATGGCGGAAGATTTTGGCTTCATTTTCATTAAATGAATGGGAACGGCGACACGGCGTCCATCTTTTTTTACAGTCTCTGGTTTCACCATTAACAAGTTCAAAGTAGCTCCACACTTTATTGGTAGAATTCTGAGAACTTTAAAAGTGCACAGAACACTGTTTTATATGCACAGTACTTTCATGTAGTCCTCTAGACATCGCCATCTTGAAATGAAGTCACGATAAGTCGACTAAGAAACAGAAACAAATATGTACGAGAGCGGAACAGATTGCAATATTAGTTTCAGTGGAAATGCATGAATATTGTAGAGATATTTTCAACAACAGGTACATTTTTTTTTTTTTTTCAAAAATTACCCAACTTTTAAGTTCTCAGTTCCTTGGTTTCAATTTTTTTCTTAGTTTTCAGGGCCCTCAGAATTCTACCCATGAAGTGCGGAGCTACTTTGAGCTTGTTAAAGGTGTAAAAATAGTGATTTCTTTGCATGGGCAACACTATGCCCCAATTGCTAGCATTGTAAGCCTGTTGGGAGCATCATCTAAAAGCGCTGTATTTCAAAATGCTGGGAGAGAATGGAGGTGGGATATTTGACAAAAGTTTGTACTAGGGGTGGGCAATATTATATCGTATACAATATATCCTGACACAGAAATATCATGATATCAAAAAATCCATATCGTGATAATAGGGCTGTTCTGTCTTAAAAGTAGTCTATTATTTACTGTGAAGCTTTAGGTGTATTTATTGTATAATTGTTTTAGTTTGCAGTTTATATGCATGCACTAAATATTCTGCAATATTTTTTGCTGCATTATATTATTTTATGCTATATTATTTATTTTGCCACATTATGATTATACTGTTATACTATTATACTATATTCCTGAAATGAATTAATAATTTTAGTTTTCCTATATCGGCAAATATATCGTTATCGCAAAAATACCCTGAAATATCGTGATATTTTTTTAGAGCCCACCCCTAGTTTGTACTCGTTATAATGTTTTACTACACCCCGAGTCAATTTCACACCGGATTTCTCCTTTAAGCACTGCCCTCATGTCATACATATTTTCTATGTACTTCATCAACTATGTTATTTTATAGTTAACAAACAAATGTTTCCAAATAATCCACAGTAGTTTCTGCATTAATATAAATAACTGAATAATAAACCTTGAAAGCAAATGTTTACCTCTTTTGCTTCAAGAGTGCTGTAGCATTTCTGACCCCATCCGTCCAAATTTGGAGAGAACAGTAGAGAGAACAGTTTAGTTTAGTTTTAGACCAAATGCAAATATATAAAGTGATACAGTACATTTAGTAAATGACTTCAGCTACAGCTGAAAGTCATTTAATATTGGATCATTATGTAACATCTACAGCTCCTCCCACTCAGATTGTTTAATGTTTAATCCCATCTATAGATTAGAACTGTGAGGGTGGGGGGGGGGATTTCTCATTCTCTGACTCGTGGGAGACCATGGGGGATGTGGCTTTGATGGGATTTAAACTTATGATCTCCTGCCTCATCATAAACTCAAATCAAATAAACTGTAATCACATGAATCACAAAAACATGTGATTTATTCAGATCACAGAAGTAAACAGACACATCATATACAGTACTAGTCAAAGGTTTGGACACACCTCTTATCATTCAATGTGTTTTCTTTCCTTTTAATAATTTTTTACATTGTACATTTAATATTAAAGACTATATTAAAGCTATACAGGAACACATGCCATTGTTTTGTAATCAAAAAGTGTTAATCAAACCAGAATAGGTTTTATATACCGGTACCACATTTTGATGCTTTGAGGACAGATCTACACACTCTTGGTATTGTAATCTCAGTGTCTTCATGAGGGAGAGTCACCTGAAATAGTTTTCTCAGCATCTTGAAGGAGTTTCTGGAGGTGCTGAACAATAGTTGAAGCTCCAGCTCATTCCTAATCATTTTTGTGATTTTTGAGATTTTGTGGAGGACAAACACTTTTTTTTACAGTTTACTATGTGATTCCATATGTGTCCCTTAATTGTATTGTTGTCTTTAACATTAATCTACATTATTGTAGCAAATAAATTTAGTAAAGAAATAAAGTTAAACATCGAATGAGAAGGTGTATCCAAAATTTGACTGGTATTGTAGATATAGTATGCATATGTGGTTACAGAAATCTTCCTAATCATGGGTCATATTATGGCTGTGAAATCATAAATAGTGAATTCTGCACACCTGCAACTTCGCTGGAACTGCTTCTGTATTGCTACTGTATTGTGGCCTAGTTTTGTAGTTAAACAGTGGCAAGCCTGCATGTTAAGCGCACCAGTTAGCGACACGTGCCTGACTCGTAATCACTTGACCCGAATATGACACAAAGAACAGCAGTATTATCTTCAGCAACTGGTCTACATACGTATCTGTCTCTCTCTCTCGTAGTGTTTGACTACGATAAACCTCTGCCCCTCCCCTTTTTTCGTTAGCATGCAGCCATCTGTTAGCATATAACCCAGATGCTAAAGTGCTAATAATTCATAGCCTCTCCTCTCATAAAACAGAAAAGAGGCAGACGCCTCCATGTTTCATTTGTTTTGATATACCTGACAACACCAAGGGTCCAGATGTTGCTCTCTGTGCCAGAAAATGATTTAAAACTCAAACATTCGAATAAAATCACGAGCCAAAATACCTGAAGCACTTTCCAACTATCTGTCATATCTCACTTCCACTCGCCTAGCCCCTCTCTATCACTCTCCTCCTCCCTTCTACTCTTTCTCTCTTTCTTTTTCTCTTTCAGCCCCTCGCATTCCCTCGTTCCTCCCACTGAAGCAGAGTTTGAATTTATTATACGAGTCTTGAGATAACAGTGTTTCAGATTTGGCCTGATAACAACTGGAGGCCATTAAAATTCCTTCCCTGGCAACAATGTTTTATGAGTATTTTCAGTAGCAGTTGAACAATGGCCTGCTCTGAAGCTGGGGTGATGTAATCTTGGCTAGACCTGGAGAAGTGCTTGAATATAGCAGTTCTGTTTATTTGCGGAGCCATTTAAGGAGTTCGGGAGCTCCAGTTTTGCTTCGTATCATCTCAATCTGCAGTGGCAGTTAGTCTTGTTGCTATATATGGGTCACAAATGAGCCTTCGGTTCTAATATCCGAATGGAAACACTATAGGCCGTTTGCGAGGAGACTACCATGTCTACCATGGTCTATGAATCATATCTAATATATGCTGATGCAATGAATCAGGTGCTTACCTCTGGCCTGTAGAGATTTCAACCTTTGTCCTCTTGGCTGTTTGGGCGAGATGTTTTTCTACTGAGTTTTGGAGAACTCACTATGCGTTCACACTATGCGATTTTAGTCCAGTTTTTCAGTTACCGACAGTTTTTCGTTTATCGCCAGCAAAGACTCTTCGGGGGAAAAAGAAATCGGGGATCACTCTGTGCTCACATTATTACGTAGTGTGAATTACTGAACAACACTCACCGAGCCATTGCCGACTGATCTCCGACGGGTCGCAGACGCCCAGAAAATATTTAACACGTTTAATATCTGACCCAGTCAGCAACTGGGAGTCAGGAGCAGTGGCAACGTACTGCTAATGGAATCACAGAAAGAAAGGACCACAGGTTCTCCAAAACACATCAGGACATAAGTACGTATATTAGTATAAAATGATTAGACATTTAGATACTCCAATTTTGCTCAGTTGCTTCATATGGACCTATTCATTGCAAGTGTTTCTGTGTTTATTTCTGGTGTGTTTAGTATGGGTTCAAGTCCCTGTCTGGGTGAAGTTTCCATGTTCTCGCTGTGTCTTTGTGGATGACCTTAAGTGTCTTTAGTTCCTTCTCACAGTCTAAAAACTTGGAGATCATGTTAACTGGTTACTCTAAATTGCCTTGGAATTGGTTGCCCAGATATGAATTGGCGCTCTGTCCTGTTTCCGGTTGAGAGTACGCTGTGCACAATTGGCTGCCGCTTCTTTTTTCTGTGATAAACTTTTTGTTTGTTTTACAAATGTTTAACAACAAGGGAAGGGGTAGGGAAGAGGGAGCAGACAATAGCATACTATACATTTAAGACAGATATACAATATACAATTTCAAGATACAAATATTACTAAAGAACCATTAAATAAGAGCATATAAATCAAATAACTCATAACAAGAAGCTACAGACTCATAGACTCATGAATAGACTCATATAATTTCTCCTGGTTACTGATTGTTGAAAATTTAGCTTTTTTAATTTTAGCTGTAAGATGAATTCTGCTGCTGAAGGTTAAGTGTGCTTTTTAAAAAAGAGGATTAATAATAAAAACACAATCTATAACTAATTATGTTTGTAATTATATTTCTTACTCATGTTTCATCCTCCAGGTCCAGACGGACGCAGAGAAGCGGTCAATCGTGGAACGAAGCACTGTCTGGAGCACCGAAGATCTCAGGCGACCAGACGGCTGCTCGGAGCCTGGCATGAAAATGGACACCAAGTGGTGCAGTCCTACTAATTTCAGTGAGCAAGCAGAGTGTGCCATGACTGGCCACAAAAGCTCATCCATATCTCACACGGGCTCCTGGAGGCGGGGCATGAGTGCTCAGGTGGGCGTCACTTGTCCGCGGACGAAGGCTCCAACGCCTACGAACTGCAGCTCATTGAAGACTCACGGCAACGGTATGCATGCAAATAGCAGTCATGATCTCCAAGATTTCATAAGATGTTGTTATTTGGTTAAATTACATCACATTACTAAACTGATCTGGACTTATTGAGACACAGATCTGTGTGAACGCACACATTTGAAATCAGATCTGAATCACATTTTCAAATACATCAATAATGTTAGTTAATCAAGTTAAATGTATAAATCTATCACTTATTACTAACTTATTTTTACTTCTTGTAATTGTAATTTAATCTGTTTATTATCTATCTAAATCTATTGTAAATATATTTTTGCTTGTTTCAAGCTGTATTTTTTGACACAAAAAGTACAATAAGACACTTTCAGTTAATAAGGTCATTTAAAACCTGTAAAATTAACTTAGAAATGTGCCAATATTGCTTATAAAATTGCTATAATAACGGAAAAATTTGCAATATTAGAAATTTAGACAACATTTAAAAGGATTGCACTTGCTAAAGCAGGATGTTTGAAGCATTAGTAATGATCTGAATAGGTAATAGTGTGGAGTAACCACTGACTGAACTATATAAACTACACAAGGCTTAGACTGGATGTTTGTGGGACATCAGCTAGCATCGCATCTACTGTTAAGTATCTGTTTTTGCTCTGTTTGCAAGTTGTTGTTGGCAGAGATACTCATCAGATCAGATGCTGTGCTCTACATTGTCCAACGTGTGGCGGTCTGTATGCTTGTGTACAGTACATTTGTGGGTGTCAGTGAAGTGTGAGGCCTGTGGGTTAGGGCATGTCCTGACTGTGCTGGTGCTGCTGCACTCAGGACTGTGGAAACGGTGGGTATCTCATTTGACGGCTGATGTCTCTTGACGTTTATCTCCCTGCAGGCAAAACAGACGACGCCAAAGTGTCGGAGAGAGGGAGCTTCTCACCGAGACCCAATGGCCTCCCGCGATCCCCCTCTGAACGACAGATACCTACTGATGAAGGCAGGAAGCTGCCCTCCAGCTCCGGCTCCAGTGCCCGTGCTCCCACTAATACTTTTGGTTTTAAGAAAACCTCCAGTGGTACTGCCACAATAACTGCCAGTGGTGCTGTGATCACTTCTGGCTCTGCTACTTTGGGAAAACTTCCCAAGTCCTCTGGCTTCACTGGAATTCGTTTAATGGGACGTCAGAACAGCGTGGACGACGGATACCTTCCTCCCAGTGCTCGGACCACCCTCCAGTACAGGAGTCTCCCCAGGCCTAGCCGGACCAACAGCAGTTTGGGCACTGCCCGCCATACCAGTAGCAGACCAGCAGCAGCTGGAATGGACGCCAGTCTTATCAGTAAAGGTACCTCCACCCTGCCCAACCCAAAGAGCCGCGGCTCGGTTCGGTCCCCATCGGGCATCTCCAACCAGACAGATCGGGAGAAGGGGGTGCTCTCAGATGCGGAGAGTCTGGCATCAGGGCTGGGACATAATAAAGCCAGTGGCAGCAGTCAGTTGGGTGTGCCTGGACAGGGCCAGTCTGGTAGACAGACAGGAGGGAAGTACCCGGATATGTCTTCACCCACCTTGCGCAGGTGAGACTTTTTTATGCTTTTTATACTTTTTAAAGCAAATGTGTGCAAAAACTGGAACAAATCAATCTCAAAATAGATGCTCAGAAATAAAGGAGTAATTCATAGATTGACACCCCTGTATAGACCTGAGAATAGACTGGAATTAGGATTTATGTGGGATGTAATGAAATTATTAGCACCACAGTAGAACATACTACCCAAACAGGAGTATAAATCTTAAAGTATTACTTTAAAAGAAGCAGGCAACAGATCATACAGATCTTAAATTTCAACCGGAAGTGTTGTGGGCCTGATTAACTTTTGGGCGTAGTGGATAATTAGAGATAGTTTGTGATAGGAAGATTATGTACAATATTTTGTGTTTGTGTCAAACGTTATTGATCCGATCATAAACGGCCACAGCAACCTAGCTGTTAGGTGTCAGGCCTTCAGGTTTGGTTAATCGTTGCTGATTGGATCATAAACAACCATAGCAACTCAGGTATGAGGTGTTGAATCATCATGCTTGGGTTAAATGTTGCTGATCAGATCATAAACAGCCACAGCAAAGCTTGTATAGGCAATAGCCCTTATGTGTAAACCCAGATGATAGATACTGGATGTATCATCTTCCTGTATTAAGTTACTTAAAATTTTGTCTCGCGTCTGGACCGATCAAGAGCTCAGTCAGCGCTGAGCACTCAAAGCCCGAGGAAAATAGCAAAACACCAATAATCTGCATTTTATATAGACATTGAAATGGCTTTTTATAAGGAAAATAAGAAAGTTTTTTTCTGGGATTAAAAGTGTGAATTCAGCTGTAACTGGAAATATCTGCACTGCAGAACTGTGCTGCATTGAGGTGCACAGCTTTCCACATGTGTGTTTACAAGCACGTGCCCAACCATGTGAATTGAGCCCATGCGGTCACCTCGTGTTTACTCTTGCGACCCCCCTCTCGCGCTCCCCCTCCCTCTCGCGCTTCTCGCACAGGCAGCAGCAGCCTGTCATTTACACAGACACAGAGACAGCGCTGTGTATCTACTTCTCGAGATGACGATGCTTAAACAATATATCATGCAGCCCTAACTCCTAGTGTTGAGGGCATTGCTTATGATGGGGCGTTCATATGAATAGGGCCTTCCAGATTGGGCGAAACATGGGTTGATATTAGAAATGAATAGAGCAGCAGTCAAAAGTTTGGACACACATTCTCATTCACAGTATTTCTTTATTTTTATTTATTTTCCACATTATAAATTCATATGAAAACATGAACACAATTAAGGGACAAATATATGGAATTACGCAGATCTGTCCTCAAAGCTAAATGTGCTACTAAAGTATGAGACATATTATTTAAAATAATTGTATTCCTTTATAGCTTTAATGTCTATAATATTAATATTAAGTTACAGTGTGAAAAATAGAATAGAGGAATAGAAAAATAGAATAGAAAAAAAGAAAGAGTAGAGGTGTGTCCAAACTTGACTAGTATTTTAGTTATTATAGAGTGTCAATGCACCACAAAGTTCAACATACTTCTTTCTAATTCACACCCGATTCAGCTGCGTCCTCGGTCAGTGAGTTTACAAAAGCTTTAGAGCTTATGAAAACAGCTGAACAATCAACTGCTTTGCTGTTGCTCTTTAAGACTCCTGATTAAAACCATTCACCAGTTGGCGTTAGATGTTTCAGCTGATCCTGATGAAGCAGATCTTTCCAGAATGGATCAGTTAAAAAGCATAAAGCAGTTGGCAGTTACGTGAATCACGCCACAAGTTCTGCAGCATTCTGCTGAGGCGTTGGAGTGCGTTGAGGAGGAACCACATTTCTTGCTGAGTGGTTTGATGTCAGATCAGTTGCTCTGGTCCAAAGACTTGAAAGGGGTCTGAGATCACAGATGGGTGGAAGTTGATTCCCAGTGCTTCACTCTCACACAACCAGCCTTTTACAGATGGAAGCAGATGGAAGACTAAACAGATTCATTAACACCAGACAAAGCTGGATTTACACTGTGCGTTAATGGAACTGATTAACAGTTTGAGGCTGTGAGAACATTCTAGATCATGACTACCAAATTAAACCCTCCTGTTGTGTTCATTGCATGGTTTATGGTGGCAGTCAAAAAATCACAAATCAATATAGATCATCATATTCTATGTATAGCCTGTAAACCTTGTTGACGTATACATAAACGTGAATATCGTTGAAAAGTAACTTTATTTCAGTAATTCAGTTCAAAATGTGAAACTCATATACATATACTATATAGATGTATTACACACAGAGTGATCTATCTTAAGTGTTTATTTATTTTATTGTTGATAATTATGGTTTACAGCCAATATAATAGTATATAAGAATATTTTAAAAGACCAATTGGTATGTTTGGCAGTGTGGGCAGTGTGCCAAATCCTGCTGGAAAATGAAATCCGCATCTCCATAAAAGTTGTCAGCAGATTTGTCATCTGCTGGTGTTTTCCCGGAAAATCTTACAGCACTTCATGCATCCCTCTGCTGACGACTTTTATGGAGATGCAGATTTCATTTTCCAACAGGACTTTCTTGAAGAGCTCAGTCTTTACGGGTTTCTTAAAGGTAATGAGGGACACTCCTGATCAGTGAGCAGTAGGTAGTTTGTTCCACCATTGGGGAACTAGTTAGGAGAACAGTCTGGTTTGCTTTGTTTGAATGTTTGGCAAAGCTAGGCAATGTTCCCTGGAAGAGTACAGCGGTCAGGGGGGTGACATAAGCCTTTAGGAGCGAGTGCATGTAGGAGAAAGCCTCTTCCATCATTACCTTGTAGGCAATCGTAAGGGCCTTGAATTTGATACGAGCAGCAACAGGTATCCAGTGGAGGTGATATGCCCATTTTGGCTGGTTGAAGTCCAGGCATGGTGCTGGGAGGCCTGTTAGCATTGCATTGCATTGCAGTAGTCAAGGTGTGAGATAACCACAGCTTGTACCAGGAGTTGGGTGGCCTGTTGCGTTAGAAACGGTCAAATTTGTCTGATGTGGTAAAGTGCAAAGTAGCAAGACCTGAGCAGCATGGTGTGTAATGGGTAGCTAGTCATCAATCATAACAAACAAGTTCCTAGCAGTCTTTGTCGGGGAGAGTGAGAGCGAGTCAATGATTGTGGTGAAGTTGTGTTGAATAGATTGTTTAGCTGGAAGAACCAGAAGTTCAGTCTTAGATAGATTCAGTTGATGACG
Organism: Astyanax mexicanus; assembly: GCF_023375975.1. NCBI lineage: Eukaryota > Metazoa > Chordata > Actinopteri > Characiformes > Acestrorhamphidae > Astyanax > Astyanax mexicanus. The sequence goes on from NC_064417.1 coordinate 6,372,490, forward strand.
GTTGTTCTTCATCCATGTGGATGTACAGCTCTGGACAAATTTAAGAGATCACTTCAGTTTCTGAATTAGTTTCTCTGATTTTGCTATTTATAGGTATATGTTTGAGTAAAATGGACATTGTTGTTTTATTCTATAAACTTTGGACAACATTTCTCCCAAATTCCAAATAAAAATATTGTCATTTAGAGCATTTATTTACAGAAAATGAGTTCATATTCACAAGTTCATATTCATAAAGTTTTAAGAGTTCAGAAATCAATATTTCGTGGAATAACCCTGGTTTTTAATAACAGTTTTCATGCATCTTGGCATCATGTTCTCCTCCACCAGTCTTACACACTGCTTTTGGATAACTTTATGCCACTCCTGGTGCAAAATTTGAAGCAGTTCAGCTTGGTTTGATGGCTGTGATCGATTTTGGTAAAATGAAGGCAAAACATCATCATTAAGTGGTCTCTTATTTTTTTTCCAGAGCTGTTTTTGAGAGGCACTGCGATATCCGTGCTAGATTGAAGGGTCAGATACAGATAGACTAATAGAGATGAGTGTCATGAGCTAAGCAATGGTAGAAAAAGAAATGTGAGCAGATTACCTGGTTGAGAGAGGTGGAGTATATGGAAAAGAGAAGGGGTCCCAATACCGAGCTCTGGGGAACCCCAGTGGATAGCGAGAATGTACAATACATTTTCTATAATTATTATTCTAAAAATTCCAAAAATTTTATTTTTTTTTTTTTTTTTACATTTTAGTTTGTTCAGATACCAGGTGTGGTGGACAAAGTTAAGAAAGCTTGTGATAATGAGATTAAATAAACCACAGTCTTTAGAGATAACCTGTCAAATTTGACCAGAACACAAAAGCCAGGTCAAGGACATGTGGGCTTCATGACAAGAAGCTTGACTTAACAAAGCCACTCAGAAGCTGCCCTCAGTGCTTTAGAACTTTTGGCACATGTGTTTGGTCTGTGTGGAGGGGCCGAGATAGAGGCGGGGGGATAGAGAGTGGGGGTCCTGTGTTTGCTTGAAGCTTTGACTGATTACTGCACATGTTGGCACTGAAGCAGACTAGCGATAGACTGATGTTATCGGCCAGGCGACTCGTGAAGTAGTGAGAAAAGGCCAGCACCTCTCATCTTATCTCCAAACCTTGGTGTTCTTTTCTTGGGGTTTACTGTGTGATGAATGAGCTTGTGTGCTGTCGCAGGTGACCTCCATATACAGAGCCAGGCAGATACTGGGGAAGTGTGTATTCCCTTTAACCCCAGTTATATAGTGCTTTTTTCTAGGAGGTTAAGTAGTTCAGGGTTCGTACAGGTGCTTGAAATCCTGGAAAATGCTTGAATTTTAACGTTCTGTTTTCCAGGCCTGGAAAGTGCTGGAATTTTGTAGAAAGTGCTTGAAAATGCTTGAAATTATAACTGCATTTACTTTACAATAAATGACTAAAGTTTGCTTAAATTAAAATTCTGGTTCTTTTTCGTAATCCAAGAGGAGTTGGTTTACAAGGAACGGGTGTTCTATCGAGTTGTCAAACCCTGTCAAACCGTGCTACCCTAGTGTGTGTTTTACTGTAAAAATACAAAATTATTAGAACATGCTGCATGCAGTAGAAGTGTCGATATGATATCAATATATAGTCTAAATCACTGTATCAGGATAGAGTAAAGGCAATATAGGGTAAACATGTGTTTTAAAACATTGGTATTTAAATTGTGTGAATCTGACACCAATACATCAATAATTCCTGCTATTTACTTACTTAGAAGTATTTTTTTTTTATCAGTAGCATAGTCGCTGAGAAGTGTGGAGAATAGTTTTGCGATATATTGATTATGCCTGAATAGCAGTTTTGAGATATCACTGTTATCATTAATTTACCACAGCTGAAAGGTGCTGGAAAAACTTGAAAATGGGCCTTGAAAGTGCTTGAATTTTACCTTGCAAAAGGTGTATAAACCCTGTGTTTGAGATTTTAAGTCAAAATCATCAGTGCAATATATTAAAAAGAAAAAAAGAAAAATTCTCCTATAGGTTCAGATTGTTGAATCTGGTTTTAAAGCTTTAAAAGAGGAAATGAACACAAGCACTGTGTGTTTACAAGCTGCATTCTGTCTATCTCAGAAGTCAGATGTAGGAGCTGGGAATGACATCACACCTGAGTTGACAGTCTGGTTGGTAACTAACTGGTTTAACTGTCATTTACTTGGCTTTTTATGTGGTTTACAGTGAATCTAACCAAAATACATTACCAGTCAAAAGTTTGGGCACACCTCTTCTCCTTTAACGAATTTATCATCATTTACATTGTGAATTTGATTGTGGTTTAATGAGATATATAAACGTATACCATTCCGACACAATATTGGTGTTTACTTAATCCATTGCATCTGCACATGTAGTCACACTCCAGCAAGAACATAGCAGATGTATGTAGCTTAGTTTGAATATGATTTTTATGCAGAAACTCAAGAGAACTCTATTATATTTACATTGTATTAAAATTCATTCATTTTCAATGGGCATCTACTGTATGCAGCTGAAACAGGGAGCATAGTGCAATCCCGCTCCTGTGGCGTGGCCTAAGCTTTTGTTCTTAATGGCATATTTTTTTTTTCTTTACATTACTTTTACTTTTTACTTTAAGTAGTTTTGAAACCAGTAGTTTTACACTTTTAGTTAAATTACTTTTACTTTTTACTTTAAGTAGTTTTGAAACCAGTACTTTCACACTTACTTAAAGAGGAAACATCTTGAGTTGATGCTTCAACTTCTACAGAAGTATTTTTAAAGACTAGTATCTTTTTTCCAACATCACCCTTTTCTCCCCCAAACTCATTCCAGTCTATTGGATAGAACAACAATGCAGTATTTTCAGTAATTGTTTAAGGTGTTAAACTGTTTTGACACCTTTTACTACCTTTTTCTCACTCGTTCTGCTCTGCCTCTTTCAAACAGAATATTTGGGGGTAAACCCGGCACCAAGCAGGCTCCTGTGACCACGTCTGAGAACATGAAGAATTCCACCATCATCTCCAACCCTCACGCTGCTCCCAGCAAGCAGGGTGGCTCTACTGCAACAGCTCCCAACAATATTTCCCTGTGTGGTGAAACCCTGGACCAGTCCCTATCCTCTCTGACTTCTAACCCAGGATCAGCCTTCTCAGCCTGGGGAGGAAGAGACAGCTCCTGCTGCACCAGCACAGACTCCATAGACGTATCCATGAGCAAGGATGAATCACTGTCTTCCTGCCTCAGCCGAGCAGGCAGCATCCGAACAGGCCTTTCAGAGAGGTGAGCCTCTAGCTATTAAAGAAGTCAACCAAGCTTTATATGTTTGTATCAAAAGCATAATTACAGGGCGACGAGTGGTCCAGAGGTCTAAATGCTGCCACTATAAGCGGGAGGTTGCAGGTTCGAACCCCACCTTTGCCATCAGCTTTGCGCTCAGAGGGAGCAAAATTGGCCCTGCTTCCTCCGGGTGGGTAGATGGCGCTCTCTCCCCACATCATCCCCTACGGTGATGTCTGCAGCACAGAGCGTCTGTGAGCTGATGTACCGGAGCCGAGCAGCCGCGCTTTCCTCCAAGTGCACTGGCTGCTCAGTAACGCTGCATCATCAGCTGCTCGAAAAGAAGTGGCGGCTGGCTTCACATGTATCGGAGGAGGCATGTGCTAGTCTTCACCCTCCTGGTGTGTTGGGGCATCACTAGTGATAGGGGGAGTCCTAATGAGTGGGTTGGGTAATTGGCCGTGTAAATTGGGGAGAAAATGGGAAAAAATAGAAAAGAAAAAAAAGCATTATCACACAAAATATGTTCCATACAGAAGGAAGTGTAAAAAAATGTGGTGCTATTTGAAATGAACATAAAGGTTACCAGGAAATATAAATAAGTAAGAATGTTGACTGATATGGGCAATATACAGAAGTAGTGTGATGCAACATGCCAGATGTCTCAGCATGGATTTGATGAGTTCCTAATGGTGCCCTGAATACTCCATCTTGTGGCTATTCCTGCAGATTTTGAGGTAGGGATGGAGTGTTGATAGTGTTTTTAATAAGGCTGCAACTAATGACTATGTTAAAACCATTTTAAAGACATTTTAATAGTTGACGTACCTATATAAAGTTAAAACGTATATTATATTAGACATTCACACAGGCCGGATGTTTTTATTTTCAGGACAATCTACGTAAATATTTCTTCAATATAGATGTAAATATTGACAGAAAAATATGAATTTGAAATTTGGCTATATTCTGAACTACAGGGGTTGGACAATGAAACTGAAACACCTGTCATTTTAGTGTGGGAGTTTTCATGGCTAAATTGGAGCAGCCTGGTGGTCAATCTTCATTAATTGCACATTGCACCAGTAAGAGCAGAGTGTGAAGGTTTAATTAGCAGGGTAAGAGCACAGTTTTGCTCAAAATATTGCAATGCACACTATAACATTATGGGTGACATACCAAAAGAGGACAAATTGTTGGTGCATACCACCAAGAAGGACCAAACACATCCAACAGGATTAACTGTGGACGCTGTAAGAGGAAGCTGTCTGAAAGGGATGTTCGGATGCTAACCCCAATTTGAATCCAAAAAACTTAAAACCACGTCTGATCAAATCACGGCAGAATTCAATGTGCACCTCAACTCTCCTGTTTCACCACAATAAATGATTGTGGTCTAAAACCAGTTGTTTCAGTTTTAATTGTCCAATCCCTGTATATTTCAGATCCAGATGTGAATACTTGGAAATAGAAGCTGAAATGTTTATCTTTTAACATATTCGTTTTCCTTATTCGTTTATTTTGGCCTTGATTCCATTTATAATGAGTAAACAAAGAAAACATCCAACAAGGGGTGAATACTCTTTTTAAGCACTGTAGCTAATGTAAAGAATCCTAGGAATCTAAGGAATGCTTTAGGCATTCAAAACACCCTTTATCTGAGCAGTAGGTGTGTAACAGAGTTTGTCTCCAGATGTTTCTGGGATGCCTTTAGCCATTGTATTGGTTCATATATAGGTCTGTTTAGTTCTACCAGCAGCACCTGATTTCATTTAATAAAGGACTGATTTACTGGGTGGGAACTGTAAATACTGGGGTTTATTTAGGGAAGGATGGGGATTTTTTTTTATTTAATATGTTTCCATGACCTGAAAGCATTCTGTAATTTTCTGGTGGATTTGAGTGTTGCACACTTTAATTAGCCCCTCATAAATCATGAAATGGACCCCTATCATCATTTCTCTTTTTATCTTTCTGTGTGAGCCTCTTTAATCTGCCCTTGTTTGGTCTTCACTTACGGCGACATCCACCAGAACAACACGCTCTGTCAAATTAGTGTGTGAACACTAATTCTTTCACTGATTCTTTCAGGTGTTGGTGAGATTAAAGCACAGCTTGTATTTCACAATCATTCACAATCTCTCTTCCTGTCCTGTTTTCTCTTTATCTCCCTTCTTCTGGTTTTTTTTTTTTTTGCTTATCTAACATCCTTTTCCCCATGTTGTGTCTGCCCCTACAACCACCCCCCCCTCCTCACCCCCCACATATACCCCAACCCCCTCTTTAGCCCTGTTTCCTCCCCTGCTCTGAGCCCCAAATTCAGCCGCAACACCCTGCCGCGGAGACAGGACAGGTAAAGGTGTTTGTGTGCAGTCAGGCTGCCGTGGTGCTGTGAATCTTACTTGTGTTGGTTGTGTTTTATGTCCCGTACCAATGTTTGTGCACTGTGTATCAGCCATTAACCCTATAAGACCTAACATCTGACCATGTCTTTTAACTTTCTTTAAAAGCAAATTTCTTTAGTAATTTTAGCATCATACTGAAGGCACACTGATGGTAATATGCAGATATAAGAGATCTCTATCCTTCCCACTTCAGGCCAAAACACTACTACTGCACTATGTAACTTTGGTGGAACTGCAGAAGGAAGGACTATTTCCATGATTTGAGAGTTTAAAGCACTTTTATTATATTTTTAAATGATCACAGTACTTCTAACAATAAAGTTCAGAAAACTTAGAAAAGCAAAGCAAAATATTGCGATTGCGATTTGAATTGTGATTGTTTTTAATCCATTATACCCTAAACCAATATTAGTGGTTAACATATCCATCAAATATAATTATAAGCTTCTTTCCACATAAGGGTTATTGCCAGGGTTTTCAGATTAAATGCAGTATATATATATATATATATATATATATATATATATATATATATATATATTTATTTCTCTTCAAAATACATTTATCAAAGTGTCACAGCATTTATTTATTATTGGACAGAACTAAATGATAAGACATACATAATAAGACATTGTTACGCCGGCCATGGCTTATTCTGCGCCTCTTGTCATTCCCGCTTAGCATATAGCAAGTGACTATAAGCCCAAAGACTACAATCCCCAGCACTCTATGGACTACAAACACACTTGCAGGCTGTTGGCTAATTCAAATCACAGCTCCTGTGATAGAAAAAAAAAATTGTCTATTCAAATCTCGATTTCAATTTAAAGAACGATTAATCGTTGAGCCCTAGTACAGACTTAATTATTTTAGTACTCAAGTACAGAAACTATACATCTTTGCTCATGTGACATTATGGTCTGTGGAATGCTAAATGCCTCAACAACTTCCAAAGTGGAATATTCCTTCCATCCATCCATCTGGCACAAACTTTCAGGCTTCGCTTGAACTCCAATTCAAACACATCCTGATTAATTTCAACCTTATCAGCTCGACATTTTCAAGAGAACACCTCAAAACAGGTGTGAAATAAAACAATAAAACACACAATTAACAGGGTCCAGTTAACAGGGTCCAGAATACAACAATTCATTGTTAGAGTTTGTTCCAGCATTTAGAAATGTGTTGTTGATGATGGAGTGTGTGCTGCAGTGATTGCGTAGTTGTGGAGTGAGTTAAATCGATAAAGCTGCATTGACAGATGCTGTAATGCTGACATGCTTGTGCACGCTGTGTGAGTTGTGTAATGCTCTGTTGGGTCAATCGTGTCCTCGTTGTCAGTTCACTGATGTTTACTTATGTTTTTGTGGTGCCTGTTTGAGTGTGTGTTTGTGTGTGTGTGAGTGTGTGTGTGTGTGTGTGTGAGTGTGAGAAAGAGAAGTATATAGATTTGTATTTGAATGGTCTTATGCAGTTTGTTGCCTTTTTAACAGGTATGGCCAAGTACCACAAGGAAGGGGCAATGAGGAGGCACGTGATTGGCTACGCTCACACTCTGCTGCTGGACTTCAGGACTCCGCCCCCTTTTCTCCTGCATCCACACTCAGCTCACCCTCCGCTCCACGCTTCAACTTCACCACGATAGGTATACACAAATACACACACACACACGCACACACACACAAACACACACACACACACACACATAATTTGGACCAGTAGATGTCCCCCAACTGCTTGTATCACCACACCTTCAGACCTTCAGATCCTGAAGTACACTTTGACCTCACTGATCTCACTCTTCCCCCCCTTCAGGCAGTCCTGGCACAGCACCACAGATAAACCTTCGCACCCCCACCAGCCTGGCCAATCAGGATGGGATGCTCGACCCACTCAGTGACCCACGTCTGCGCAACTCCTCAGTGTCTCTGGAGGAGAAGAGCCGCACCATGAGCAGCTCCGGGTCGTTCCGAGAGGTGCTGGAGGAAGGTTAGACCCTCAGTGTTCATTCACAAATTTACACATTCACACGTTGTCTAGTTTTACCTTTTATTTCTAACCAATAGAAATGCTGCAGAATTGATTTCCCTTGTCCTTTGACTGGAGAGTTAACATTAAACAGCCATAAAATTAAAACCACTGACAGGTGAAGTTAAAAACATTAAAGATCTGATTCCAGTGGCTTCTATCAAGGGGTTGAAACATTACCAAGCAAGTAAAAACAGTCATGTGTTGAAGTATGGAGGTCCTACTTTTTATATCTTTTTATGTACTTTTAACATTGTTTTTTTGCTTGTCCCTTTAACTATTAACCCTTGTTTAATCAAGGTTCAAAATTCAGTGGTTGACAAGTACCGGTAAAAACAATGTTGGGTAATTTTTTACAATAAGGGTCACAAATAACAGTACTTAAGACAGTAATAAACATTATTAAAATAGTTAAGTAATGTTTTAACCAATTATAAACATTATAAGACATTTAGACATTATTAAACATTACTAAATTTAGTGCTTAAGAATGCTGTACATAATAATGAATTGAGAAATTGGTAAAAAAATGTGTAATTATTAATAATGTATTAATATGTGTTAGTGTCAATTAATAAATTAATAAAGACATTCAAAAGTACTGTTAATTAATGTACCCTTATTGTAAAGTATTACTCAATACCTGCATTTTTTTGCACTATAAAGTGCATATAAAATCCTTTCATTTTCCCAAACATCCCAAATCATTGCCCCTTATAATTCAGTGCGTCTTAGGTATGGATTTTACCAGTCAGGTATTAAGGAGCATTAAAACCAATTTTTTGCCAGCACCAAGGCTAGAGCAATATTAGCATTAGCGTGCTAAGCACTAGCTCTTTCGCTGTTCAGAGGTGAGTATTATTGGCCTGTTGCCTGTTTCTAACCCCGGCTAGCTCTGCTTGAGCAGCATTAGCATTAGCTGATAACTGCAGAGCTAGCTCTTTTGCCGTTCAGAGGCAGGTATATCGGACTGTAGCCTGCGCTGTTAAAACAAGCTACTATCGCCCTGGCTTACTGGAACACTCAGGGTTCCTCAGTGTAGCCCTGTCGGGCAGCATTTACTGGCGCTAACTGCGGCTAGCATTTAGGCGCTAATGCTAAGGCTAATGCTGCTGCACCCAGCCTTAGTGGAAATCTGGAAATCGAAGCTTATTAATAAAAGAAAGAGTTTTCATTTTTTTGCGCCTTATGTATGAAAATAGACCAGAAAATAGACGTTTATTGATAGTGCACCTTAAAAAAAAACGGTAATCAAAATATTACAACAACAAAGAACAATACAGCAAAGAACAATAACTTTAAAGCCACAATAATACTATTACTAAAAATAAAAGGTCTCTCTATCTTTCTCTTTCTCTCTCTCTCTCTCTCTCTCTCTGTCTCTCTGTCTGGGTGTAATTAATGAGCTGTATGAGCTGTAGAAGTGCAGCAGTGTGTTGATGGCTGAAGGGTGCGTTTGCTGATTCGAGGTTTAGAAGGTTTTGTTGGAGGTGTGTTGGGGCTTGCTGATGCCTGTGTGCCGAAGGGTACTCAGACTTGTGTTCATGTAACCTGAAATTATACTGAATATTAAAATATTAAACCTGAGTAGATTAGCTGATTAGATTTCACAGGCTGTTCTTTTCTCTTTGTTTTTCTTTTTTTTTGGTTTTGAAACGTCTGAGCTCAAAAAACAGACAGCAGACTGACCCTCCTGTGTTTGTTTTTAGGACAGTAACTAAACACTGCCTCTAGACAAATACAGAGTTCACTATGTTAAGTTCACTTAACAAACTATGTTAAACTATGTTCCTCCACACAGGCTGAGTCTGATCCTTCCTTCATTTTTAATAAAAACTAAACTGCCCTTATCTGTTTGTTAATCTGTGATATTATACACATATAAATACACTAAATACATAGTGTATGTACATTGTAAATTAATACTGAAGTCATCCAGACTATGAAGAAACACATAAAGAATCATGTAGTACCTTAAAAGTGTTAAACAAACCAAAATACTCTGTGAAGCATTTAGATGCTCTTATCTAGGGTGCTGTTAACTTGCGGTTTCTGAGGCTGGTAACCCTGATGAACTTATCCTGTACAACAGAGGGAACTCTTTGTCTTCCTTTTCTGGGGCAGACCTGATGAGAGCCAGTTTCATCATAACGTTTTTGATACTCTTTGCGACTGCACTTGAGGTCACTTTCAAAATTCGTATTTTTTTCTTTATTTGGTTGAGTAGTTCTTGGCATAATCTGGATTCGAAAATTACTCAAATAGAGCTATTCACTGTATACCTGTAACTCTACCTCTTCACAACTTTACAACTGATGCTCTCAAACACATTAAGAGACAAGAAATTCAAGTAATTAACTCTTGATGAGTTCAGCACAGCTGTTAACTGAAAGCCTGAATTCCAGGTGACTCTACCTCATAAAGCTGACTGAGAAAATCCAGCCAAGGTGTGCAAAAATGTGTCATCTAAGCAAGAGATGCTACTTTAAAGAATCTAAAATATAAAACATAATGTAGTTTGTTTAACACTTTTTTCGTTTACTAAGTAATTCCATATGTTTTTTTTTTCATAGTTTAGATGTCTTTAGTATTAATATACAGTACAGAAAAACGTTAATATGATGAAACACTGAATTTCCAAACTTTTAATTTGTACTTTTTTGATTTTTTTTAATCCTGTAACTGCTCCTATATACTTTAGGAATAATTTTAGTGAATAGACGGACAGAAATGCCCTAAAATACTTGGAATTAACTTTTTAAATTTTACGATCTATTGAAAGTGAAGGCCAATGTGTGTATGTATACAGTTAAATATATAAATTATATAGTATTGTTGTTCTGTTAAGTAATGTAAGGAAGTTATTTTGGTCTGCTGGATGGTTTGAGTGTTTCTAGAACTGCTGATCTCTAGGGGGTTTTAAACACTGCTGTCTCAGACATATTTACAATCGTGTACAATTAGAAATCTGCAAAAGTCAGAGTGCACCTGGCAATTAAAGTCAATTAATGTCAAGTAACATGCTGATTGGTTTATTTCATGTTAAGCCAAAAACACACTGATGATTAATTAAGAGAATGAGTACATGCCTTTTGCACGTTTTGAGCTGCGCAAGAAATACTTTTCCCGTTGTTATGATAGCAAAGACACTCTACTGCTTTAAGTCAAGCTGAACAGTGCATGGTTAACAGCTTGCCTGTAGATCACTAAAATCGGGAATGAAAAGCTGAATGCATTCTTTGGCATCTGACTAAGCGATGATGTATTTCTGCGCTCATTAGCGTGCGCTAGCTTCTCCTTAAGCTTGCTAAGACTTATTAAATGTACCGTGAGTCACAAACCGCTGAATGTTATCAGGCTTTTGACCTGGATTGCTTCACTTCACTTCATTTCTTTCTCTTTCTTTCTTTTTTCCCTTCCTCTCAGTACATGGCTCCTCTCTGTCTCTGGTGTCCAACACATCTTCTGTCTACTCCACGGTGAGTCAAATCCCTCGTCCCCTTCAGTGAAGTGCTATAATGTTTTATAAAGCTATATGACAACAGTTGCTGTTGTATCTGATTACACTGAGATGGAGCCTGAAGGTAAAATCTAAAGTATCATTTAAGAGTGCTTAGTTCTGAAGGTGTAAACAGAATATAATATCAGCAGTTTATTAAGTGAGCTGTGGGAATGGAAGAGAGTTTCTGTGTTCTTTTTGTTTTTCCTCCCTGAGGGTGAAACCGAATGCATTTATTTGGATGAGATTGTAGAATAAGGAGTATCATTTAATTACACAGACCCAGTGGGCAATTATTCTTCTGGATAAATAATCACTGTGTCTCTTTCCTTCATTCCATAGCCTGAAGAGAAGTCACAGTCAGAGGTGAGATCTTCATGTTTTTGCACAATCAATCTGTTTTGATTAAAACAATGGGCCCTATTCATAAGAGTGAATCTGCATGTAAATTGTTCATTAAAAAAATCATAAATACCTGGATTCAAGTGGTGTCTTAAATGTTTTTAAGTGCCAAAAATATATGTATACTTGCTCCTGATCACACGTAAAGTTGCATGTTTAGCAGAAAAAGTGTGTGAACCATTTCATAGTTTTCTGCAAAAATGTGCCTTAAAATGCTATCTGACCTTCATCCAAGTCAGGGGTAGTGACAAACATAATGTGCCTAAAATAATGACATCAAAAAGTCTACGACCATCCATTTCTTCTTTAAGAATGAACAAAAAGCTTCACAGTGGAAAATGTGTCTATCTATGTTTTAATAACCTCAAAAAAGTTAAATTAGTAGTCAAGTGCTATTTTCGAGGTGTAGACTAGAGCTACTTTGACTGCTAAACTTCACTCAAACGTTTTGTAGGATATGTGTATGTGAGCAAAAAGAGCTTTTAGAGGTTTAACATTTTTTATTTTTTTTCCAAGTGTATGAACATATTCTACAGGATTATCTGAGAGTGTCTGAAAGGGTGATGCAACAGAACAGTGACCTAAAACACTGGAGCAAGTCCATAATAAAATGGTCCAAAATTTCAATGGAAATTCTCCTTTTAACCCTTGTGTGGTGTTCAGGTCTGTGGGACCCGTTTTCATTTTTCATCAAATGATACTAAAAAAATTTTTTTTCTAACTCAAACTCATTGGCATTGGCTCATTTTTGATATATATACTTATATCAAAACACATTTTCGATAAACACACACTGTACACCCCCCACACACACACACATTTACATTACATACAGTATGTTTGGCCAAGGGCTAATAAACATTTCTTCATTTGTAAATTTGAAACTAAACAAATTTTCTACTCATATCTTGAGTTTAATTCATTTTCTTTTACATTTTATTAAAAAACGAATTAAAAAAAAGAGTAGCACTTTTTGAAAGAAATGTAACATAAGGAAGGTAAAGGACAAATATTAGCCATGTAAGCTGTTTATATTGCTTGTAATTTAGGTGAAGCAAGCATGTGTAAAGCATTTTAATGTAAAATTGCTTAATTTTGCTGAATTAAATACAAATAACAAAGTAAACGAGTAACAAAAATAGAACACCACACAAGGGTTAAAATGTTGTTTGGTCCAAAGCTTGGCTTATTCCCTTTCTCAAAAACTGCCCCCTAGATGTTGGAACATTGCTGTGAGGATTTATTGGTTTTCCACCTCGAATGCATCAGTGAGGTCAGGTACTGATGTCAGATGATCTGTTCTGGCACTCAAGCTGATGCCAAATGTATTGGATAGAGTTCCATTACTCCAGGGCCCAGTTCTTGGACTTAGATTAAGATTTAGACTTGGTTTATTGTCATTTAGTTTTACACCAGCAGTGCACAAAGGACCGGAACTGCATTGCTTTGGCTCAGTGTCTTTAGAGAAACATCTAGCAATAGTATCAATAGTAATAGTTCTGATAGGTTTTTGACCACCCTAGCTAATGCTTAGCATCTTAGGCTCATGTACAGCTGCTCCAGTCCAATGTCCAACCATATTGATATTATACACTAATATGTGCACACCTATTAGTGTGTATACAAACGTTTGAAGAGGTTACAGCATATCAGATTAGTATCTCTCTGTCTGAAGTTATTCTCATTGTTTAAAACAGGAAATACAAGTTTTTAGAGAATCTGTCTAGATTATTTATTGTGATCCACTTCAGTCTCATGCCTTACTAGACTTACACTTACAACTAGACTTGCTCAATCCCTGACAGACCCCAGATTAGGTCTAACAGGTCTATCCCTGACCCTTTCTCTAAACACTAATCCTGCATACTAAACTACAACAGCTGCTCTTAAATCAGTGGATACAGTCATTATCAATCCATATATTTCAACATGTCAGAAGTTCCCAGTCCCAGCACTGGGACTCTCAAGGGGAACAGGAAAAATGCACAGGGCACGAAGTTCCCAGCAGTGGGACTGGGAAGTAGTGTGTTTATGTGTGTAATGTGTGTGTGTGTGTGTGTGTATGTGTGTGTGTGTTTAGATCCGAAAGCTCAGGAGAGAGCTGGAATCGTCTCAGGAGAAAGTGTCCACCCTCACCAATCAGCTGAGTGCCAACGTGAGTACCAACACAGATTGAAACACCTCACTTTACCAACAAGTTTATGTTCCCTTTATGTATGGAAATTAGTCGTGTCAATCGACTAAAAAATGTAATCCGATTAATCACAAAAAAAATCACTATTTTTATATTTATTTAAATGTAAATAAAAGAATGAATGTAAGATGCAGTTAAAATAATATAATAGTATATACTTGTACTGTTTGAGGAGAAATAAAATCAATGAAGGGTGCTGGAATAAAGAATTCATTATCAATTGGATTGTAAATATCTCAGCTTGGTTGTGAGAATTTCTGAATTCGAATTTTATTTGATGAGTATAAAAATCTCAGGGATGAAGAGCAGGGCAGGAAAGCGTGGGTCTGTGTGTGTGTGAGTGTGTATGTGCGTGTGTGTAAGAGAGGCAGAGAGAGAGAGAGAAGCAGAGAGAGAGAAATATATAGAGAGAGAAATAGAGAGAGAGAAACAAAGCTCTCTGACCGGGTCTGAGCTGGAAGTGCAGAGTGTGCCGTTTAATCGTTCAGCCAGAAAACAAATCAAAATAAAATGTTGGGCGGGGGCGGGGCAGATTACGGCAGAAGTAGGGGTCAAACTTGGTGCCTTAATTAACTTGCATTAAAAAAATAGTAACGCGCTACTGATTCCAAATCAACAGCATGCGTTAGCGCTTTACGTTGACAGCCCTAAAGGAAATACTTCAAATATGTCTATTTCAACTGATGTTACTGTCACCGCACACATATTTCTATGCATCTGGCATAGACACTTTTAGGGAAATTCAAACAAACATGGTGACGTGGAGGAGGTCATGATAATGTACAGTACCAATCAAAAGTTTGGACACCTTCTCATTCAATATTTAATTTATTTTCTTCAAAGGTTTCCTTAAAAGGAACTGGCACCAGTTCCAGCACCAGCACTTTGTTGGTGGAAAAGGAAAAGAGGTATAAGAGTCATTGATGGGACCAGATAGAGTTGAACATGGGCACCGTCTGGGGTGTACACTGTATATGGGGTCTAGATGGGAGGTTATCTGTAATCTAGAGGCTCATTTAGGTGGCCCAACTTTATTGGTGGCTTTATTCCACCCATATCAGCCCCACATTGAGCATGCTGGCTAGTATAAAAGAACATCCTGATTTTATGTTTATTTGAATTTATTACTCCGTCCTATAGCCAGGTTTAGTTGTGTCTTTTTGAAGTGTTTTTATTCGCCTGCAGCTGGTAGGAAATGGCAGCGTCTAATTGGTTGAGACTAGTACATCTTTTAAGTGGAATTATTCGCTCAATGAGTTCCTTCAGTGGAAACAAACATGACAGCCCTCATTGGCTGACAAAGCACTTATGCTTCGTGCCCGTATCCTCCGGTGCCAGTTTTACAACAATATCCTGGGCCACCATGGGCCATGAAGGAAGACACACACACACACACACACACACACATTATTACTGAGTATACTCAAGGTTTGTTGTTGGCACTGTTTCCTGATGGTATCTGAACTGTGAGACTTTGCTTTAGGTTGTCCGAAGCATGACACACCGCATGCTCAAATGCAGAAACGTGTCTTTTGGAATCTGTCCAGATCACTGTACACAGTGGACTGCATGTTCCCTCTGATTATCAAGTTCCACAGAATATGTGATAGGACAGTGTGTGTTTGTGTGTGTGTGTTTGTGTGGGTGTATGTGGGTGTTTACTTATTCTTAGCAGTTTGAAGATTAGAGGACACTTTGGTTGCACACTTTGGTTGCTGGTCCTGTAAATGACCTGTTTCTGTCTGTAATGTGAATGAATCTCTCTCTGAAACGTCATTTATCTACACACTAAAAAATTGACATCTGCTCATTAAAGCTGACTAGTATCTTTACTGTATCCTTATGATATTTTAACCAAACACATTTACACTTGGTAGTCGAATGCATCTGTACGGTTAGTCAAACTGAATTCACCTGGTTTTAAAGCAATTATTACTGGTGTTTTGGTTGTACTGGGTGGAGTTTTTGTTGTTATATGCATCTTGGAGAGACTAAAACATGTGACTCAAACGTGTCTCACAACATCTCCTGACACAGTTTGAGTCATCAGATTTGTATCTGTTTCATAAGTATCTTAAGGGGTCATAATGCTAACATTATTTTATATTAGAAACAGTGGCACTTGAAAGGTTCTGAACCCTTCAGAATTAGTTTTTTAAAATTAATTTCTTAAAGTAGACCAAAATATTATACTTGGTCATTTATTTATTGAGGAAAATGACCCAATATTACATATTTGTGTGAACCTCCAGGGTTAGCAGTGGAGTTGTTGATACTTATCAGGCTGGAAAAGGTTACAAAACCATCTCTAAAGAGTTTGGACTTCACAAGTCAGTCAGACAGGTAACAGTGTACAAATGGAGGAAATTCAAGGCCATCGTTACCCATTATTTAGCATGGCAAGGCTGCAAGGAGAAAGCCGCAGCTCTACAAAAAGAACATTGCTGCAGTTTGCTAAAGATCACATGGACAAGCCAGAAGACTATTGGAAGAATGTTTTGTTTACTGATGAACCAAAAAAAAAAAAATAATGATTTGTTGAAATAAATATTGTTATGTTTGAAAAAATGTAAAAACAACATTTCAACATAAGAATCTTAGCCCATCTATGAAACATGGTGGTGGTTGTATCTTGGGTTTGGACCTGTTTTACTGCATCTGGGCCAGGACGGATTGTCTTCATTAATGGAACATTGAATTTGGAACTAAATCAGATACTTCTGAATTAAAATATCAAGACATCTGTACATAAACTGAATCCAAAGAGAAGGTGGGTCATGCAGCAAGACGACGACTCAAAGCATGCAGGATTTTCTACCAAAGAATAATTTAAGAAGAGTAAATTTAATGTTTTTGGAATGAAATGGTCAAGTCAAAGTCCTGACCTTAATCCATCAATCAATAAATCAATTGAAAGTTTGTAGAAGGACCTAAAGGAATTGGTTAATGTAAGGAAACCCAACAATATCTCAAGCTGTAGAGCTGAAGCTGTTCTGTACAGAAGAATGGGTTAAAATTCCTTCAAGCCGGTAAAAGCTTAGTTGCAGTTAGTCTCATTCGTTTAACTTGGTTCTCTTTATCTACTTTTAGTAAAAGTAATCTGTAATCGAGTGGGCCGTAAACCTGTTCTTTCTTACGCATGTTTCCATAATAATGGGAGGTTCATGTCCCAACATGCTCCTAACATCCAGGATGTTTAAATGGATGGAACTTGTTTTTCTGTTTTTGTTGTTTTGTTTCCTCAAACTTCAGGAATGTGTGCTGATGACTCTCCTGTGATTCCACATAATATGAGGAAAATATGACACACTTGTGGGTTTGATTAAAAGATGAATCATGTGTTTTGTGCGTGTTCAGGCTCACCTGGTGGCTGCGTTCGAGCAGAGCTTGGGAAATATGACCATCAGACTGCAGAGCTTGACCTTGACGGCAGAACAGAAGGTAAGGGAGTGTTAAGATATGTACAGGTACATGTATAGGCATTTGCGTTTGTGTTAAAGCAGCATTATGTAGCATTTTTACCTTCAAATGCTAAAAACAGCTTCAAAATAATCATTATTTCCATTTATTTGCTAGTGTGGGCCTGTTACACAGATAACTGCACAGTGTAACTCTGGTGAAGTGGGCAAGAGAATGTAATTTCACCTTTCACCATTCACCTTTAGCGGTGGTTGGTTTCATATCTTTCAACGATTGCTGGGCGGTATGACCAAAAATGCGTATCACGGTATTTTACAAGATTCTGATGGTTTCACGGTATTTCACTGTATTTTTCTTATTATTATTATTATTATTTATAGTTTTTTATGCCTGGGCTTTAATATACAATTGTGACTTACTGTACTGTTACAGTACAGTACATATGATATCAAATATTAAGGCTTTAAATTAAGCCGTTGACTAGTATTGGGTTTACTTTGTCCCACACAATTACAGTTAACAAATAAATTCATTTTAGTGTGCATTAATATTATCTTTTAAGCTTCAGTATGAATATATTTAAAAGGGCTAAAGTTACTCATACTGCAAGGAGCAGCAGCAGAAGCTCCAGGAGTTCTGTTCTCATGTTTCTCCAGGCCAGATAGCGTAAGACTCCACCAGAGCTGAGCTGCTGTTTCTCCAGTTTGTTAGCTTGTTATGCTAACTAACTAGCATTAGCTAGCGAACTCTGCTACTGTGCTTTTTTTGCCGGTGCTAAACAGCACTCCACAGCGCCTCTAGTGGTATGGTGGTATGTGAAAAATGCATACTGGTTCTAATTTGCCCTCTGGAATACCATTTTTTCCACCCAGCACTACTCTCTAGTTGTCCAAGAGTGCATGTGTAAAGCATATCCTTTGGCTCAAAGTGCCAAATACATTTCCCAACTATTTGGGAAGCTCAAGATCAATTTAATACTAATTTCTCTCATAATGCTGCTTTAAAGCATGTAATGAATATATATAATGTTTTTATTTTAAAGTAGATCACTCATTTTTCTCTCTGTCTGCTTGTAGGACACTGAGCTGAATGATCTAAGGAAGACCATTGAGCTGCTGAAAAAGCAGAACACTGCAGCTCAGGCTGCCATCAGTGAAGTCATCAACACACCGGATGCCCCAAGCAAAGGTCTGCCCTAGCACTGCTTTAGTCACACTTTTTCCATATGGGTTTTCATGACTAATGAGCTCTTTCCACATTTATGGGCTGCCACATCTGATGGTTTCTTCAATCTGTGATTCCGGTTTAACCAAATCAAACGTATAAAAAAAGATAATTAAAGTCCAAGGCATATTTCTGTGCTGCTAGACAAACGCTGCCATACCTGGATCTACATCAACCCAACACTTCAACAGATCAGAACACACCCAACAGATCAGTTCTCATTTATTTATTTTGTGGTTTTGATGTTGGTGAATGTTAGCAACATAGAAATGCCTTTTTTTCTTTCTGGCTCTACCTAATGCCAGCTATCATTATGTTCAAGCTAATACATTTAGAGAGAAGGGAACCATATGCTAGTGCATATTAAAAAAGTAGAATATTATTGAAAAGTTACTTTATTTCCATTCAAAATGTGAAACTCATATATTATATAGATGTATTACATAGAGAATGATATGTTTTATTTCTTTTATGATTGATGATTGTGGCTTGCAGGCTATGAAAAATCACCCAAAAATCAGTGTCTCGGATAGTTCAAATTTAATATAAGACCATTTGGTACTTTTGCCACTGTGGGCAGTATGCCAAGTCCTGCTGGAAAATAAAATCTCAATAAATCTCTATATAAAAAGATTATATAACACAGTGGACCAACACCAGAAGATGACATGACTCTTCAAACCATCACTGATCATCAGTAAACTTTACATTTCATTTGTAAATGTAAGGGATCAGAGTCTGGAGGAAGAGTGGAGAGACACACAGTCCAAACTGCTTGAGGTCTAGTGTGAAGTTTCCACCAATCAGTGATGGTTTGGAGAGACATGTCTGATATCTGCTGGTGTTGATCCACTGCGTTATATTATCAAGTCTTCAAGCACTTCATGCTTTTTTATCCTCTCTTTCTCTCTTTATAGACTCCTCCAGTGCTTCTTCCAGGTCAGTAGGTGATTTGCGGATCCACAGACAGCATTCCTCCGACAGCGTCTCCAGCATCACCAGTGCTACCAGTCACTCCAGTGTGGGCAGCAGTCTGGAGCTAGATGCCAAAAATAAGAAGAAAAGGAAAAACTGGGTTAGTTTTACTCATTCTGTTCCTCTGTCTACCAACCAGTGAATTTAACTAATCAGTCCTGGATCAGTTAATACATTGGAGTGGAGTGGATTTTATTCTTCATGCTACATTATCAGGGAAGGTGTTCACTTCTTTCAATCTCACACACAAACTTATAATTCACACTCCATTTTTTGTTGTTGTTATAATGGGGTGAACTAGGCATACTTTGGCCATATATTTCCATTACCTGTATATTAGCATCATTAATGTAGCATGTAATGTAGCATTGCTGGTTTAGTTGGGCTGTGGATGTGTAGCCAAGTGTTCACAACTTCGTACCATGGGCAATATGGCCCTTAAATAATATCACAATATTTCAAGGTGTTTTTCCAATAGCAATATTATTGGTGAAATGACAAAACATTGAATTAAAAAAAAAGAATAATTTCAAAAATACACTACTGCAACAAAATTAATATTATATTTTATGTGGTGTAATTATTGCATACGATATGATATTTCACATCCCTAAATGAGATTTTCACCAGATTGTAAAAGAAATTGAGTCGATGATATTTAATGATACTAATAATGCAATTCATATATCCAGGATTTAAATAAAATAAATGATACTGAACAGATATAATCTGTCTCTATTAGATGTTATTTAACGGGAAATGATAACAGTGTGATTTGTTTCTTTTTTTACAAAGCAGCAAAAAAGTTGTATCCTGATGGCCCATCTGGCCCTAAAATAGTATCACAATATTTCAAGATATTTTTGCGATAATATCAGAGTATATACCCACTACATTATACCAGCTGTATCCTACATTGACCCACATTCTCATATACACATTAAGTACTGTAGGTCTTTAGACAGCTAAGCATATTATTGCAGTTAATATAATATAATATAATATAAATTTACAGTGCACTATTTAATATATACGATAATTGGAAAAAATACTAGACACCTATAAGGAGATTTTTTTTGTGTGTGTGTGTCAATTTTGTTTATAGTTTAATATTTAATTTGAGTTAATATTAGTTATTATTGTTTTTAATTTTAATATAATATCATTTATACAGCATAGTCTGTCTGCAGACGCGTACATGTGGATGCAGTTGCTGGTTATTTTGCACCTATTTGGATATATATATATATATATATCATGAAATATATAGGTCTTATAAAAAACACATTTTGACATCACACTCTTTCTCTCTCTACTCAGTCGCCGTGTGCAGGTGGAAAGGTGAATATTCTCAGCAGGACAAAATGCCCAGTGCCTTCCCTCCCATTAGCCAGAACTTTCACTTTCTTTTACTGCACTTGGTGTGCTGAGTTGAAGTGGTAATTATCTTTATAAATAAGCTTTATGACCGGACCTCAAGTGCAGTAAACAGTGGCTTTAGTGGGCTGCTAGGTTATCTGTAGATAGAGCTCTGTTATTGAGAGTTGAAGGAAAATGCTTTAGTTTGATGCTTCTCCCTACTGAAAATTAAATGCAGTGTAATGCTATATACTTGAATACATTTTTATATACCAAAAAATCAAACCTAGCATTAATGTTGTATTTTCAGTAGGGGTCCTCAGACTCTTTTTTGAATCTGTGCTCCTGTGCCCTCTGTCTCCCTCTCCTGTTCAGGCTGTGTCCTGCGTGGGAGGGAAAGCTCAAGATGACTATGTACGCTGTCCTCTATTGCTGGAAAGTTGCTCTGTTAGCAGTGTAGATTGTGTGATAGGATTAATTGAATATTCTTCCATGTCAGTATCTTTGGAACCTGTGGTGGAATATACTCTTAATCACTATAGATAGAGCGCTATGTATTTAGATACAGTGCTGTGTG
Source organism: Astyanax mexicanus (assembly GCF_023375975.1). NCBI lineage: Eukaryota > Metazoa > Chordata > Actinopteri > Characiformes > Acestrorhamphidae > Astyanax > Astyanax mexicanus. The sequence goes on from NC_064417.1 coordinate 6,393,860, forward strand.
TTTCTTTGTGCTTGTTAATTTTTGTGTAGTTATACTGTAACAGTTCTTATACAGTTCCACAATGACCCCTTGTTTTTTTAAGGATATCTAGAACAGGTCAGGTATAATTCAGTGTAAGTACATGTATGCCAGGTACAGTGTCTCACAAAAGGGAGTACACCCTCACATTTTTGGTAATTGGAAATATTTTATTATATATATTTTTTATGGGACAACACTAAAGATATGACACATTGATACAATGTAAGATAGGGAGTGAACAGCTTTTTTTAGTATTACTGTCTCAACCACTGGGAACAAAAATAAGTACACCCTTTAGGTGAAAATGGCCAAATTGTGCACAAAGTTTCAATATTTTTTCGATAGTTTTTATATTTTCCAGCACTGCCTTAACTCGCTTAGACTTGGAGTTGACTGGAGACGGTGGATGGTTCCCTTGAGGATGCCCCACAGATGCTCAAAGTGTCATATCTTCATTGTTGTCCCTTGAAAAGATATACCGTATGTTTCGGACAATAAGTAACACTTACAATCCTTTAATTTTCACAAAAATTGACAGTGTGCCTTATGTGTGAATTCTACCAGTCAGGTATTTAGGAGCAGTACAGCGTTATGAGGGTGAGTTTTCAGTGACGTTTCTCCAGCACTATGGCTGGGTGCAGCAGCATTAGCATTAGCCGCTATCCACAGAGCTAGCTCTTGTGGCATTTAGAGGCGAGTATATTGGACAGTAGTGTGCAAGTTTGGTATATAAAACAAGCTACGTGGGGGTGAACCTCTAATTAATAGCTCCCTGGCTTACCAGAACACTCAGGGTTCCTCAGTGTAGCGCTATTGGTTAGTGGGTAAAGCTCACCCTTAGACAAAATATTGGAAATCTACGCTTACTGTAAATAAACAGAAGTGCTTTATTCACCCAAATAATCTGTGTAGATTAACATCCAGGCCTTGTTTGACTTTGAAAATTATTATTATTATTTTTTTTTTGTAGAAGAAGAAGAAGAATTACAGATTTTTTTATTTCCCATTTCCATTAAGAGTGGAAACATGGCAACACTCTTGCTCACTTCAATGTATGCATCCTTACTAGTGTCGCTTTAATGCGCTTTATAATCCGGTGCACCTTAAGTATGAAAATAGACCAGAAAAGAAACTTTCATTGATAGTGCGCCTTATAATCCGCCTTATAATCAGAAAAATGCGGTAAAAATATTTACACATTTGTGAGGGGTGTGTTTTTCTCACTTTTGAGAGATACTGTGTACTTAAACTGTTCTGTCCCATCAAAACACACCCTGCTTAACTCCACTGGCAGCGTTTCAGATTGGGACGTCCTTAATTTCAGTGTTTTCCGACTCTAGCATTCCTGAGGTCTTCAGGTGATTAGTAATCCCTTGCTGAGTTGAATCAGATGTGTTACAGCAGAGAAACACTTCTGAGACGCCCTGTTTCCAGTCTCTCCCCAGATGACCCCTCAGTGAGAGTGATTTGTAGGGGCTGGGTGACACTGTTAGAATCTATGGATTCCCCCTTTAGTTTAGCTCTGTAGCTGTTGGCTCTTTCTGTTCGTTCTGCGTTCTTTATCACAGTTAGTGCAGAAAGCACCTAAAACACATACTTTCAGTCTAGCATAAGCTCTGCTGACTGGGAGTAATTATCAGTATAGCTGAGCGTGGTGTGCTGAAATATTGATTTTCTCATTTTCTCTGTGCTCTCGTCTCGGTGAAAAGGTTTATGAGGTAAGTTTAATCGCCGTTGCAGCACAGTGTTGAACAGTGATCACTCGTTGGATTGTTTGAGATTCCAATGCCATACTATGTCTTTTAACTAAGACTAAATTGTTGTTTTCATGCATGTACTCATTTGTACTATTAATTCACTTTCATTTTGCCTACATCACAAAATCCTACATTTTGCCTTTTTTTACTTTTTTTTTAATAAGAATGAACCATTCATTACATTACATTACATTTTGCAGATGCTTTTGTCCAAAGCGACTTACAATAGTCAAGTACAAAAGTAATAGAAGTTAAAGATAAAACATTTTTAGATAGGGCTTAAAGGATGTCAAAGGGAAATAATGGGATTGAGGAGTAGAGAAGGGGAAGAAGGAGTTAGTGTGTTAGAGGTGTTAGGAGAGTAAGTGCTCTTTGAAGAGCTCTGTCTTCAGGAGTTTATTAAAGATAGTGAGAGATTCTCCTGATCTGGTAGTGGAAGGTAGTTAGTTAGAGGTGTTAGGAGAGTAGGTGCTCTTTGAAGAGCTCAGTCTTCAGGAGTTTATTGAAGATAGTGAGAGATTCTCCTGATCTGGTAGTAGAAGGTAGTTAGTTAGAGGTGTTAGGAGAGTAAGAGCTTTTTGAAGAGCTCAGTCTTCAGGAGTTTATTAAAGATAGTGAGAGATCCTCCTGATCTGGTAGTGGAAGTTGGTTTGTTCCACCATTGGGGAACTCTGTATGAGAACAGTCTGGATTGCTTTGTGTGAATGTTTGGCAAAGCGAGGCGACGTTCATTGAAGAGCTTTGAATTTGATGCGAGCATCAACTGGTAGCCAATGGAGCTCAATGAACAGCGGGGTGACACGTGCCCGTTTTGGCTGGTTGAAGACCAGACGTGCCACCACCCCAATAATACCTGATCTGTGTAGTCTGTCCTGTGGGATACAGGGAAAGGAGAAGCAGATACAGGACTACAGTCTGTAATTATAGAGCTACGCAGTGCTTCTACAGTGGTGCTTTAGAATTCTTCTATATTGTTCTATATTTCTGCATAAATATGCCCTAAATCAGCATCAGATTTTCACACACGTCCTAAAAGTAGATAAAAAGAACCCAGTTAAACTAATAAACCACTGCCTGACTGTCTAAATTAACTGTGAACTGTTTCTCTCTTGCCATCTACAGCTGAGGAGTTCGTTCAAACAGGCTTTTGGGAAGAAAAAGTCACCCAAGTCGGCCTCGTCACACTCGGACATTGAGGAAATGACGGACTCGTCCATGCCTTCCTCTCCCAGACTGCCTTACTGCCCCCCCAACACAGCCCCTCTGCTCAGACACTCGCACTCCAACTCACTGTAAGCACCTATACTTCATTCATACACACCTCTGAACTGGATCTAAAAGTTTTAACATGTTAAAACATTGATAGATTAAGGTTAGAGAGAAGAATCACTGGGTAAAAAAACTCTTAAAAAAAATTAAAAATAAAAAACAGCATAAAGCATCATATGTAGATGAAGGTATAAGCATATCAAGTTCTCTTTATTGTGGGGACATGTGCATGTAAATGAGATTTGAGCCTTTTTAAGCCAAACACTAAGCCCGAACCAATGCACAATCTGAACTTTGTCCGGTTCAGCCCGAGATATGCCACCACTTTCTTCGGGCCTTGTGGGGTTAGGCCCAAGAAAATGGTCTGTAATTTAGGCCTACTTTCTTACTGCTATTTTATTTTTTATGAAGCTATGGAGTGATAATCACGATATAGCAAAGTAACAAATCACACTCTGAGCATTAAAAAAAGCTGCAGAAGTGAACATGTTATAATCACACAGCACTGCCTGCAGCACTTGTCTGAGTTACACTCTGGAGCTCCATTCTTAATAAAGGGTTTTCTTAAATTACAGGTCTATGCTTCTTCCATGCTGCACTGTTCTCATTAACATCAGTCTGAACAGACTTCGCTCTGTATTTAAAAGATCAGTTTTAACACTCTACTTACTAAAAAAATGGGGTTTAAATCAGGGTTGAGACTGCGTATAGGCTTTGGTGTGCTTTGGTATAGTAAGTGAGATTTTGCTCTATTCAAATACATGTGAATGGGGCATCAGTGCTAGGCTAAATAAGGCACAGAGCTAATGTACATGCACATGTCTCCACAACAAAGAAGACTAATCATGCTTACATCATCACCTAACAGTACATTTCGTTGCTGTCCAATGAAAAACAAGTATCTCCAGAACAGCAGACAACTTTACAGGAGAGAGAAAAAACCTCAACACTTTCAGTGGAAATCAATGTAAAAAGAGATTATTTAAGGTCATTTTAAAGTAATTCTATTGGTCTGTTTGTCAAGAAATTTCGGCACAGTGTAAGGGACAGTTTGTCTGTCCAAATTATGTAGTAAACTAAAAATAGACAAAAATGGAGATACTTGTTTTTCATTGGACAGCGACGATATGAGGATATATTTTCTTCCACACAGAGATAAATGCACTTGCATGAGCATGCTAGTCTTGTAAGGGGATATATAGTACCTCATATGATCAACATATCATTAAGAAAGAAGAAAAAACAGAGGTTCGATCACAAATTACACACTGTATTGCACCATAGAAGTCTTTATGGAATATATGGATAATAGAACAATATTTACATTTATTCATATGTCAGTTTTTGAAATGTGTATATACTTATGTGGTTCACTAGATAGGAAGAAGGGGAATATTTGAGATTTAGCTAGAAGCATTGTCACATTTTTGAAAGCTCAGTTTTCTGAGTAATCAAAAAGTTCAATTTTCCATGAATAAAACTGGTGATTTGTGTAAATAGGATGTTGTTTGACCTATATTGGTATATGTGTGTATGTATGTGTAGCCCTCTTCTCTCCTCACTCTCTGCTTATGGAAGTGGATGGGGCTGTAACAGGGCTCCCATCAGGACCACCTCTCTGGCACGGTAACAGAGACCAAACCAAAATCTTTAATTTTAATTTTAAATCCAGAAAAATCCATTTTAATCATCTATATCTGTATCTGATCTGAAAATTGCTTTCTTGGCTGAATGCAGTCAGTCAAATCCTCACAGTAATCCAAGTTCAAATCTTTTGTAGTAGAATAGAGGCTGATATTGGAGTGAAATTAATGATAAAGTCTTAATGAATACCCTTGAATGTTTAGTTTTCAATAAAGTTTTGGACATATAGAAATAATGTACTCATAAGTAAATTGACTTAAGTGACTCAATTTCTAACAAACAAACAAGAACTGAATGAAATACTGACACATTTTATGTGTGTGTGATTTACTGTATATAATCGTATGCACCAATAAATTACTAACAAGTTACTAACGGCAGTTACTCTTGTATTAAAACATTAACCCTTGTGTGGTGTTCATATTTTTGTTACTCGTTTACTTTGTTACTTGTATTTAATTCAGCAAAATTAAGCAATTTTACATTAAAATGCTTTACACATGCTTGCTTCACCTAAATTGCAAGCAATATAAACAGCTTACATGGTTAATATTTGCCCTTTACCTTTCTTATGTTACATTTCTTTTAAAAAGTGCTACTCTTTTTTTATTATAGTTTTTTAATAAAATGTAAAAGAAAATGAATTAAACTCAAGATATGAGTAGAAAATTTGTTTAGTTTCAAATTTACAAATGAAGCAATGTTTATTAGCCCTTGACCAAACATACTGTATGTAATATAAATGTGTGTGTGTGGGGGGGGGGGTGTACAGTGTGTGTTTATCGAAAATGTGTTTTGATATATGTTTTCCACAAAAAATGATCCAATGCCAATGAGTTTGAGTTAGAAAAAATATTTTTTTAGTATCATTTGATGAAAAATTAAAATGCGTCCCACAGACCCGAACACCACACAAGGGTTAAGACAGAGAGCCCTATTTTAGCGATCTATATGTGAGCTTGATTTAAAGCGCGTCATTATGTAAAAAGTACCTCTTGTGCAGCTCAAAATGCATGCAATGAGCATCGAAATGCGCCCTGCACAGCGTGTAAGATAGGGCCCAGTGTGGTTTATATATTGTTGTAATATTTCTGTGTTTATTAATGTCTTTGCGTATGTGTGTTGCTTTGTAGTATTTCTGAGTGTGCGGACAGTGATGCAGAAACGGTGATGCAGCTGCGCAGTGAGCTGCGGGATAAAGAGATGAAACTGACAGACATCAGACTGGAGGCTCTAAGCTCCGCCCACCAGCTGGACCAATTCCGAGAGTCCATGAACCGCATGCAGGTCAGTGCCAGAGACGCATTCAGCCTTCAGCCACTTTCATTAGCTCACCTCAAATAAAAAAAAAAGGTTTTGTATCATATCCAAAAGAGTATGAGAAATAAATCAGATTAATGCATTCTATACATGTTCAGAATGTTTGGCGTTAGTTAAAACCTTAGTAACTCAAACAGACAACAAAATATGTGGTCTCAAACAAATTGTTGGTCCCATTTTGGGGAAAAGTTGACCTAGCTGACAAAGTAAATCTTCGTCTTCTTTAAGTAATAAAGGAAAATAAAAATGAAGTCTTGGCAAAATACACCCTCAGCGATACATGAATCAGCATAGAAAATGAATGCGGATCATTTTTGACCCATGTGTGCATTAGAGGGGTAGAGATACAAAAAGGGCTATTATTAAAAAAGTAAGAAAGATAAAAATAAGGATGTATGACCAAAATAAAAAGTTAATTGAGAAATACATTAAATGACTGAATTAATATATTGCTAAAATACAGCTCTGAAAAAAGAGACCATTTAAAAATAAAGAGTTTTTATATTTTACCAAATTGAAAACCTCTGGAATATAATCAAGAGGAAGATGGGTGATCAAAAGCCATCAAACCACCAAACTGAACTGCTTGAATTTTTGCACCAGGAGTGACAAAGTTATTTAAAAGCAGTGTGTAAGACTGGTGGAGGAGAACATGCCAGGATGCCAGCATGAAAACTTTATGAATATGAACTTGTTTTCTTTGCACTATTTGATGTCTGAAAGCTCTTAATCTTTTTGTTATTTCAACCTTTTGTCATTTTCTGCAAATAAATGCTCTTAATCAGATTTTTTTAAATGTGAAAGAAATGTTGTCTGTAGTTTATAGAATAAAACAACAATGTTCATTTTACTCAAACATAAACCTATAAATAACAAAATCAGAGAAACTGATTCAGAAACTGAAGTGCTCTCTTAATCTTTTTCCAGAGCTGTATCTAATCATTCATTCACATCATGTTTGGTGTCTGAAGGTTAATTTGTAGTGTATTGTATTGTATTTTTTGGTTTGTTGTTTTTAGCTGGAGATTGAGAAGCTAAAATCAGAGAATGACCGGCTGAGAATGGACAGTAGGGGGAGCTGCAGCACAGCCACCTCTCAAACATCTATCAGCCCATCATCTATCGGCCTTTCCTCACAGCTCAGTCTGACCGAGTCCACCAGCCTAGGTATTAACACATCATCAGAAATTACTCAATTTATTACATGTTAATTGCAGTTAACAGTTAAAACCACTCACTGTGATAATTCAGTATATTACTTTGGTCTGATGTGACTGTAAAACAAACTTATGTATGTCTGTGTTTGTAGACATGCTGCTGGATGACAGTGGAGACGGAAGCTCTCGTAAAGAAGGACAGCACGTTAAGGTTGTGGTTAGCCTGGAGAGAGACCATGAGTGGAAAGAGGTCAGAATCATTTTTCTGTCATTTTTTTAGAATCATCACTTCTGCTGCCCTGCATATCTAACCCCTCAGAACAGTATTTTGTTGTTCCTTAGATAAAACACATACAGATCTAATGTGTAGAAACTGTCTATAACAGATTTTTAAAGAGGTTTTTACATCATTGAATAATTACGTTACTTCATTTAGGTTCAGCTTAAAGGAACAATCAGTAATAAATGTGAGAGAATGTGTGAGAGAATGAATGGCAAGTTCATTATCCAAACACTGGATAGAGTTGTGTGCCCCATCCGCTCCTCCCCAGACACGAAGCTCACACAGGTTGCCAGTTTGACACATTGTTACAATAGCAAGCGACGACAAGTGAATATATATATTTCAGTATCCAAAATGCCCATCTCTACTACTCTAGTGGTGGTGATAAATTACCTAGCTTTGGTTAGCAACCTTACTGAAGCTCAATGATTAACTGTTCCAGTAAAATACAGCCAGCCACCCCATTTCCTTGGCCGCAGCACACTGTTTGCCCGCTGATGTGTCCTATATCTGGCAACCCAGGGTGTGGAAATTGGACTGGTGGAATAGTGGTGGGCAGGTTCGGAAGTTCACACAGTTCAAATAAGAACATATTTGCAGAAGTTCTTCTGACACCAGCTGTCTTTGCTTTAATTTAAAACATTTTTAATATATGATGATACATCTGAATCGTGTTGTGAGTTACCACTGACAGAATTCTCATTAGCACACCTTTAAATTGACTTTAATGGATACAGTGCAAGTAGGCTTCCCCACATTGTGTTTGTAGTCTTTCCTGGTGTCCTAATGAGTGGGTTGGGTAATTGGCTGAGCAGAATTGGGGAGAAAATGGGGAAAATGTGAAATAAAAAATTATACAAGCTTGCCATCGTCTTCCACAGAACCATTTAAACAATTGGACTAGAAATTTGAGACAAGTGTACCAGTCATTCATCAATTTCTCACGCACAGATGAGAAAACAATCAGGGAGGGAATCCAATATATTCCAATTTATCCTATATTTGTCTTTGTGTGTTTGATTCTCACAGGACTGCAGGCCACACAACTTCTTATTAGGCTGCATCGGCGTCAGCGGCAAAACCAAATGGGAGGTTTTGGACGGTGTAGTGAGACGCCTCTTTAAGGTACAGTGATGCTGATGTTTTTTTATTTATTTATTTTTTTTTTTCATAATAAACACAAACAAAAACACATCTGACGTTTGGTTGAATCTTGCTTTTCTGCCACTGCAGGAGTATATTATTCATGTGGACCCACTCACACAACTGGGCCTGAACTCTGACAGTGTTTTCAGCTACAGTATTGGAGATGTTCACCGCACTGAGAAAACAGACAGTCCAGAGCTTCTGCCCTGTGGATATCTGGTGGGGGACAGTAACACCATCTCCGTTAGGCTAAAAGGTACAGAAAGAGGATAATGGATGAGAGCTTCTCTTGTATTTTTTATATTTTTCATTTTTACTGCTTTTTATTATACGTACATTATATATTTCGTTTCCCGGTTAGTGTTCTCCAAAAAAACACTTTTAAACCGCTTTGCAGGAAGGGACAGTGGTGCTTTGTTACAGTTTGTGAACCATTTAGAATTTTTAATATTTCTTCATAAATATGACCTAAAACATCATCCGATTTTCACACACATCCTAAAAGTAGATAAAAAGAACCTAGTTATACTAATTAGCCAATACATGTATTTATTGAGGAAAATGATCCAATATGACATATTTGTGAGTGGTAAAAGTATGAGACAATGGAATGGTATGTGTGGGCAGTTTGTTTTATTTAAAGAACAGGGATTTATCAAAGTCTTCAGAAAAAGAGTTATTGATGCTCAGCGGGCTAGAAAATGTTACAAAATCAAATATAAATAGTTTGGACAGATTGTGGACAAATATGTGTTTAGTCTGTAAGGTCACAAAGGACCCTGTGGTAACTTCTAAGCAACTGAAGGCCTCTCTCGCATTGGCTAATGTTAATGTTCCTAAGTCCACCCTGAGAAGAACACTAAACAACAATGTGTCTGGCGGGAAGGAGGAAGAAAAAAAAAAAGCAATTGCTTTCCAAAAAGAACATTGCTGCTTGTCTGCAGTTTGCTAAAGATCACTTGGACAAGCCAGAATTATATTATGAACGTTACAATGTTATTGAATGTTTTGTGGCCAGATGAGACCAAACATAGTGTTATGTTTGGAATAAAGAAAGACATTGCATTCCATTATAAGGACTTTAACACATCTGTAAAACATGGTGTTGGTAGTATCATTGTTTGGGCCTGTTTTGCTGCATCTGGGCCAGGATGGTCTCATGTTTTTGTCTCATTTTTGTCAATTGTCTGCCTGACATTACACCACTAAATCTTGAGGATTTTTATTCAAGCATTACGGCAGCTTCTTCAAGTGTCATGTAGGAGATTTCAATGCCCTCAAATTTCCAGAATGTAAATAAGTGCAGAATCACCTGTATACAGGAAAAGGCATTTTAAAAGGTTAACTGGGTTCACTTTTGTGAAAATCTGGGGTGAAAAGCAGGGGTGTCCAAACTACGGCCCGCTGGCCATTTGCTGCCTGTTTCCTTTTTTGCAGCGGCCCGCGAGGTATTTTAGAAATAGAATGAAAGTTGGCCCGCTGTTAAGCAGGTTTTTATAATATGAGATTCAAAGTTTGAATGCTAGGTGTCAGAAACCGGCCAAAGAGTCTAAAAGCGCAGAAAGTGCGCAGTTCTAGTGCAGAAAAACAGGCCAAAGAGTCTAAAAGCGGAAAGAGTGTGCAGTTTTAGTGCAGAAAAACGGGCCAAAAAGTCTAAAAGTGGAGAGAGTGCACATTTCTAGTGCAGAAAAACGGGCCAAAGAGTGTAAAAGTGGCGAGAGTGCGCAGTTTTAGCGCAGAAAAATGGCAAAAGAGTCTAAAAGTTGTAGTAATTAAGGAGTTTAATATTAAGAGACATCATGAAATGAAACATCAATTTGAAAAATCTTAGTTTACACAACACTGTCAAAGATAGATAAAGATAGTGAGTCAAGTAAAATGGTGTGTACATAAAAATAATCAGGAAAATGTATTATTTAAAGTGGTATATTTCATTATTTGTTTTATTACAGAGTCCGTGGCCTGTGACTTCAAATATATTTCTCCTTCTGGCCCCAACAAAAAAAGTTTGGACACCCCTGCTCTAAAGGGTTCACAAACATTCAAGCAGCACTGTAGATCACAACAAGCACAAGTGCTGAATATATTCTCTGTCTCCCTCTGCAGGTGTTGCAGAGAACAGTCAGGACGAGCTGGTGTTTGAGACCCTCATTCCGAAGCCCATCCTGCAGAGGTATCTTTCTCAGCTCAGAGAACACCGCCGCATCATCCTCTCTGGACCCTCCGGCACAGGCAAGAGCTTTCTGGCCACGAGGCTGGCTGAACATCTGGTGCTGCTGGAGGGAAGGACACTGGCAGACCGGGTCATCGCATCTTTCAACGTGGACAATAAATCCAGCAAGGTGATTTAGAAATGTTAGGATATTAAAGAATATATTTCACAGTAAATACTGCATTGTCTGTATCACATATTGGATAAGTGTTAATCTAATACTAATAAAAATCTAATATTGTTTTGCAGGAGCTGAAGCAGTACCTCTCTAATTTAACCGACCAGTGTAACAACAGCACACAGGCTGGGGAACTGCCTCTGGTCGTCATCCTCGACAACCTGCATCACGTGGGCTCTTTAGGAGAGATCTTTAACGGCCTGCTCAACTGCAAAAAACACCGCTGGTCAGTAGCAACACTGTGGACACTATAGCATTATGGACACTATAAGGCAAAACCCTTTATTTCTGCTGTAGACTGAAAACATTTGAGTTTGATATTAAAAGATAAATATCAGACTAAAGATCAATAATTCAGCTTTTAATTTCCAAGCACTTTTGTTCATTGGGGGAAAGAAGTAAAAGTTTTTAAAGTGACCCAGTAAATCTCCAATGCTGTTGCTCACAAGAAAAAGGGGTGGGTTCAGATATAAAGTGTACAGTAAATAGCCGCAAATAAAAGCTGAATTTATTTATGTATTTATTTATGTATTTATTTATTTATTTATTTATGTATGTATGTATGTATGTAAATTGTTCAACATTTCAGTAAAATTCCTGAACATTAAAAAAATAATAATTAATAAAATAATTTTATTTAATGGTATGGAAGCAGATAGTTCAAACTGACCTTAGTCAAAGATTCAAGATTGTAACACAGTTTTTTTTTTGTGTTTTTTTTTTTGTTTTTTTTGGACGTACAGTTTGTGCAATTGGGTCTTTAATTAACCCTTTATCTGCTCTTTTACAGCCCCTATATAATCGGTACTATGAATCAAACAACACCATCAACCCCAAACCTGCAACTTCATCATAACTTCAGGTAAGTACTTCAGTATGATGTCCACTTTAGTCTTTTAATTACGGCTGTTTTTTTTATATATTCTGCAAATATTTGAGCAATTCTTGATTACGATTTATATTTTTAGTACTTTCAGTTTTTGTTTTTTATTTGTAAACTAACAACACAATTGAAAGTGATGCACAAGCTAATGTTTCCTTTACATTTAATTTTAAACAATTTTCTTTCTTTTGTTTGCCAATAGTAAGCAGCACCCTTCAACCTTATTCAGCTTTATTTATTTAATTTAAGGAAAAGTGTCAAATTTGGAAATCTTTGCCACATAAAAAGATTTTATTCTTTACAGATTTCTGACAGAAAGAAATGTCTACTACAGAAGCTACAGAGTCAAACTACTGAGATTGACTCTGTAGCTTCTAAAAGTAAAGTTGTAAAATCTCAATTTTTCCATTTTGAAAGATTGTTTTGCTCTTCACTTCTGCAGTGTTTAAAAAAAGGAAATCACATGTCCACTAGAGGGCAGTAGCCAACCATGTTGTAATGAATGCATTCAGCTACTTTAACCCTTTCAGACCTGAATTATATTCTAGGGATGAAAAAATATATAATGTATGTAATGCACTCAAAAATAAAAATTCAATAAATAAAAAAATAAAATGAATATGTATTTTAGCCTTTTGTCTATGTCCATAGCAGTGAAATAATTTGTTTAACATATTTTTATTCTGTATAACTTTTCTTCTATTGCATAAAGTGTTGAACAGTAAAATACATAAAAAACATATGGATGTTATGAAGGAAAATATGTTAACTCATTATCTAGGGGGCTCTCATGCTTTACTTCAGTTTGCAGACTTATTTTTTCACTGCATTGTGATGAGCTAAACTGCTGTTTGATTGGCTGATAAATGTCTATTCTGATGAACAATAGGTCTCAGTCTGTGTTAAGTAAACTATAAAAATTAAGAAAGCTGTATTGTGTTTTTATTGTGAATGTATTTTTTTTCAGATGGGTGCTCTGTGCGAACCACACTGAGCCAGTGAGCGGCTTCTTGGGTCGTTTCCTCCGGCGGAAGCTTCTGGAAACAGAGATCAGCAGTCGAGTGAGAAACGCTGAGCTGGTGAAGATCATAGAGTGGATCCCGTGTGTGTGGCAGCATCTCAACCGCTTCCTGGAGACACACAGCTCCTCTGACGTCACCATCGGTGAGCTCACGCACATTTTTTTAGTTCTATTAGATCTGTAAGAAACTAACTAGTAAAATGTAGAAAATGTCTAATTGCTATCTAATTTTATGTATCTTTTTTTTTCCATTTCAGGACCACGTCTCTTCTTGTCCTGTCCTATGGATGTGGAGGGGTCTCAGGTGTGGTTCACTGATTTGTGGAACTACTCCATCATCCCATACCTGCTGGAGGCTGTGCGAGAGGGCCTGCAGGTGAGCACTGGCAATGTACAGCACCAGTCAAAAGATTGGATACACCTTCATTTTTCCCTACATTTGAAATGAATACTGAAATCATCCAGACTATGAAATAACACACGAGGAATTATGTAGTAAACTCTTATCTGGGTGGCTGTTAACGTTCAGTTTCTGAGGCTGGCGCAGTCCTGATGAGAGCCAGTTTTATCATAACGTTTTTGAGTTCTTAAAAAAAAATCAGATTTACTGATTTGAGTAGTTTTTATCATAATATATATTAGAACATTACTTAAATAGGTCTATTCACTGTATACCTGTAACTCTACCTCTTCACTACTTTACAACTGATGCTCTCAAACACATTAAGAGGCAAGAAATTCAAGTCATTATCTCTTGATGAGTTCAGCACAGCTGTTAACTGAAAGCCTGAATTCCAGGTGACTCTAACTTATAAAGCTGTATTAATCTACAATGCAGAAAATACATTAAAATAAAGTAAAAACACTGAATTTAAGGTGTCTCCAAGCTTTTAACTGGTATTGTGCACTTAACCTTTTGGAGACACCTTAATTTCAGCGGTTTCATTGTGATGTATAGTTAGCTAACTTTTTACAGAAATGGTAATGTGTTTAAACAAATATACAAAGTAAAAGGTTTGTGTTCTTGTCTCAGCTGTATGGCAGAAAGGCATCATGGGAGGATCCTGCCCGTTGGGTGACGGACAGTTACCCCTGGGCCTCCAGCCCCCAGCAGCACCAGTGGCCTCCTCTGCTGCAGCTCCGCCCTGAGGACGTAGGCTTTGACGGTTACGCCCTCGCCCGGGAAAACAGCCCAGGCAAACAGGCAGCACAGGACGGATCAGAGGGAGACCCACTGGTGAGATTTCAGCAGCTTTTTACTTTAGATCAATGTAAAATTAATGCTTCTTTAATAAATCTTATGCCATTGAAAAGCCTCTTTTATATGCTGCAACATATGTAAGGAATATGTATTTGCAGGATGAGCATCAGAGCTAAATATGTGGGTTGCACCCAAGAAAATATTGCCAGATCCCAACTTATTCTGCCAAAGCCAAACAGTTTATTCTGCCATTGACTCATTTGGGGTGTCATTCTCTTTTTGGAACGCCCTCTTCATGACCTGTTTCTGACATCTGCCATTATATGTAGCTTGGCCTTTAATACAGCAGTCCTTTAACCCTTCGTCTCGTCTTTTTTTATAATAGATGAATATGCTGATGAGGCTGAAAGAAGCGGCCCACTGCACAGGCACGTCGAGCTACGACAGCGATTCCAACAGCACCAGCAACCACGACGATGTCCTGGACCCCTCACTGGAGTCTGCACTGTGAACCTCAAGCCCATCAGAGCATGGATGGTCTCTATTTACTTTACTTTAAGAGCCGAAGGGTTTTCTGTCTGGTGTACAGGGTGCTGGTAACTCTGAAGAGAAATAGATCACCAGAATGAATAGCAGAGAAGTTACTTATCACCAACTCATCATCATCATCTCCATTAAACTGCAACAACATCCACCTGCCAAATAGTTTGTGAAAGGATGTTTTACATGTTCCTCAAGATCAACAGAACAGAACTACAGGGGTTTGACAATGAAACTGAAACACCTGCTTTTAGACCACAATAATTTATTGTGGTGACGGACAGTTCTGGTGGAAACAGGAGAGTTGATTTGCACATTGAATTCTGCTGTGATTTGATCAGCCGTGGTTTTATGGGTTTTTTTTTTTTAATACAATCCGGGTTAGCATTCGAACATCCCTTTCAGACAGCTTCCTCTTACAGCGTCCACAGTTAATCCTGTTGGATGTGGTTCATCCTTCTTGGTGGTATGCTGACATTACCCTGGATACCATGGCTCTTGATACATCATAAAGACTTGCTGTCTTGGTCACAGATGCTCCAGCAAGACGTGCACCAACAATTTGTCCTTTTTTGATCTCTGGTATGTCACCTGTAATGTTGTGTGCATTGCAATATTTTGAGCAAAACTGTTAAAGCTCTTAGCCTGCTAATTGAACCTTCACACTCTGCTCTTACTGGTGCAATGTGTAATTAATTAAGATTGTCCACCAGGCTGCTCCAATTTAGCCATTAAACCAACACCAACCAACCAACACTAAAATGACAGGTGTTTCAGTTTCATTGTCCAACCCCTGTACATTTATTGGTTCTTAGGGTTTAGCAAAAGAAGATGTTTGTCTTAGCACTCTTAATGGAGCTTTTATGAGTCAGTGGTTTCCAACTCTGGTCCTAGAGAAAACCGAAAACCCCTGCCCTGCACATTTATACATTTACAAGTGGTTTCCATCACCAACACACCGCCTTCAACCAAGGAAGTTCTTGTCATGTACCTGATTGGCTGGAACAGGTATGTTGGGAACAGAATAGACTTGAAAAATGCAAAGGTATTGGTCCCCGACCTCCAGGATCAGGGTTGGGAACTACTTCCATACTCTCACTTTGTTTGTACTTTACTTCAATTGTCTCTAGATGGTGCTATAGACCTACAAAAGCATGGGGAAGGTTTCCCAGTGCAGCTTAACTCTGCAGTGCTTTATCCCAGCAAGCCTGAGCGTTCTACTTCTGTCTACTTCCTGCTGCAGAAGAACTTTAGAAAATCATTATGAATCTGGTTTCAGACTCTACTGATGTTGATTTTTACATGACTTTTACATGCACATACCAAGGAAACTCAACGCCTACCCCATTTCTACATGTCAAAGAGCACTTTTAGAGCATTTTCCAGCATTGTAGAAATGAGTGTGTTGATGCACTCTTGAAAAACATCATGCATGGTGCTAATCTCGAAGCCTAATAATGCCTTACTACTTTTATACCATCAGTAGTAGCTAATCTCATATGCTGTAACTGTTTAAACCAAAAGCATGCCACCGTATGATTGCCTTCAGATGCTTCAGGTGCTCAGTTCTGGATTGAGTCTAGCAGAACGCTTTCAATGACCAAACTCCATGAGATAATCTTGGGTTAAAGATATAAAGGTATAAAGATATAAAATCAAGGGTATTAAAAAATAGTTCATTCTGCTTTCTACTACGCTGAAAAGGATTTCTACTAGGTTTTTATACTCAATTGCTGTGAGCATTTGATTGCAATAAGTCACACAGACAACGATGTTGGATGTTGGAAGATCACTACCCTACCTCTTCCCAAACTCCCAAGCTCATCCCAACTCAAAAGCAATTGGATGGAGCACCAATACCAGAGTTTTTCATCTGCTCAAGACAGCTAGTCCTATGCTATTGGCATTATTACTTCTCTGGGTGTCTTCCATGGGTGTCCACAAACATTTGGACATATAGTGTATTTGGTGCCACTGTATTAAAGTGGTAAAATAATTCACTTTGTGTTTACATGTGCCCAAAAAAAAAAAACTTTTTACACAATGTTTCGTTATACCTCTTAAAGCAGGTTAATACAGCCTGCTCACTACAGCTACTGTTTAGGTTTTATTATTATCATACAGAAAAGCATGAACTCCATTTTTATTTGATTGAATTAACAGTCACACAATAAATAACAAGAATATAGTTCATTTTTACACCTCATTATCTCCAGTTAAGAATAACAGGTGGCTATACAACTGTGTGCTCCAGTTCATATGATTAATGATCTCATTGAACTCACATTTAATTGAACCTAAAACAGGTCAGATCATTTATTTTTGTATTAAGTCACATAACATTATAAAAACTCAATTTGAATCAAAGCAGAGCTGCACAATATGGACACGATTCTAGTATTGAACATAAATTGTGGTTATATTTTTACAAGAATATTGTGAGGTTGTTGAGCGCACTGTTAGATTTTTTTTTATTTTTATTTGCTTGTGTTATTAGTTTATTATTTTAAACATAATGCACTTAATTCTGCAAGCTATTAAAAAGATTAAACAGATTATCATTACACAGCAAATTTGCCAATGTTGAGTCAACACTGCTAGTATTTAAAGCCACAGTGTTGATTTAACTCTAACAATGTTTGTTGGAATTTTGGCAAATTTGCTGTGTATAT
The DNA here is from genome assembly GCF_023375975.1 of Astyanax mexicanus. Lineage (NCBI taxonomy): Eukaryota > Metazoa > Chordata > Actinopteri > Characiformes > Acestrorhamphidae > Astyanax > Astyanax mexicanus. The sequence continues at coordinate 6,411,164 of NC_064417.1, forward strand.
GCTGTAGATAATGGTTGTTATATTATTCAATTAAATAGATTAAAATTAAGACAGTCTCACTAGATAAAATATATATTTAAACACATTAAACACATGGAGATGCTTCAAAAGGTTCTTTAAATGATGCCATAGAAAAGTTTAAAAAAAGATACAATATATAATTTTTGTAAAGTAGCCTGAATAGAAGAATATGAAAAACTTTTTTTAAATAAAAAAAGAGAAAAAATATTTTCATCTAATTATTTAAATCAATTGAACTTTTTCCACACATTTCTTTTACAGACTTTTTTGGTGGCTTCTTCTTTGGCTCATAACTCAATGATCACTATGTAGCAATTCTCCAAAATGACCTGAAATAAAATCTTTTACATTGACTCCCACTGAAAGTTAAAGGAAGGTTTTATCTCTCTTCTGTAAAGTTGCTTTTTTTGAGATACATGTTTTTCATTGGACAGTAATGAAATTTCACTATTCACAAATTTTACCACTTCTCTTTTTTTTCTTTTTTTTTTTTATTATTATTATTATTGTTTTTCTGCAATGTGCCTTAAATTACCAAATGAACAGCTATTAGTTAGTCTGGAGCTAAAATACTAAAATAAACACAGAAAACAAACATAGTGATCAATTACAGGCTGATTTGCATATTGATTGACTTTAACCGTAAAAGCCAGTCTCTCAGTACAGATTCAACACAGACCAGTTGTGCAGCTCAAACATGTTAAAGAGTCTTAATGTTCGATGATGTTGAGTGATTGGTGATTGGAGATTTGTGATTGGTGTTATTAGAGCACCTTTGTGAAACCGAAGCACTTCAGGACACACACACACACACACACACATGCACACACACACACACACACACACACACACACACACACACACACACACACACACACACACACACACACACATGCTCGGTAGACTCAGGCACTCGTATCAGCCAGAGTTCTGTGCTGTACTCTGAGCACACTGAGGGCCGGCGTGCCTGTAGTGATGCCGTCCGTTTTCTCATGGTGTGAATGGAGGAGCGCTCAGTGCTGCTTTGTTTGGAGAAGCGCTGTGACTTCACACTCCCCCACACTCCCTCTCACGATGCTGAGATATTCTCAGCAGCCCTTTCAGAAAGAGTTTAACACTATGCAATATTTCTGTTTTTTTATTTTTTTTATTTCTATTGTAATTCTAACAGGATGGAGTTCAGCGATGTGAATTTTTTATAAGTGTATTTGTGTTATGTAAATTGGTGAATGCAGATTCAGAGTGCAGAACCGGAGCAGGAGAAAGAGGGTTATAGTGTGTATGGAAAAGTGTTTAAGTGAAATATCTTGTAATAATAATGTGAAGTTGTTGGTAATTCTAATACTTTTGAGGGGGGTGATACGTTTTTGGTGTGTATATTTTCAGTTGTACAGTATGTTTGTAAATATTCCTCACAGAAGAGAGTCCAGTAGAGTGAAAGATTGATGTACAGCTCTTTTTCCTACCACCTGTAGATTTTGTTGTTTTATTTTTCCAGTAATAATTTGTTCCTCCGTTAAGAATAAACTTTATGACTGTTATAAAACTGGTTTTGAATGATTCTTTTTTTTAGCTAATTGAATAATGTTTGTAAATAGTTTTACCAACTTATAATTTCAAACAACAAAGGTTGTGTCAACTGTTCAAACCACTTATTTTACATATGCATCACTGCGTAATAAAAAAATACAAAAAAGTGTAGACTAATATAATTCTTTTATTTTATTTAGTTGAGGAATGCATATTGTATGTTCTGCTGATATGCCTAAAATTTGTGATGAACTAGTCGTGTCCACAAAATGTTTAATATTAATCAAATTTTAGAAAAATCTTTCATTCTTTAATTGATTAATTTTAACTGACTAATCTGTCATTTCTCTACTGAAGCAATTAGGTGCTTTTATCTGGGGAAACTTGAGTTTTTTGAGGATGGTAACTTATCCTGTACAACAGAGGAAACTCTTGGTCTTCCTTTCCTGGGGCGGTTCTGATGAGAGCTAACCTTTTTGATGCTCTTTGCAATTGAATTTGAGGGGTTTTTTTAACTTCTTGAATTTTTTGGACTGACTGTACTTTCATTGCTCATTTATTTTTCTTTATTTGATTGAGTATTTTTTTTTATTTAATTGAGTAGAATATTACTCAAAAAGAGGGCTATTTACTGTATTCAAAACTAAAACTGTATACAAAATGCTAAAATGTGCAAACCTGTCATCCTAGCAAGAGGTGCTACTTTGAAAAATCTTAAATATAAAACATATTCTGATTTGTTCAACACTTTTTTGTTAACTAAATAATTTCATATGTTTTTCTTTATAGATTGATTAACTTTTATTTTTAATCTACAATGCAGAACATTTTAAAATAATAAAAAATACTGAATTTAAGTTTAAGTGTATCATTACAGAGAGACTAGACACCCAGGTAAAACTATAAAATGGCTTAAATCAGTTTATTTAAAAGTAGTCTGGCCATTGTCAGCCAATTGTAATAGTGTGGCCAGCATCGCTTGATGCTTTTCAGGCATACAATAAAAATATATCAGCATGTATCAGTTTAAAATATTGGCTGGACTGGCCAATGCTGATGATATAAAAAGCAATTATTGGCCGATACTGATATAATTCCTGTATTATTTGTCTTCTGCACTTTTTTAATTACCCATCATCCCGCTAGAAATCATGTAAAACGCTGCAATATCCTGTGGGATATTGGTTTCCCTCTTGTACTTTGAACAGTCACCAAGAACACGACAAATACATAAATGAACAAGCTCATGAAGAACTAAAATATTAATAAAAACATTTGAAATCACACAGTTTATAATTTTTGGGTTTTAATATGCAAAAATATTTTTTTTCAAGTATATACATTTCATCTTTTTAAAAACAACATACAAAATAATATAGGACTTTTAATTTATACAATTTAGCATCTACATACTTTAGATTAAACACAGAGAATCTAACAGCAGGAAAGGCGTGAATCTTGATAGGCTATAAAACATTCCATACAACATTTTCCAAAATATTCATACAAAGCAGTGTACAAAAAAAGAGGGTTAGGGCTGCAAAAAAAGCAGCAAAGAGCCACAGTGTGGGCTATTCCTTTACCTCAGCCTGAGGGTCAGAGCTGAGACTCATTCTGAAGGAATATAAGCATTCTGCTAAAACAGTAGTGTCTTTTTTTCCATCAGCACACACTTCTCTCAGTGTTTTGTTTTGTCGTGCTTTAAGATAGAAGAGAAATGTAGCTAAAGTAGTACCTTAAAAAAAGCAGCTAAAGCGTAGCTGCTAACAGAAGTGTAGCCTGGCTGCGTACGAAATCGACCACTTGTACAAAAAACTGTGCGCTAAAAAGATTGGCGTGCTTTAGTAATGTTCATCAAATTAAGTTAGTATTTATTTATAGTCCTAAATACTCTGAACAGCGAACAAGCCAGTGCTTAGCGCGGTTAGCGGGTAATGCTAATGCTGCTCCAGCAGCGCTAGCCAGGGTTAGCAGCAGGCTACAGGCCAATATTAGTAACCTCTGAACAGCGAAACAGCTAGCGTTTAGCGCTGTATTTCAGCTGAGTGGCTTTACTGCTCCTTAATACTCGAATGGTAAAATTATTATATAAGGAGAACTGGATTATAAGGCGCACTGATGATTTTTGGGAAAATTAAAGGATTTTAAGTGCACCTTTTAGTGTGAAAAATACAGTAATTGAAAGTACTAGTACTAGTACTTTTTTGCATTAGTGAAGTGCACTGCAGAGTGCAGTTTAGTCATGTGAACAACGTTAGCATGTTAGCTTCTTAGCTTGTCACGAAGCACAAACTGCCATCTTTTTTTCAGAGAAAATTTAATTGAATGCAGTGGTTTAGTTTTATATTTAGTTTTGAGTCATTTTGGAGCATTTCTATTGGTCAATTCAACAAGAAATGAATGTTTGTATGTTGTAAAGTACAACAGCTAGATTCAGAATATGTCAAATGACATGAAACCAACCCTTAAAACGGACTGATTCTCAACCCTTTATGATGTAATAAACAGATTATTTTGTATAAGGTACTATTCAGCAGTAGTAACCCAAAAAGTTTAAGTTTAAATGTGCTTAAATCTCATACTGTTTATCATCTAAACCGAATATTCTGAATACATTCATCCCTGTCAGATGCCCTGCTTTTATTACAGCTGGTAATCAGATTGTAGTGATTGGTTTCGAACGCAGCTCGCAGCTTACACTTCTGTGTGTGTTTAAGTATAAGTACATAATGTGTGTGTGTGTGTGTGTGTGTGTGTGTGTGTGTGGTTATGATACAGTGATTTCTTCATCCTCTGAGTCTGAGAAGTCTGTGTGTTTGCTGCTGGAGGGTGATGGAGGTGAGTCTGATCCCTCTCCCTGAGGACACACCATCATCTCTTCTTCACCGTGGAGCTCCCGCTTCCCGCCCACGTCGCTCAGGTCCGGGTTAGGGTTGGCCTTTGTGGGCAGAGTTTGTTCCCGGCAGCCGCCGGAGGAGAGCAGCTCTCTTTCTTTGGAGTTCCTCCATTTCATCCTGCGGTTCTGGAACCAGATCTTCACCTGGAGAGAGAGGGGAAGAGTGAGTGTCGCTGTGGAGACCGCCTACACAGAGTGCAGAGCCTATATCACACTATATTAGCTATATATAGCTATATATAACACACTATATTACATGTCCAACTGTTTGTTGACACTGGTTCTGTTGGATGCCATTGAGCTACTGATTTGCACTGATTTCTGAAACAAATGTGCAAATGCCCAAAGAAATATATGCCAATAGAATAGGAACAGATCTGGATCAGATAACATAATGAAACTATAGGTCTCATGCCTAATGACAGATTAGAGTTAGAGTAGTACCAAGCCCTTAGAATTGAACTGTGGAGCAGTGGAACTGCTGGTAATATTTTTGGACATAAACTAATGAGATCTAACACTTTTGATAAACACTGGATAAAATAACATAAATTCAGTAAAATGTGTGAAAATAAAATAAATAAACTTTAATAAATATAGTCTGTTACATCTGTTTATTTAGACCAGTGGTTCTCAAACTGTGTTACATGTACCACTCTTGGTATACCAGATTACCTAGGAAAATGTATTGAATGCACAAAAATATTAATAACTTTTGTCATTCTAATTTTAACATCAGGTTTGTTTGTGTCTAGTGCTTAACTTGATATACCCTGTATGTAAGCTTATACTTCAGTTCCTTACTGTTTCATAAGCCCTACAATTGAACCCTGTGGAACACCATTAAAAGTTTTGCTTTGAAAGACAGAGAAGAAGATTTTGGTGCTCTGATTACAAAACAAACCCTTACCTGTGAGTCTTTCAGGCCCAGTTTCGTTGCCAGCTTCTTTCTGTCCGGCTTGCTGATGTACTTCTGTTTCTGGAACATTCTCTCTAATGCTTTTCTCTGCACGTCCGAGAAGACGGCCCTCCTCAGCATCCCTCTCCTGGGCTTTCCCCTCGCCGTCAGCGGCCACGAGAAGGTTCCGGGAATAGGAACCACAGAGGTGGATGCTGTTAGGAAAAAAGAAGGAGAAAGAAAGCCACGTCATTTAGGCTGTCAGAGACAGAGACAGGGCACATCCCAGAGCAGATTCTTGGCCGCTCTGACTGCATTGAATGCAAGCGAGCCGTGTTGAGTGAAGCAGCTAGCCTGGGCTAATTAGCACATTGCTTGGCTCCCAGAAGCATTGGTATGGTAAAAAGGCCCAGCAGCCATTCAGCAGAAGATACAAGTGCTAATGAAGCGTGGACGGTAATTGTGTAGTAATGAACTAACTGAAAAAAGGCTCAAGGCAGGCCACTAAAGCCATATATTACGGCAACAAAAGGGATTTACACTTCGAAACTAAACGCAACTGCAGGCCAAGATCATTTGAAGAATACTGATGGTGGGGTTCTGTTTCTCTTTTTTGCCGCCAAATTATTTTCATTAAATGAACACGAAAAGCTGTTGCTGCTGAGGTTGTGAAAAGGAGCAATCCATTATGGGCTTTCTGAATGAGCGTATACTGTTCCGGGCTTTTCTCAAGGGCTGTTTGGAATGGTATAGATGATGGCAGTGGTGTAGGCCGGATTTATATCCGAGGTTCTCGAGACGTTCTTTCCTGAAGGCCTCTCTGATTCAAATGGTACACGGTTGATCCAGCTAATCATATAATAAAGGACTTCTTGAAGGAATGATTAGATGGGATTAATGGTGGTGTTTTAGGATTGGAGGACGGTTGATGTCCAGAGTTGGAGATATTATTATATAAGATACGATAATATAATAAGATTTATACCAACTTTTTTTCTTATTCCAGATAGATAGATAAATAGTTTCTTAGTGGTTTAAAAATTCTTCACACTTTAAAAATATAATTCTTCATGGAATCAAACATCATTTAAATGGTTATTTGCATCACATTTTCCATTTTAAAAAGTTAATGAAGTTAAAGATATCAAATCTTGTTTAATCAAATTCAATTGTAACCATCATTCTAAACATCTGATCTACCCTGATCTAATCTCACTAATTAGGCGTATTTGTAGATGTAGCAGCATGTGACAATCAAAATGTTGTTTTATACTTTTCCACCAGTCTGCATGGGTATGACCCCTCTCTCTTTTACGCATTCAGGCTCCAGGCAAGTCTCATTGGCGTCCCACGAAGCCACACCGCTATGGTCTTGGGAGAATATTGAAACACTGAATAGCTGCTAATAGGGGAATTAGTCCATGACTGGTAAATGCCTACAAGCAGCATGCTGAAGTCAACACCGGGTGTGTGAGTGTGTGTGTGTGGCTGCCCAGAGGGAGCTGACCAAATTGGTCATGGTGCTTGAAAAGCATTGTTGGCAATCACTCGCTAAAGTGCACTGGCTCGGTGGGAAAAGGAGGCCGTGAAAAGATGGCAGCAGCTTTTCTTGTGAGAAGGGGACCCGCCTTAAATTTGGACCATGACGATCCAAATTAGCCGTAATTTGTAGATTAGGGGGACAAAAATGTGAGCAGTCACTGCCCCTCGCTAAACAGGGCCATCAAATGGGTGAGTCAGTCAAACAGTGAAGGATATCTGCGCCTCCATTCATTTATCATATCGGCCCTCTGGCTCACTGCCACTGTTCTATTCTACCAGATATATTAACCCCTTTCTATCCAGAGTCTCCCTATTACTTTTTTTAGTATAGACTTTAACTATAGAATATAGACTAAAATTAGAAACTAAGGAAGAACACAGAATAATCTATGACAATAAATAAATTAGTTAATTAAAATATAAAAAGTATAAGGTGACCCACCTGGGAAATAAGACGTCCTGATGAATGGATGGAATGAAGAATGAAAATAAGGGAAGGGGAATTCTTTGGCCATGCCATGGATTGTAGGTGGAGACGGTGCTGTTAGACAAAGCAAATAAAGAGAATCGAGATGAGAAACAACTCTATAAGCTAGGCTCCTGTTTACACTGACATATATATATATATATATATTCAACTGAAATGTCTACTATAACTAATCAGGTTGTAGTAATTATATTATAATAATGTAAGGTTAACAACATTCACTTCTACAGATAGATAGATAGATAGATAGATAGATAGATAGATAGATAGATAGATAGATAGATAGATAGATAGATAGATAGATAGATAGATAGATAGATAGATAGATAGATAGAAAAAGCCCATTTAATTTCATTTAATTGAACATGGAATAAGCAAGCATAAATGTGATTGACAAAATCTATAAATGTATTTTTTTCATCAAACATACTTATAGTAATAGATAAATTAATCAATTAATTAATGCCGTCCATGATTCAGAGACAGGCAGACAGACAGACGGACAGGCAGACAGCGCATGCTCACCGTTTCTGGTGGAAGGTGCCAGGATCGCGTTCACTCCGAACTTCAGGTAGCCCTGCTCTCCGGCGCGCGGGGAGCTGCTGCATTTGGGCGCGGGAGAGTGCGCATGACCGGGGTTCAGAGGGCTGAGGGAGCCGAGGGGGCTCAGGCTGGTGGCCCCGGGAGCCGGTGGGGAGGCCCTGGGGCCCGGGACCGCGCTGGAGCAGCTGGAGGGAGGCGAGATACGTAAAAGCTCCTCCATCAGAAAGGACGGCGCGGCCCGGGGCGCGCGCAGAGCCGGACACAGCACGCACGGGGCGAGCACACTGGGCAGCATGACGACCGGCTGGAGGCGACCAACACGCAGCGAGAAAGAGAGATAGACAGATAGACCTGTACACACAGAGCGAGAGAGCAAGCGCGCGCTGTCCTGTCCTGCAGACTGATAGGAGGATGTGTGAACCTGCAGCTCGAGCTCTCCAGCCTCTTTTATAGCGCCGGGTTAGTAAAGCCTTAGCAGGGTGACAGCCCACAACAATGAAGCCCACCAGCACCCCACACCCATCCCCAACACATCGTTCCCCTCACTCTGCGCTCTGATTGGACCAAAGGAGTGCTGTTTATGAAGGGATCAGACTTTGCCAACAGAGAGGTCCGCTGATTTACACAGAGAGACATCTATCTACAGAACCTTAATGAGAACAGGCTGTTACAGGGGGTTAGGGTTAATTCAGAACTGCTCCCACACTATTAGTGAAAAACAGTTAGATCATAACTAAAAACATAAATAAATATAAATAAAAATACCATAACTAAACACAGATTTAGAATTAAAATGATAGCAGTATTATTATTATTATTATTAGTAGTAGTAGTAATAGTAGTAGTAGTAATAGTAGTAGCAGTAGTAGCAGTAGTGTAGTAGTTTTGGGAACACGTATAACGGCGTTAAATAATCAAGATACAAAAAAACAGTAACTGCAATCCTTTACAGTTACAGTGAAAAGATAGGGATACAGTGAATATTTGGCAACTGAAATGATCAGGAATTGTTACAAAGAAAGATAAAAAGTAGGCAGCACGATCTTCCGCTGATTAAATAAATAGGGGAATGATGTATACGCAGCATTACCGTTTTTTGATGACCTGGTCAAATGTTTAAAAAATATTTCAGAAATAATGTTTTGTAATGACTAAGAACACGCCGTTCATTGAACTATGTCATTATTACAAAAAATTACATCATCTTTTTTTAACAGCTTTTATATGATAACTTTTTGCCAGTAGGTGCTAGAAAATGTCCAATTTGTACTTCTTGCCCAGGAATATATATATATATTTTTTTATTTAGACTGTTTAACTTGCTTTACATTTGCACACGTTTAAGTAATTTATTGTTGATTTATTTATTGTGTTTCATTTGAATATTTTTAATTCAAGTCTTAAATTTCACATTCATTGCTTTTAATCATATTATTTTTGTTATTTTTATTACTTTTTATTCTTTTTATTAAAATATTTTGCACATTTCTTGAAACATTTTTTGTTTTGTTTTATATGTCTTAAATCTCTCTGTAAAGCACTTTTTGTCTGTGTATGAACGATGCTATAGAAATAACCTTGTCTTGCCCAGACAGCTTGTTAATGGAACACTTTTAACCATTAATTTAAACTTAAAGTGTTCTTTTCGCTTTTCTGTTAAAAAAAACAATATTAGTTTTTCGCAGTAGTAGTGGCAGAAAATGCCTGTAAAATGAAATTTGAAAATTAGTTTTGTGTTTTTTTTTTTACCGATTATTTTAACAGTTCAAATAACAAATCAGTCATAGTTACATTAGTGTGTGGTAAAATGTAATACTTACAGTGTTGATTTAGAACAAGTAATTTTTTTAGTATTTTTATAATGATGATGATGATGATGATGATGATGACTATTATTGTGTGATAATGACGCTGTGAGATTAGTCCAGAGTCACGCTGGGCCACACGTGCACTGTAAAAAATGATGTGCTGGTTTTACTTAAAAATATAGTGCAACGTTTTTGCAAGCTTGTTTTTAAGTGTTACCCACAAATCTTTTTTGATAACTTTTAATTAAAATATTAAACTGATATTACTTAATAATTTGCTTGCAAAAATGTTGCACTATGTTTTTACGTAAACCCATAGAAACATTTTTCGTCATTTTTACAAAAAAAATTACAGTGAAATTACTTAAAATTAAGGTTGCAAAAATGTTGCACCATATTTTTACGTAGAACCAACAAATATTTTTTAGTCATTTTTAACTAAAATCTTAAACTGACATTACTTAATAATAAGGTTGCAAAAATGTTGCACCATATTTTTACGTAGAACCAACAAATATTTTTTTACTCATTTTTAACAAAAATCTTAAACTGGCAATACTTAATAATACGTTTGCAAAAATGTTGCACCATATTCTTAAATAAAACTAAGAAAAGTTTTTTTGTCCTTTTTTCAAAAAGTCTTAATACTGACAGTACAAAAAAAAATCACTTTACGCCTTCACATAAAAAAATGTCTTTGTCCAGTGAATAAACTTAATATTAACTTAACTTAATATTGTAAGATGAACATGAGCAAGACAGCAGGTTGAGCAGCTGAACATTAAATATTTAAAAGCAGTTAAAAAAGTCTTAGACCATTTCAAATGAACTCCATTTATTTTTTTTAACAAACAGTCTGTAATTATAGAAATACATGTGTTTTATGCTCATCTGCAAAAACTCTGTAAAACAGTGTAGAAACAAAAATAATATTTTATCCCTTTGTCTCCCTAACCTGCAGGCCAATTACTGAAAAAAAGCATTTTTACAGTCAGTTGAAATAAGTAGATCAGAAAGGTGTTTGTACATAACTTTTTATATTTATTGCACATCAGAATAGAGCAGAATAAAATCCTTTAAAAAAACATTTTTTTTTTATAAAAAAAAAAGCAAAAGCAAAAAGTAAACAGTTACAGAGAGTGTCACAGGTGTGCTTCGGCACACGTGTAAAAACACTGGCTCTGATTGGCTACCACCTCTGTCCCGCATAACTCGCCACCTGATTGGCTGAGCCCAGACCTCTTTTTTTTCTCAGGCTGAAGCCCATGGAAACGCGCATGCGCAGTTTATCGCTGTAGAACAAAGAGAAACTCCTAAAATAAACCGTTAAAGTTGATAATATTTTTTTCTAAAAGCAGTGCTCGGATATGAGGATTACTGGAGACTGGACTGATGGATGTTGTGATGTTTGGAGGGGTTCTGAAGCCCGGACTCTGAGGTACGCGCTGATATTCTCTGTTTGCGTGTGAGGGGTGTCCTGTAGTAACCCCAGGCGGATCAAAGAGCGTGTTCACAGACCGAACCGTCTAACGCACTCTTATTCAGGAACCGTACATCCGACAGTAAAACGGTTTGCAGCTCCGTAATCCTGAGAGTCAGCAGGCTGTCATTGATATATTGAGCCTGTAATTATTCATAAACACAGCCAGATATTAATTATTATATTTATCTGGCCCGCCGTCGGGCCAGGGCGTGTTAAGAGCGTGTCAAGTTCAACAGGTGTTACACCGAGAACTGTCACCTGTTTAGACCTGGAGTCACAGATCTCTATAGGTCACAGTTCATGGTGAAACACCTGTTACTACTCACTAGCCTGGGCAGGGGTCCGCTCGAATTACTGTTATTATATCATTATATAGTAACGCACTGCTTTTAATCACCAGTAACGTCAACGGCGTTGTAACGACAGGAAAAGTAATTAATTATTTTATCCCGTTACTGACAAAATGACGTCGTTACCTAACGCCGTTACTTATAACGCTGTTATTCCCAACACTGATAATTATAGAACTAAGTGCACCAAGCTGCTCAGTGAAAAGGAGAATGTAAAAAAGGGGTTGAAGTGGCCAATCATTGTAGCTAACATGCGTTAGCCTTATAGCACGCGAACAATACTTTGATTAGCCAGCTAGACCGACTCTGGTCTGGCGTTACTCACCGGGGTCTCTAATGCGGTGCACGCTAACGCGGTGTAAGCATTATAGCACGCTAACGCTGTGTTAGCATTACAGCACGCTAACGTGGTGTTAGCATTATAGCACGCTAACGCTGTGTTAGCATTACAGCACGCTAACGCGGTGTTAGCATTACGGCACGCTAAAAATAAGTTGATTAAGCCAGCTAGACCGACTCTGGTCTACTCACCGGGGTCGCTAATGCGGTGTTAGCATGACGGCCCAGCCCGGTTTGTACGCGCCCAGTGCCGGAATAGCCACCCGGGTGGTTAGCCTACGTGCTAGCTAGCTACATTTGCCCTTTCTTTCGGTTTGATGCTTGCCTATAGCTGCAGGCCAACACAGTTCACTATAGCACCGTGTTTCTAAAACCAACTTAAACTACACAGATAACTCACAACTGTAAATATCTCAAAAATAATCAGTCACTGTGCTCTTACCCATGCAGTCCATGCTCGCTGCCTTCCAAAAGTTCTTCATCAGTGGAGATAAGTACTTGTATCAGTGCCTCGTGGTCTCCCAAGCAGCCTTAAAATATTTAGTTAGGCGTAACAAAATCTTAACATAATACACACTAAAACTATTGGGTTGTACTTATTTTTGTAATTAAGCAAAGTTCGAAAAGTATAATTTTAGGTAAAATCTTCTCATTATAATGAGCAAACATCACTGGGCTCAAATCATGTTGATTTTACTCAAATATTCATGCAATATTTCTCCAAATTTCTAAACAAAATAAACACACAAAATATTGGGTTGTACATACTGTTTTAATTAAGCATAGTTCAAAAAGTATAATTTTAGGTAAAATCTTCTCATATTAATGAGCAAAGTTTACTGGGCTCAAGAATCGTTTTTTTGCAGTGTGGGCTCGCTGTTAAGCGCAGCTTTCTCTGAGAGACTGACCCGCGCATGGGCATCTCACCTCTCAGCGCATTGATCTGAGAGCAGAACAGGTTGTGTGAGGGTTGTGATGCGGGCAGAAGCTCCTCTCTGTCACTAAGAGGAACCCTGAGCCTGTCGGATAAGACCTGTGACTAATGGCTCTTTAGCGCGCCGCTGTCAGCGCTGTTTTGTCCCTCACTCCATTCATTCATCCTCTCTCTCTCTCTCTCTCTCTCTCTCTCTCTCTCTCTCTCTCTCTCTCTCTCTAAACGGTTACCTTCGCGTTTATCTGCGCGCCAGAGTGGGGGGTAACAGCCAGCGTGCGCCCCCTGAGCGATGACGCGGAAAAATCAGCATGAAATGATGCCATAATCTTTAAATAGTTTGGTATTATGTCCACAAACACCTGTTCATCCGGGTGCTTTGATCACTGCAGGTTCATTACATGTATTATTAACAGGGAGTTTATTCCACTCGTTCTTTCAACACAGTAAAAACGAAAAACGTACCTGTTTTTTTTACTGAGTCTTAAGGCCAACTCAGATTTTTAGGTTTTAAAGAAAACGACCTCCAATTGGGCAACTATAAATCTTTAGTTCAGAATTTGTTTTATATGTAGAAAAACTTCAAATAGTAAGTCTCAACAACTTAAACATTCACTTTATGTTTTTGGTTGGCCTAAATTAAGTTCAGAATGTGTCAATGTCACGTTTTATATTGACCAAATCCATGTAGTGGACAAAACACAATATTGTTTTATGAAGTTTTTTGTATTGTTTTTATGAAGTTTTTTTTTTGTTAGTTGGGTCACTAATACATATCTGTCTTGTATATGCTTACAATAATGGACATGTAACCAACTAAACCCAGGCAGCATGTGGTTACACTCAGCAACACAAAGCAGAGCAACTTGCTCCAATAGCCTACAACACGGAGACCAGACAGTTATATAACCATATACACATCCCAAGAGCAGGCAGTCTTTGGAGAATGGTCACATCCTAATGGCAAGTGAAAGGTGGGAGGACACGCCCAGTAAATGTTGCCAAGACCCAATGAAAAAGGTGTAAGTTTATCTAAAAATGTAGTGCATACAAATCCAACTGTATGGCCACCAGGGGAAATCCCCTGAAGAATTGCCCAAGGAAACCCGGTTCAACTAAAGGCTTGGCCTTAAGTAGGATTCAACTACTTTGTAAATTTTGCAAACCCAGAGCATTGAGTTAGATTCATTTTAACAAACATTCAGTTTAATTTAAGTTTTCAATTATTTTATATGTAGTACTGATTTTGGACAATTAGTTCTGCCACTCCAACTTACTTTAAAGGTACTGGATGGAGCTTCATTACACTCCATCATATTCCACATCCCAGTGCTAGCGTGCTTTAGTCTCCTGTTTAGCTGCTCCAGTGTACTGGCAGGTGCTTTATTAGAATATACTAAATGCTTAACTATGCACCTGTATCAGCACAGAGTGCACCTTTAATCAGCTGAGCTATTTATGTCTCTATTTTACAGATAGGTAAAGTTGTGGACTCTTGGTAATTGTGTGGGTAATTGTTTAATTGCAGCTTAAACAGCTCAAAGCTGCGATCTTTCCTCAGTGCCTGTTGATGCAGAGCCCAGGGGCAGCGCGCGCGCACACACCGCTTTATTTCTGTCACTTGCACTTGAAAATCCCTCTATTGTATCAATCAGGCAGATGGTTTGTAGGAAATATGTCTGAGCCGGGCTGACCGAGACTAATGGGAGCGCGCTTTTCTGCAGCCGCGCGATTGTTTTGCGCTTTACCAAATGCGCGAGCACAGCTGGTTAGAGCGCTGAATTAAAGCCCATTAAAGACATTAAAGACATTAAAGACACATCTCTGAGAAATTACAGCCACATTAATGTGCGTCCCCTCCTACCAGTGTAACCCCACCTCCACACACACACGCATACATGCGCACGCGCGCGCACACAACCTCGTTAAATTCGTTTCATTATTCGGTTTAATTTACATGAAACATTTGTTTATAATTGTCTGTATTTTTAATTAATACATTTATACATTACTATTAATAATAGGAATAGTAGTATTTGTATTATTATTATTTAGTATCATAATTACTCAACGTTACTACATAATAAAATATAATAATATATTACATAATCATTATTTATATATTATAATTACAGAAAAAACAGATTATGATTATTTTTTGTTTCCTTTTTATTATTGTTAATATGGGATTATTACTGTTACTTTTATTACAATTATTTACTTCTAATTGTTGTAGTTTTTTATATTTAAATATTGCATTTATTATTTCATATATAGTAAAGCAATACGTATTATAATATTAAAAATAATATTAAAAACACAAATATAATAATAATAATTATAAAAAACATTCACAGATATATTAATAAATGTAGAAACATTTTTATATTTTATTTAAATAATTTTGTAAAAAAAAAAAAAACCTTATAAATATTTTAATAAAAAACATTATTACTACTACTACTGAACATAATAATAATAATAATAATAATAATAATAATAATAATAATAATAATAATAATAATAATAATAATATGCACGGGTTTTGTCTTAACTTAATCTTTTACCAGTATTTGAGAAAGGCTTTTAACACCTTAAGTCTGCGCTCGAGCAGCAGCATCTGTTTCTGTCTGCGCGCTGAGGAGATTAGTGATGCACCAGAATACAGAGCAGTCTGACAGGCATTAAATCGATATTAACTCCGCATTAAACATCAGCGCCGGGTTTCAGGCGGAGCTAAAACAGCTCTGTGTGATCCGCTCCGCTGCACCTGTTTCTCCGGGTTCGGCTCTGCAGCCGGTCGGTCAGTGCTGGACTCTCACTGGACTCCTTACAGAGGAGCTGCTCCTTTATATAAACACATTATCACCGGCAATAATTTTAAAACCACGTTTAAGCCAATTTTAAACCACTTTTAAATCACTTATCCGCATTTTAAAGTGCAAAAGTTCAAGATTGTTTATGTCGTTGCGTCTTTTTTTAGAAGACAAAATAAAAGTAGTCATTAAATACAAAGGATTTAATTACAGCTCGATAAAAAAGCGATGCCTTCCCATCAACCTATGCCTTTATTGATGTGATAATAATTTATCAATACTTTAAAATACGTTCCGTTACATACACTGAATAAGCTGACTGACCAGCACAACAAAGCATGACCAACAGCAAACCCTTATTCTGGCCAAGAGCTGGCTACGGGTTACCAGATTGCTACAGAGATTTCCAGAAAAATGTGGGGTTTTTTAATAATAAACTGCTGATATCATATGATTCATATGCATGGATCAGTAATTATGAAGCATTATAAATTGTACTAATGTGTGAATTCTATGATAAGACACGTGACCCTATGTAAACAGAAAAATAAATAAATAAGAATAAATTAGCAACCAAAGATGGACGTATGTACTCCTATGTAATAACAGTATCACTGGCCATTCCATGTCATCTGCTGGTGTTGGTCCACTTTGTTATAACAAGTTCAAAGTCAGTGCAGTCTTTTCCCACAAAATCTTACAGATCTTCATGCCTCCCTCTGCTGACAACTTTTATGGAGATACAGATTTAATTTTCCAGCAAAACTTGGCACACTGCCCACCCTGCCAAAAGTTCCAATTGGTCTTATATAATATTCTTATTTTCTGAGACACTGATTTTTGGGTTGTCATTAGCTACAAGCCATACTTATTAACAATAAAAGAAATAAGCACTTAAAATAGATCACTCTGCGTGTAATACATTTTTGTATTGTATGAGTTTCACATTTTGAACTGAATTACTGAAATAAAGTTTTTGTAGTGTTGTTTAAAATCTCAACAGTAATTGTTTCCCCTATATAGTTTACTAATAAAAAAACTAAATGCATCATAAATATTAGTTAGACTTTCCAATGTATACCATAATGCAATGGGGTGGTGTTGTGTTAGACATACTCAGAGTGGCAACAAACAGAGATAGTTTGTTGTTTGTTTGTTCCCTTGCCATTTCTACTTTCTAGCAAACACTATAAAGTAAATAGTGAATAAGTTAGTGAGTGGACTGTTCTGAACAATGTTTTTGAGTTCAATCTGCTGCTGAACAAAGAAGATAAAAAAAATATGGAGGCTAATGGGCCAATGAGTGGCTGACTGAAAGAGAGAGAGAGAGAGAGAGAGAGAGAGAGAGAGAGAGAGAGAGTTGGAACAGATGATATACTTTTAAAATGAACTAGTTTTATCTCAAGCATTAAAACAGTACACCTTCATTCTGCAAAGACAAACAAACATACATTCACTATCTGTCATGTGATGCACTCAAGATATATAGTGACTTCATGATTTAAAATGAGGAAAAAGGTACTGTAAGGAACTTTACATACATGTCTGTGACGTATACAGTATGTCACCAATTCACCAAATAATATGTTTAAAATAACTTTTCTCTGATTTTATTTAAAATTGTTTTACCATTTTCTTCCCAATTTACATGGCCAATTACCCAGCCCACTCATTAGGACCCCCCTATCACTAGTAATGCCCCAACACCAGTAGGGTGAAGACTAGCACATGCCTTCTCTGACATGTGAAATCAGAGACCGGTTCTTTTTTAACTGCTGCTGATGCAGCATTGTCGAGTAGCATCACAGCGCACTCGGAGGAAAGTGCAGCCATACATCAGCTTATAGATGCCTTGTGCTGAAAGGAGTGATGAGGGGAAAGAGTGTTATCTACTCACCCAGAGCGAGCAAAGCCAATTATGCTCTCTCAGGGCTCTGGGAGCTGATGGCAAGCTACATGAACAGGATTTAAACCGGCGATCTCCTGAACATAGAGGCAGCACTTTTAAAAAGGTGAAAAGTGAAGAATATCACTTTCCAAATAAATTCCAGTAGTTAATATTTCCTCAGACTCAAAAGATTTAAGTTTAAAGAAACGTCTGGAGGTAAGAAAATTAAATTGAAAATTAAATGTCACTGAATCCATATAGACAAACTTAAACTGCTGTATGAATAGCTTACTCCTGGAAGCTGTGCTACTGTTTTATATTGCTAAATGAGTGTGCATATGTGTGTCTAAGTAATACTTTAGTAGCTACTAGATAATAGTATAGTATGTACAAATACTCCATTTAGACATGGTATCAATATGTGACTGAGAATATTTTTGCCCTTTTTGTTAGACCAGCAAAAAACAGTACAGTCTGTTTTAGTTAAACATGGTTAAACTCAGGCTAGCCTAAACTGTTTGTTTCTGGATGTTTGGAACTTTAATCATAAATATACCAATATGTCCATCTTAGAGATTTTTTTCCTTTTTCTGTAAAGTTTCTATTTTGGAAATAAGATTTTTTATTCCAGTAGCAGTAGTGTATATAATGAAGTAGACAGTGGATTTATTTATTCATCAGAATCATTTTTTTTTACTGTAAAGTTAAACTATTAAATTATATTTCAACTTTTATTCATAGTCATATTCACTTTAATTGAAATTTAGCCAAAACTAATTACTTAGTTGTTAAAAATAGGTAGCCTACCTGTTAAAAGTACAATCATTTCTAATTCATTTTCTCTAATTAATGGGAGAAAACTCTTTCCTGTTTAGATTTCCTTTTAAACGTGTTGAATATAATGAATAAATTATGCTTCTGCTAAACAAGTAACTCAGTGAAAGTGCTTTCCCAGTCTACGTTAGTGTTTTACAGTGCCCCCTCCAACTCCACCTTTTTTCCAGCAAGCAGTTTATTCAAAACCCACCTCCACACCCTCATTAAGACAGACAGCTATTGATTTCACGTACGTTTTAAAGGGAAACAACAGTGTTTTGGGTTTAAAAGAAGCTTGTAATATCTCCTCATTGGATCTAAATTGGTCACAGAAGCTCAGGCCGCATTGCTGTGACGTGTGTTTATGTTTTTTGTTCTCATTCTAATCTTATAACGTCTCACCAGCGCGGCGGATCTCCTCCAAGTGGCCACCACCTGGCAGGTTCTTTGGGAAGAAAGGACGAATCTTGTAAACGTCTGCGGTTAAATGGTGTTCCAGGGGAACCCGAAGCGTTGCCACGCAGCCTCAGAATAGGAGCAATCTTTGTGGTTGTCAACATCACTTTAAATTAAGGGCCGGCTACTAACAAGCCATCACCGCTGCAAATGAAATGACCCTTGGTCATGCTAACCTGGGCCATTCTTCTCTAGGCTAGTTTTAATAGGAGCGCGTTGGCAAAGCCACTCAATGAGAATGGAGACACACACACACACACACAACACACACACACACATTCACACACAAAAGTGTGGCCTTTTGGAGGGAGAGCTCCCTATTTAAACCCATAACCGCTTGTGTGGGGCGGTGGGCCAGCGCTAGAGACTTTGAGCCCATCAGCACAATCTTTGGCTTTGTTTTAGACCTGAACTCTCCAGGCAGGGGGAAAGCACCTTGTCGAAAGGCTCCCATTGAGGGCGGCTGATGGGTTGAGCGTGGGGGCGAGGCCGTGGCAGCCAGGGGCGCTTGCGTTGCGAGGAGGAGCCGGGGTTGTTCGCTGGCCGCTTGAATGGGGGGACGCCAGCGCCCGTTGGCTGGCCGGTATTGATGTGTTTTAGCCGAGTAATCGGATTGTAAGTGAGCCATGGTATTTATGTCAGTTCACATTTCGTCAAGGGTATAATATGCATGGCCGCGGCGTGGGGATTCTGTATTGAGAGCTGGGCTTGCAATTCATTGTTACAGAAAGGCAAAGCCTCATTTAATTCAAATATAATTCTCACTCGAGCATTTATAGATTGCTGTATTTGCATAACAGCGAAGAACTTTTGCCTTTTCAGGATCCGTTAGTGCAAGTGTGCGTCGGTGCGAGTGAGTGAGTGTGTGTGTGTGTGTGTATGTGTGTGTGAATCCCCTTTTACTGCGAGTTCCCTTGCTCGGGCCCTATATAGGGAAAATGTAAGCAAAAATGGGAAGTAAATGGGTTTTCTCACAGGGATAAGCAAACAGGGGGGAGGCAGAGAGAGAAGGCCCACAATAACGTTTAGCGTTTTCCCACTGAAGGAGCAATATGTCAACCCTGAATGTGCACTGGCAGTGTAATTGGCCTTTAATGATGTGAACTCTCACGCGATGCCATTTCACAGACAGCCCCACATTATTCTGTGGACTTTGCTCTCTCGTTTTCAAAGTATTGTAAATGTTTAGGCTTATTCCTGATCGGATTTTAGTTCCTAACACTCTTATGCAAAATAGCATATGCTTGTTCTTATTTTGCACTTTGAATTTGAATGTTTTTCTTCTTTTCCAGAGCTACACATGGGTAGTGTGAAACTGTTCATTTCTGCTGAATGTTTGAACATAATGATTAATGATAAATGGACCAATATGTCCATGACCATGTGAAGTTACGATTTTGTAGATACATTTTTATTCCAGTAGCAGTATGTAAATAATGTTACTACTTTATGTACACTACTGCTACTGTAAAAAAAAAGTTGTGGACCGGGGATTTATTTTTGCTTCTGGATGTTTTTACTTCTGCAAAGTTAAACTGTAATGTTAAAATATTTATTTATTATTCAGATTTTATTCATTTGACTCACTTTTTTTAAAATGTAGTTAGCAATTAGATTAGTCAAAACAGATATTGGTAACTTTACTGGGTTGTTACAAATGGGTAGCATACATGTTAAAAATATATTTGTTTATAATTCATGTTTTCTAATTATGCTGTTATTTGTTAATTATAATTAATATATTAGCTTCTTTCCAAAGCTTCATTGGTAGTGGGACATTTTTTTTAAATAAATAAAATGAGTGATAGATTTTAACAGTAAACTCACATAAAAAAAAAACTTTGCACTGGACTTTTACTGTGAAATGAGGAATACAGAGAGTGTGACAAGTGGAAGAGAGAGATAAGGAAGACAAGGTGTGGAATGTAGAGGGCATTTATTTGGACAGTCTAATTCCAAAGACTAATTCCAGGTGTATTGCCATGAACAGTAGTTATGTGCATCAGAAACAAACATTGAAATTCTTGTGATGATGACATAATTACATTGAGGCGTGAAACTTAGTTAGTGTTTTATTTCTTTTGAGAAATCCCTTACAATAATCTGTAAATTAACTTTGCTCCAGAGTCTTTGCCATTTCTGTTCAACTTTTGTGGTGCTGTTTTTTTTCCTTTATCCCCTTGCTGTTGGAAGTGTGCAGTGAATTGTGGACAAACCAAGGGCCGTGAAGGATACATCAGTTGCATCCTACAAATAGCCTTGAACAGCAGCATCAGCATTTCGTTGCTGTGTCCATTGCATTCTCCCTTTCTTTTTGAGAGCTATCCCTGGAGGACCAAAGATCTCAGTCGTCTAGTGTTGGGTGTAGCAGCTCCACTCTATGGAAAGCTCCGTTCCTACAAAATTTTGGGTACCACTTTAAAATAAGACTACCTTTAGAAAGGGTTAATAATCAGTTATAACACATATGTAGAAATGTACGTAGACCTGTTGTTTGCCAAATAGTGAACCCACAGCCATCGATGTTGTTGCCCTTTCTACGTGTAAGTTATAACTGATTATTAATCATTTTTAAGGCATTTACAACCTAATTAGTAACCATTAATAAACTAATTGTTAACATTTATAAACCCTTTATAAAGGTAGTCTTATTTTAAAGTTTTACCAAATTTTGTTACAACCCTATTTGGTATATATATTTGACAAATTATTGCCTGTCTGCAGAGCTGACCATGATTGGGTGAGGGATGACACCCTTAGAAAGGCATAAAGGTTCCAGAAGGATGGATGAGCTTCCAATCAAACCCTTTCCATCGTCCCAATAGTAAGCAAAACAGTAAACTTCACAGTATGGTGCCCCTCTAGGACTTTTGATAAAGCAGAAACAATTAGCAGGAGAGACGATTGCATGAAATGTGTACAGTTTTTTTTCCAAAATTTTCCTCAAGATTCATAACATTTTTACATGTTTTACTATTCACTCTACAGCTCCCATCCACTTGTGTAATTGTGTTTTGCCATGTACTCAACTCATGTACACAGTGCTGCTACATCATCATTCATGCTGTATTTTTCTGTGGAAGAACATATAACTAAAAAAGAATTAATGCTCATTTAGATGTAGAAGTTTAGGTTAGGTTTAGGCTGAAGGCCCAATCCCATTTCACCCCCTACTTGTCCTGTCCTGTTTCTTGTTAGTCTGGAGGGGTAGGTTAGGGGAAGGGATAGGGCTTGTTAGACATTTCAACCTAAGATTTTTCAGATGCACACTTCAAACAAAGTGGTATGAGACTCACTGGTAAGAAACCCACAAATGTAAATATTTCCCTTGTTAAAAGTGATGATTAGCACTAAATGACCATAGTTTAATGTATAGTTTCAATGTTTTATGACCACATTTTTCATAACAAGCATAAAAAAGATCGCTAGTAGTTTGTCTTAGTAGATAGCTAGCTAGCTAACTTTACCGTTCCACCTTATATGGTGCAACAGATGGCAGGGGCTGCAGAATTCAAGGCGGAACGGAAAAATAAAATAAAATAAAAGCTAATCAAAGCTAATTTCAGCTCCCCATCACAGAGAAAATAAGAAATGGACAATAATAATTAATTAATTTCTGCATCATCTCCCTCCTTTCTGAAGATATACAATAAAGCCCTTAAGTTAACTCTTTAACCAGCAGCAGTTAGGTTACTGAACTTTAGTGCTCTGATAACGTATCGGGTGCTTGAAGGGTTGTCCCAATTCTTAGGGGGAGGATTTTACCCCTTACCATTGTGACTCTGTTCCAAGGGGAGAAGTTGCACTTGAAAACAAGGGGTATGGGTAAGTGGTAGGGCCAAGGGGTGAAATGGGATTGGGCCTACATTTAGGTGTAAGTTGAGGTGTAAGTTCAGGTATTACAAAACAAATTGTTTAGCTTTTAAACATTCTCTCCTCAATTTGTATCATTCTGGTTGTCCATGTTGTGTATGGGTTGTATGCACGAGCAACAAACTATATATTGCTTGGTTACATGACTTCTGATAGAGTGCAGAACTTTCTAAAGAAGTTTAAAGAACTTCAACGCATATAAAAGTTCAGAGCTGTGTTTTCTCTATCCCCTCAAGTTTTACGTGTGCAGTGAATTGTGGGTAAACCAAGGACCACAAAGGATACATCAGTTGCGCCCTACAAATTGATTTGAATGTCAGCTGCATTTCTTTACTGTGTACAAAGAATCCGTCACTTTGGAATAGTGTTCTTTGACGCACACAGCTTATATCTTAGAGCAGGGTTGTTTGAACTATAATGACCGATAATGAAAAAAATAAAATGCTTATCTGGTGAGATTTTGTTTACATTCCTCCCCTGTCTCTCTGTCGAGCTTGGCGTGTCCCGTTCTTGTTTTTCCGCCCGTTCTTGGGCTCTCTATCTTCTTATAAGGGCAGCAGTAGTGTATTGGGCCACGACCCTGACAACAAGGGTTTGATCCCGCGTGAAGAGCAGTGTGTTTATTTTTTTATTTTTTTATTTCTTTCTTCTTGGGTTTACCTGCTTTGAGATCAACTGTTCTGCAATTGGGTTCAACAACCCTCTGGGCTGGAGAGCTGCTAGTCTGTAGCACTCCATCCCCTTACACATATTGGCTTGGAAAATTGCCGATCCCTTTCTTAGATTTTGCAATAGGAAATCCATTGAATTCCCCCTTTAATCTGTTGATTTAAACCAAGCCATTACCAGTTTTGCCTCTATAAGTCTTGCGCTTGGTCTGGACACTAAAGTAATTTCCTTTTTTTTTGTTGCAGAAACCGGATATGAACACTCCAATATTCACAGGTACCTAGACAGATGGCAGTGTAGACAGCTCAGTGTCTGCTGCCAAAGCGATTCCTCATCCTCCCTGCCTGTAAAATGTCAGGCCTTTGAACCTGCCTCCCTTCTCTGGGCATAATCCACCACCTAGACTTTCATTTTGCCCATAGCCTCGCCGAACCCCAGCCCACCCTTCCTCTTCAGAGCCGACCTGCACGGCTCCTCTAGCAGCCGGGTAAAGAGAGGGAGAGCTGGTGTTAATATCAGCATGTCGGACTCGAGATTAATCCTAATCTCCCCTCTCTGTGTTGTGCGGCGCGAGGTTGAAAGCCATAGGCACCGAGCGGCAGGGGAGCACTGGCCTTTGGATCTCCTACTCCGGGATAGATAAAGCCAATAGTGGCGCCCGCTGGTCCGATGGAATCCAGTCGGAATCCCTATGGCTCTTCGCTTTCAGGACACACTTCCTGTTGAGGGCTATGATATTGGCCTCCCACCCCTTCAAGCTCTGGGGAAGTGTCTGCTAACAAGCTGTTCTTGCAGCCCAAAAGCCATGTTTCTTACACACATCAAAGCTACGGCCACTTCAGTGTAGACTATGGATGTGTGTATGTGTGTGTGTGTGCAGGAAAGATTAATGTTAAGCTCTGCAAGCAATATTTTCAAAGGATGAAAAAAGAGAAATTGCAACAGGTGCATATATGACTTTATATAGGCTTTTCAAGTTCGTTATTCTCAATTCTCAAACTTGGATTCTCTAAGATATGCACAAATCATACAATCAAAATGATCAGTTCTATTCTATTCTATTCATCTATTTGATTCCCAAGAAAAAAAAACAATACGCCAAGAAGATCCTCAAACACCAAACAAGTCAATGGCAGAATAAACTGTTTGGCATTGGCAGAGAGGATGTGGCAAATGCATGTTCCTTAAATATGTAGCTCCATTTAAATAAGAAATGATTAGGATTTATTGCCAAGGAGCATTGTTACAACAAATAAATTTACCAACACAAATTTACTTTTACTTACTTTTGTGCTACATTTATAAACCATTCCTCTAAAATTGTAAAAGCCTGTATGTAAATACTTTATTCTCTGTTTATTCTAATAAATACATTGCTATGATTATTATCAATTTCATGGGCCCTACAATAGAACCCAGTGGAACTCCACAATTCCTAGACGATTTTTTGTGTTAGAGTAATTAGCTAAATAATTACCCTAGGGTTCAATGTCATCATCTCACACTCTTGTTAATGACTAGGCATACTGCAATGACCACAAACAATAATCAATCAATTGTAAAAGTAGAAAAGGCCCACAGAGAAGCACCATTAGGTTGTATGTGGACATTTTAATTTGATCATGGGTAGCACACGATCTAAAAAAAAGTTTGATAACCACTGCTATAGATGGGGGACTTATAGTAAGAGGTAGACCAAGCAGTAGGAGTCAGCATGAATGCTAGCTTTAAACGTTAAACGAGCATGCAGAAAAAGAAAAAGAAAAGAAAGAGGCTAGAAGGTTCTTCAGCTCTTCTTTTCATAGACTTCGTGAAGTGAACAGCCACTCCGGACTTAACGTTATGTTCTCCTGTCCACTGATGGTCCCGAATGAGGGCAGCAAGGTCTCCCAGACTCAAGCAGGACCTATTGAACCCAGGCAAACCTACTCAAGAGCTTCTTTCAAAGGCTACTTACTATTTATTCAGACCCCTGTCAGAGTAGCTGTTGAAGACCCAAGCAGAACCAACTCAAAGTTGAGTCATGGAGTCCTAAAAGCGCCTAGGTGCAAAACTTTACACCGGCCTGGAGTTAGAGCCTTGAGAATGCCATAGGCACCATTCCGGTCCCATAAGACGAATTTATAGGCTACCTTAAGCGGAGAATAGCGGGAGCTGGAGGCCTCCACATCAAGCTTTGCACAAAAACCCATCCATGAGTAAAGAGGTCGGCCTGAGCACTTGGCCTGCCCAGCTGCCTTGAAGTGAAAGGCTTTTTTTTTCTTTTTGAGGCTATTCAGTGCTTTCTGTCCCTCTGCATACAATGTAGGTGTTACAGCTCAAAGAGAGAGGGAGAGAGAGAGAGTCAGAGAAATAGAGCCTCGGCTCTTGAGTGACTATCTCGAGGGGTGTTTTTCATTCTCAGTCAGTCATGAAATCATTCCTCCTTCAGATAAGGAGGGGTTCCAAGCACAAAGGGTCAGGGGGCTCCCAATGACCCTCCCAACATTTTTATGGGACCTTTTCTATCCTGGATACTAAATTTGATTCTGAATAAAACATGGACACACATCTCTCCCCCCCACTATATATTTTTGAACTGGACCATGACAGAGCCGAGTTGTTCTGGCCAAATCTGGAATATACAGTATGTCAAATAGGCTACGTACACCTCACTTTCGGTTGCTCCCGGTGTTCAGGAAGTGTTTTCTTTTCCCCTCTTTTTTTGAGCCCCCTTGCATTAGCAACTTTCGGCCATTGACTCGCTTCCCCTTTTGCGCCTTATCATTCTCCAGACTTGTGACAAAGGGGAGTCTTTGAGCAGTCTATAACCCTCACTGGGAGAGAGGAGAATATAAAGACTATTAGTGGCAGGAGAACACAAAGGGGTCGATGGGGGAAGCTGTTAAAAAGGAAGACCTCCTCCCTCCCCTCTTCTCTCTGAGCTGGCTGTGATGCAGAGATTAAAAACTTTCATTTTTTACATTTGTCTGTATTCATGGAGGTCGAAGCTTAAACGGGGTCTGCTGAAGCTCCTCCGTGGTGCAGGGGATGTTCCGAGGTTTTCTGTTTCAATCAGAGAGCTTGACTTTTGCAGAAAACAAAACAATCAGCCTTACTGCAAAGCAAGAAGAGAAGAAGCAAATGGTGTGACCCCACCAGCTTGATCCCTGACAGGGGAGCCCTGATCAATACCCGCGGATTTATCAGGTGGTCTGACTTCAAGAGTCTTCCTCAAAGAGGCCAAGAAGTCTTACCCTCAAAGAAAGAATGGTGGGATTTTGTACACACTAGGCTGAGATGTTGGGCTAAAGCTGCTGAGAAACTTTTGATCTCTGTGGAGTTATTTGGATCCATTGGTTGTATAGAAATATTAGTTACTGGCAGCATGATAGGATGATGGCCCAATGTACGTAACAGTGCTTCTCATTCTGCTGTTGATCTCAAGTCCACACAAGTGAGGATTTGACAACCAAGCTAGTTATGAGTACCTTGTTGTTGTTTGGTCCTTTACTTTCTCAACCCTACGTTTCAACAAGTGCACCAGGAAGGTGAGGGCTTCAACAAGTCTGATTTCTGTGTGGTCTTCATTTATTTAATGGCAGTACAGTTTGAGACAATTGGTGCGTTTATATTCCCTTAATGATTTGGTCAATAATCTGACTTTTGCTTGGCAACTGTCAAAAAATATTCCTCAAACTGTTCTCCAGCTTACTCAGAAAGTATTCTATTTTCTGTTTTTACACATGGCAGACTGAAGAATCTGAAGAGTTCTGAATTGAGACAATCAAGCCAGTGGCTACATCAGAAACTTGGATTGTAATTAATTTATTGTTTGTGCTTTAACTGTATGTCCTTAACTTCTTTAGCAATACCTGCATAAAGAAGGTGGGAGCTAATATAAGATGATCAGATTTCAGTTGTGATCATTTTGTAATGAATGAGTTTATTAGTGTTCTTGTGGTGTTGTTCTTCTTGTTATAAATGACCAGTTCTTGGCTCTCGGATGGTATAATGTCAGAAAGCAGGAACACATTTATTTGTAGACAAGCCTACGAAAATCACAGGCAAGGTGAACAACAAATAGATGCCTTAAGAACCTCTAGCATTTGATATCCATGGAACATAGATTTCTCAAATAAATAAATATCAGATTTCTGCTTAAACTGGAATTGAACGGGCTCACCATAGATAAGCAAACATTATGATTTTCCCCACAATATGCTGTTGCACAGAGTTTTGTTCTTTGGTTTGAGAACCGTATCGTGTTCGGTGTGACTTCCCCCAGATTAGAGTCGCACGCTTAACCTGCCCTCCATTCACCCTCATTCAGCCTCAAATCAGCTTTGTCCGAAGATTTCACAAGGACTGCAGTCACACACACCCACTCGCACAAACGGCAAAATAAAAGAATAGGGGGAACCCGTGGATATTTCCTGAGCAACGCTCACTTTTTCGCATGTTAGGCCCATTTGGAAACGGCGGTCTCGCTGGATTTAAGCGTCTGCTCGGCCCTTCCGCCTCTCATTGGCCTGTTCTTGCTTTTGCAAAAGCACTCGAGGAAGTCCAAAGGTTACGCGAGGGTTGAAAGCCAGCGCTCGTTCCAGCCAGTGTTTGGATGGTGGTGGTGCGTGCCCTCTCTGCGTGACCTCCCAGCAGGAGGGCTGTTGTCCGGCCACATTCACGTGCCACGCTGCCACACATGGAAGCTCTTCACCTGTTAGAGAGCCACCATCGGACCTTCACGGCCTTTTGTGGCACACCCGCTCCAGCCCTTTCACCCAAACAGACTGTAATTTCATCAATTTTTCATGCCTGTAGTTGCCTTGAATGCTTCTAAATTTCCATGTCTAAACATCAACAATGAGGGAATTTCATGCACCAGACACAGGCAGGATGGTGCGAGAAAAGAAGGGAAATATCCAAAACGAATGTGCTCTTTGCTCTCTCATGGTGGAAGAAAGAAAGGTGTTTTGTTCTCAAATGAAAACCAAATGGTCCTCTTTTTATCTATTGACTTTGAGACTACTGAATCATATGAATGAGTATGAATTCAAAACATGCACATCTGTAGTAGAACAGCCGTAGAAGAGTGTACTGTTCTTGGTTGGTGTTAAGTTTTCCATGCTACTCTACGAAGAAACTGTAACATTTAGAAGACTGGGTGTCCTATACTGTGTATTATTGCTCATGCTGGCTCTGTTGTTTAAATTCACTCTTTTATACTCAACAAGTATTTCACAATCAAATTGCTCCATGTCATGCATACAACATTTTGGATTACCTTTTGTGGAAAAGCGGGGAAAAGCTGCTACCTGTTACAGCTGACAGAAGGTTGGGATCCAGAGAAGTGCTTTCATTAGCTCAGGGATAATTACTTTTACACCAGAGAGGCTGTCTGTCTTTGTTAACTGCTTTATGTGTAAGAATAGATTTGGGTATTAATTGCCCGATGTCTGGTGCATGAATCGCTCTTCCCTAACGGGTATCGACCGGTATAGACAGACGGCGCTGCCCCCTCCTTACGCCATCCTTTTGCATTTGAATGCGTCAAAGGGCCCAGGCTCTGGCAGAGGGCCGCGCTAACATCTTTAATCCTTAAAATATTGTCAGAGACCATGAATGCCTGCAATCCGGCCATATGTGTAATTATTCTGTAATGCCCCAACAAAATGCGATTCCTCTCCTTCACGCTGCAGGCCACCACCACCCGCTTCTCCATTGTCGTCGCAGGAATTGTTTCTTTTTCAGGAGGGGGAGACATTTAGAGACAGCAGAATGGAACGAGAGTTGCCTCGACATTTTTAAAAGAGGTGTAGTCTCTTTTTTTTCATGGAGATGATTTGTCGCAACAGTACAATGTTCTTTATTTGCATGAAGAAGGTATGTATGCATTAAAAGTGATGAATTGTAAATGTGATAGAAAGGGTGAATCTCCCAGAGGATCTGTGTTTTTCTTTGTCATGTGTAACAGACCAGGAGATAAGTTATGTATAAGTAACAATACGTGATGTCTCCAAAGCTGGGAAGCTTCTCTTTGCGACTCTTTATAGGACTTTCCTAATCGAAAAGAATGGTGCAGATCTTAGAGACCCTCATGTCCAGCATTTGAAATTATTTTTTACAAAATATATCTGCCAATAGCATTATTTATATGTACATTTGTTTAGAATTAGTTGATTTGTTTTATAATGTTCCTACAAGGTGAAATAGTGGTTCCTTTCTATGGGCTTAGGTGCATGATAGTACACTGAGGCCATAAAATAATACATTATCTTGTGTCATCAATACTTTATCTTGTGGCCTGAATATATTTTCTCATATATCTTAATATACAGTGCCAGTCAAAAGTTTGGACACACCTCTTTCAGTGTTTTCATTTTTTTTATACATTTTAAATCAATAATGAAATCATCCAGACTGCGAAGGAACACATAAGGAATCAGGTGGTAACTTAAAAGTGTTAAAAAAAAAAACTTGTGCTTTCTGAAGCTGGTAACTCTGATAAACTCTGATGATCCTAGGCAACAGAAGTAACTCTTGATCTTTATTTATTGGGGTGGTCCTGATGAGAGCCAGTTTCATCATAACGTCTTTGATGGTCTTTGCGGATGCACCTGAGAATACTTTCATTGTTCTCGAAATGTTTTGCATTGACTGACCTATATTTCTTAAAGTATTTTTTCTTTACTTAGTTAGGTACCTATTGTCATAATATGGATTAGAACATTACTCAAATAGAGCTATTCACTGTATACCAACTCTACCTCTTCACTACTTTTACAACTGATGCTCTCAAACACATTGAGAGGCAAGAAATGAACTATTTTTTATTAACTCTTGATGAGTTTAGCACAGCTGTTAACTTAAAGCCTGAATTCCAGGTGACTCTTCCTCATAAAGCTGACTGAGAAAATCCAGCCAAGATGTGCAAAACGATCTAACGTAAGCAAAAGGTACTACTTTGAAGAATCTAAAATATAAAATATATATTTCTGATTTGTTTAACACTTTTTTGTTTACTAAATAAGTCCAAATGTTTTGTCCATACTGTCTGCAATCAAATAAAATTAAATGTAAAAATGTAAAAAAAAAAAAACAAAAAAAAAAAACAGAGTGGTTAGAATATACTCAAAATATGCACCTTCTTAATATTTCTATTATATTCTATTATCTTCTGATGAAAGTGTAGCAGTGTGACAATCAAATAGATATACTCATCAAAATTAAGATCTAAATGTAAGTAAAAAAATTAAGACATTTTTAGTTGATGTCAGTTACAACAAATATGATACTGTCTGTCTACAGACTACATTTTTTTTAGAAGTGTTAATGTATCTTTCTGAAAGGCGTATGAGTGCAGCGCTGTGTGTGCATTTGGAGAGTGGTGCTTTTGTGGTTTTCTCATTAATTCTGCAACAGTTGTCTCATCTACATCTGTCTAAGTGACTGGAATCTTCTGTAGAGGAATGAAACAGTGTTTAAATCACAGCTATTGGAAGGAGAACAAAGCGCCTGACTCCTTTGGAGCGCCCTCACCCAAAGTCCTCTCCACGAACCCACAGAAAGCTTACAGACA
Organism: Astyanax mexicanus; assembly: GCF_023375975.1. Lineage (NCBI taxonomy): Eukaryota > Metazoa > Chordata > Actinopteri > Characiformes > Acestrorhamphidae > Astyanax > Astyanax mexicanus. The sequence goes on from NC_064417.1 coordinate 6,442,068, forward strand.
CACACACACACACACACACACAAACCCATACACACACACACACAGAAACCCACACACACACAGCCTACAGACACACACACACAGTGGCTCGCTATAAAAAAGCCTCTCTGTTAATTACCAACAAGTGTTGTTTGAAGGAGGACTTTGAAGAAGCTACATTCTTCTCCCTTTCACTTTCTCATATTGGGAATAATGAGAGGGGATGACATGGGCCGAGAGAGGTCTCGCCATTTTTAATTTGAAACCCACTCCGAGTCGTCGTTCCTAATAGGGCCTTACACTGGCGGCCGCAAACATGCATGGGTCTCAAAGTGCAAGGGGGACAATTCCCTCTCGCCTCTTTCGGGGAGTAAGAAAGGAGCCCCAAATAAGCTGAGCCTGCTCGTGATTCCCAGCTTTAATTAAGACACTCCAGATCCACTGTGGAGCTTTCTTTCCCATAGAGGTGCTCACGAGGGTGTATAAAAACACGGCTGAAAGGAGAGAGAAGCGAGGGAAAGGGTGTTTGTACAGAAAAACAGAGAGATTAATTAATGGCCAACTTTAGTTCTATGAGACTAAAGGACTTGTGTGTGTGTATGTGTGTGTTGGTAGATGGGGCACGGGAAAGGGAGAGGAGATTGAGGGGGTTTGGGCTCTTTCTATCATTTCTCTTCTCTGCTTCTCAGTCCAGATGGAGTGGAGAATGAGAGAAAAGAACTACTAGAGAACCTCCACTAGAATACTGAAACTGTACTTTCCTCCTCTGTAATATTGCTTTCAGTAAGATGTTTTTTTTAGAATCTCTTGTTGAAGTCTTTGTGTTTTGGCTCTCGGGTTTAAACCTTAAGCAACTTAAACAGACGAGTCCCGTGCGAAGGCCGGCAGCTTGTAAATCCCGTCCCCGAGCACCTGGTGCTTTTAAGAATACATTTACTCCTCACTTCTCCCGTTGCTCTCCATCTCTCCTCTCCACCGTCACCCCTCGCTCCCTCTCTAATGCCCTGCCTTGATCTGGGCTTAGTTGGTCTCCGCGAGGTTAAGGGACACATGGGGTCAAGGCCAATAATAATGGCTATGAAAAGCTGCTCTCCCTCATATTTCTTTGGGAGTTGGCTCTAATCCTTCGCACCACCCCAGAGTGACTCAGTGACAAGTCAGATTATGAAACAGTAGCTTTAAAGTCTGGAGGGCCTGTGATCTCTGTGAGGCCTGGCCAGCCACTCGTGGTGTTCAGGTGCATGATGTCATTCATCGGCGTGGAAGTCATTGCTTCAATTATACAACCCCAAATTACAAAACTTTAGGGCAGTATTATCAAATAAAAACACATTGTTTCTTACTTTTTCTTTGACTTTTATTTATTTGCAGTACTAACCCAAGATGTTTAAGATGCATCTACATCCATTCCTGCATTTTTTAGGACTGCAACACATTTCAAAATACTCAACACATTCTCTACTGGTTACAGATCAGGACTGCAGGCAGGACTATCTACTATCTACACCCATACTCTATTATTCTGCAGCAATGCCTTTGTAATGTGTGCCTTTATGCAGAAATGAAATGGTCTTGAAGGCAGCATATGATGGTCTGAGATCAGATATCAATGGATTTTTCTGCACTAATGCTCAAAGGTGTCAAAAGTATGGAAATTCATTATTCTATAGGTAGAAGTATAGACACTAGGGTTATAAATACATCTGTAGCAAGGTAAAGTATCAATTCAAACTTTTTACTCTTTAAGTAAAAGTGTAAAAGTACTGGTTTCAAAACTACTTAAAGTATAAAAGTAAAACTAATGTAAGGGGAACAAATTATAAAGGGACTAAAAGCCATGATGATTACAATGTTCTATTAAAATGTTGATAAATTTGGCATGACACACTCCATAAGTCCATAACATGACAGACCCTGGCTTTTGGATTTGTTGCTGATAACAGTTTGGATAGTGCTCTTCATCAAAATCTTGATGACAATTTCTTTCAAAAAAGTTCTACAATATGGATTAGTCTGACCACAATACACATTTACACTGGGTTATGGTCTATCCCAGATGTCCAGTAATCTGAAGAACAGTCTAAATGTTGGAAGTATGTCATTACATGGACAACACAAGTTGTATGTCAGCAATGGGTGCAACTTATAGTAGCTGAATGCATTGATTAAAAGCGGTGTCCCCAAACGTTTGGAAACATAGTGTACCTGTAGCGATGTTTCTGTAAGTACATGTTGGTGAGGTGTTGGGGCTAACAGCTTTATAGGGTCATTGTATTGGAAGGGACAGTTAGTATTCACTCCCAGCGCCGGCTCTAGACAGGGAGGGCAGTTTGCATTAGTGAGCAGCCAGCAGCTAAATAATGGCGAGATTAGCCTGAGCAGATGGGCGAGTCACAGTCCAACAGCTAAACACAGTGGCTGCAGATAAAGACAGTGGTTAAGTGGAGTTCATTCTCTTCCACTGATAGTGTCAATCAAACTCTCTTAAAACTTACATTCAAACACAATCTTTCTTACTTTAGTCGCATATCAATGGCTCCAAAGCTCTTTTTTTTCAGTGTCCACATCATCCTCTAGTGCATCATGCCAGTCAAGCTTTAAGTGATGAGAGACTTCAACCCCATCACGAGGCTAAGAAGATTGAGGTCCAGTCAAAATGGATCCATTTTAAAAAGGTCCTAAAAAATTCTAAAACTTATTTTATTGGAACTGTTTGCCAAGGTGTAGACTTTTTTAATGTTGCCTAAAGATGAAAAAAACTTTTTTTGTGAAAATGCTGGCTGCTGACATCAGAATGTACAAATGTTTATGGCTGAATCTCAGTTGCTTCATCTTTTTCTTTTTTATTCGACAACTCTGAAGATATGACACTTTGATTAAATGTATAATAGTCAGTGTACAACTTGCATAATAGTGTAAATTTGATGTGTCCTCAAAACAACACAACACAAAGTCATTAATGTCTAAACAGCTGGTAACAAAGGTGAATACTCCCTTAGTGAAAATGGCCAAATTGTGTCCATAACTCTCTTGGCAATGGAGTTCACCAAAGCTTGCCACTAGAATCCTCTTTTCCTCCTCTATGACCACATCACGGAGTTGGTGGATGTTAGTGACCTTGCACTTCTCCACCTCACCTGTGAGGATGCCCCAAAGGTGCTCAATTGGGTTTATGTCTAGAGGTATACTTGGGCAGTCTATTACATTTGTCTTTAGCTTCTTAAACAAAGCAGATTTCATCTTGGAGCTGTTTTCTTTGGTCATTATCATGTTGAAAAACTGTTATGCGGCCCAGTTTCCGAAGGAAGTTGGAATTTAGATTCCCATACAGCTCTAGACCTTGATGCTACCACCTCCATGCTTGACTGTAGGCAAGGGTAAGTTGTGAGCACTGCACACATCGTCAGCTTGTTTTGCCTTTAGAAATGAGAAAAATTACATCAGGTGAGCTAACTTTGACCCAATGCAAAGGAAAGTCAGAGGTATGGAGCTACTTCAAGTTAGCTGATGATGGTAACAACATATGTGTCAGCTTCATATAGTGTGGTAATTCAGCATACTCTTAACATTCCACGTCAAAAAAGATGGTGCATAGCCTTATTGCTGTTTTTGTGTTTTGCACGTGAGCTATATGCTTAAAATAAAAAAAAGTTTGTTCAGAAAGTATATTATATATTCTTAAACGTTGTTAATTATATTGGAGTAGTATTAGAGTCCTAAATAATAAATACATGCTTCTTCAGTGTTGCAATGTTAATTAACATTATTCTGAACAGAGTTAGCTCTTTCAAACAGCCAGAAAACGTTTTAAAAAGCTCAGTTTTAACACTTTACTTACTTAAAAATGTCTGGTTTAATTCGGGCTCAGGCTCACAAATGCTCGGGCTGGATATTTTGGGCCTGATTTAAGCTCTAATCTATTTTCAAAAGTGGAGGAAGGGAAATCACTGTCTTTAAAAACATCCAGATATGCGTAGATGTCCCCTAAATGAGGTAAATAAAAAAATAGCTGGTGAGTCAGGTCTGGGCATACATCTGGTCCCCAGAAGGCTTCCATTACGTTAGCCACATTAGCATCTGAACTCTGGTGCTAAGTAAGCAAATTATAGATCACAAACCTGTCTTGACTCATTTGCGTAAATTGAAAAAGAAGGTTAATATCTTGGCCTGTTATCCTCCACCAGTCTTACACACTGCTTTTGGATAACTTTATGCTACTCCTGCCGCAACAATGTAAGAAGATCAGCTTCGTTTGATGGCTTGTGGTCATTCAGAGGTTTTCAAATTGGTAAAATCAAAGAAACTTATTGTTTTTAAGTGGTCTCTTATTTTTTGCTAAAGACCTGTAGCAACGAATACATTACTCCACCTCCCTATGAAAAACTAATCCTGTCTGAATATAACTTTAAGCCTAAAATTGGAGAAAACTAATAAAAACGTAAAAATAAATGTTAAACCCCCTTTTTCCTTTGCTCTTAAGAGAACAGACCATGATTCTGACATTTCCTGGAAGTCTGTTGAAGTGTGTTTAGTCAGCATCAGCATTGTAAGATGAGCTAAAAGCCCTTTGGCTGCAGTGATAATGGTTAACTTCTCTCCAATGCATGCTAATGATGTTCCTGTAGGGCCTTGCAAATTCTATGTTCATTAGCAAGAGAACAAGATGAAACAGGAAGTGAATCAAAAGAGATTTGTTTTTCTCAATCAGGGACATGTCACTCCAAACGCTAACATAGCTAATAATGAACGACAGCTAGCAGGGAGTCATTAGCATTGCCTTCTCTTATGTAGTTTATCTAGTTCATTGTTAGAAATGGTTATTTTTTCCTCATCTACTAAACAATTACAACCCTTTCAGCAGAATAAATAAAGAGATGCCATAGAAACTACATTTTTACTTTAATTAAAATCCACTTCATCATTTTAAATGTAGTTCCTCAGTAGTCTTTTGGGGTTTCATTGTACTCTTTTAAGTTGGTTAATTTCCCAAACTGCTTTACTCTTGTTTAAACCTCTTACTTTGAAGCTTAAGAATTTACTTTTAGGCCAAAATGATCTAAAAAGAGAAGAATAAAGTGTAGAGAAAAGAGGCTAAAAGGATTCCCTTAAACCACTGATAGATTCTGGATGTACTAAGAAGTGTCTTTGCAGCTCTTTTAGGAACTGAGTAAAGAGGTTTTGGAAGTGATTGGGTGAAGTAAGGATGATTAGGACAGTTTTGTTTTTGACAAATGTTCTTGCCATTAATGGAAAAAAACAACAAATAAGCCACTGATTTAATGCTGAAGATTTTCTTCACAAAAGAAAAAAAAACATTTTATACCTAGTTGGCCCCATTTGGCTATATACAGATAAAAAGATAAAAGAACCCAGTTTTTGTCTATCAAATTAGACAAAATATTATAATTGATCATTTGGTCATTCCAAATCATTAAGTTTTATTTTTTTTACACATTCTTTGGTAGAACAACTTCTGTGCTTAGGGTCGTTGTCTTGGTGCATGACCAACCGTCTCTTGAGATTCAGATCATAGACAGATGTCCTGATATTTTTCTTTCAATTTTTTCTGATATATTTAAGAATTCACTGTTCCATCAATGAAGGCCTTGATTCATCAAAACAGACCCAATCCATGATTCGCCATGATGCTGGATGCAGTTTTTTCCTTTCTCAAAAAATAACTATATATATATATATATATATATATATATATTAGAGAAAATTATATATACAGTACCAGCCTGGAGTGTAGATTAACACAAAGATGATAAACAAACTAGAATATGTTTTATATATTTTAGATTCTTTAAAGTAGCACCTCTTGTTCAGATTGAATACTAAGACCCAGGTCCTGGACGTCTGTTTTAGAGCATATAGGCTACCTGCAGTAGTTTGGAGCAGTAGGACAGTGTAACTTTTCACTGTTTGGAGGCTTCGGATCTGAAGGGCCCTCGGCTTTTGTGTATGTGCAGAGAGGGGTGGAGTCTTGGGAGGGGGAGTGCGGTGGTGGGCTTTGATTCCTGCGGCCTCTCTTTTCAAACGCATCCCCCGGGCCAGGCCTGGGAGCCGCTCGGCGCTGCTCACATCCTCGGAAAATTCGAGGATGAGAAAAAGTTTATGGAAGCGAGTAAGAGTTTTTTCAGCCGGCCCCGCCGAGGTTTCCCTTTCACAGCCGCTCTCTGAGGGCCACTCTGTAAGGAGGCAGTGAAGCATGCGCTGGGAATGAGCTCCATCGCCTGCCTACCTGTGACGGCCCCCCTCAAGTGCGGCTAAGAGAGCCACTGAATTGGTGGTGTGTGTGTGTTGGGGGGTGGTGGTGTGTGTGTGTTGGGGGGTGGTGGTGGTGGTTTTGGGGGGGACAATAGGAGAGGGGAACAAACAATCCGGAGAAGTCTATCATTCTGTGCGCTGTTATCTTAGGAGCTGAATAAGAGCGGAGTCGCCCTTTCTCCGGCTGATAGTCAGCAGTGTTTTCAGCAGCCAGCGACACTCCTCTCGCTCCATTCAGCCCCTCTCTGCAGGTTCACAAGGGCAACAAGTGCAGTATATTAAAAAAGAGAAGGAGGGGGGATCATTTCACTTGTCCGGAGTCGAGGACGCTCAAGTGAACGGCAGAAAAAACCTTTGTTCGTCTTCGTCGGGTTAAATAAATGAAATAAATATGTTGTTTACACTCAGTACTTCACTGCAGATGGGAAGAACTTCTACCTTCACTCCAAAAAAAAAAAAGAAACCATTGTTGCCATTGTTTGAGTTATACACTAAAAAATATATATGTCCTGTTGTCTGTAAACAACTAAAATTATATTATATTTAATCTTACAATATAATTAATTTAATTGGTTTTGGATGTGTACAGAGATCAAAGGTGTTTAAAAGAGTTAAAACAAAAATACTTCTGTAGAAGTTAAAGTATTAATTCAAGTTTTTTTTTTCACTCAACATAAAGTGTTTCAAAAAAAATATTGGTTTCAAAACTACTGTAAAGTATAAAAAAGTAAAAGTAATGTAAGGAAGAAAAAAAAAACATACCATTAAGAACAAAAGCTTAGGCTGCACTATAGGATCATCCTATAGTGCACTTCATCCCCCACCCTCCCTAAAACACTTTTTTTTAAAGCCATAATGACTATAATGTTATATTTACATAATAATGTTGATAATATAATTTGGGATGCACTAGGCTTTTCCCCATCTTAGCTGAATATGTGTGCATTGTAAATGAATCTATTTTAGTAAAATGTAAATATATTAAAGTTAAAGCTTAGTTGGACTGGAGTTTATCTGGAGTTCTCTTGAGTCTCTGCACGGATCATCTTCATACTAGGCTACATACTGCTATGTTCTTGCTGGAGTGTGTGTGTGTGTGGGGGGGGGGGGGGGGGGGCAGGACGTGTGCAGGTGTGATGGATCACAGTATAAACCAATAGGGTGTAGGAATGGTATATGTTTATACTTCTGTACATCCAGCCATAATCAGATTCACTCTATCTGAATGGAAAGATTTATCTGAATAGGGGTTTTATTGAATAATGAGAAGCCTGAATGAAAACAAGCTGAAATGACATAGGAGTAAAGAGGCTATTTTTAAAATATAAGGAGTAAAAAGTTCAGATAATTGTGTGAAAGTGTAAGGAGTAGAAGTAAAAAATATTCTGAAAAGTAATTACTCCAGTAAAGTATATAGAACAAACATTTCTACTTAAGTAATTATACTTATGTATTTGTACTTCATATGCAAAACATAAATAAAGGTAGTAAGGTACCGTTGCTTTGGAGTTACACATGAATCATATCCCAAGGCTTGTTATTAATTAGCCACAATGACAAAATACAAGACAATAGACTTGACACAATTTTACCCAAAATAGAACCAAAAACATGTTCTTTACACTTTATACTTTGTTATCTGGGGAAAAGGGATCTGCGGAAAATGAATACAGGCTGTTATTTGAGTTGATATGCACCTGTGTAGAAGTAATTGAATTAATACATACTTGAGTTGTTGTTTGCTTTAATTGATTTTGTATGTGTAAAGTGATAAAGGAGTAATTAGAGGTAACTAAGCACTTGTAGGCTGCATCATCGTTGTTGATGATTATAAGTTATCTAAGTTATATGGGTTACAAATAGGGTTAGGATTAGCAATGCCATTAAGCTAATAAAATGTTCTGAGACCCAGTAATGCCATAAGGTATTTTTTGCACATTTCCAAACTTATTCTATCCCAGTGATTATTATTAATGAGCCTTTTTTTTGTTAACACAATTTTGCATTACCGAGAAATCGAATTAATTTTAAGTTCACTAAAACATATATATGTTACTTACATGTTTTACTTTGCACTTTGAATTAAAGGGAATTCAAAGTTTATCAAAGTTTTATGAAGATAATTGTTAACTTGTAGAATGCTAATATTTCCACATTAAATGCATTTGTATTTGTATGTGTTTGTATGTAACACATAAAATCCAAAACCCAGTTTTTAATATAAATATGAAATCTATTATACAAAAGCAGGCACATGACTGTTGATATTTTAAGGTTAAAATCCTGATGTAACATAAATGGTACGATAACAGATTTATAACTTGTATTTTAAAATTACTAGTTATATGGAATGTAAAACATTTTATAATTTCAATGAATTCATTTTAATTTGATTAAAATGTAAATTTTAAAAATAGACCCGTAGAAGCAAAAAATACACAGTTAAAAATAAGCTAGCACTTTCCTGTAATGATTCTCTCAGAATCAGGACAATAAATGTCACTTAGGGACTTCATGAGGTAAAGTGAAGGACAGAGAGCTGTAAAGAAATATACACAGATTTTAAAGGGTCTGTGATGCATATGTCACCATGGCTTCTTTTGTGTTAAAGAATAAATTAATAGCATTTTTTAAAATCCTAATTTAATCAAAAATAATCTGTACTCTTTCCTATTACATGGAAAAAAAAAACAATAATTGTTTTCTTCTAATTGATGTGATAAAAAAATTGTCTTGAATTTTTCATGACACGCACTTTGCTCATCCTCACCTCCCTCCCTAAAAGCAAAAGCGTCCTAAGTTTATCTGTCGCCAGCGAGTGGGCCCTCACCGTGAAGGGCTCATAAAGGCATGCTTCCTGACCACCAGTGCTGCTCCCTGCCTGTGGGAACAGGGAGACCATGACTTATCTGAACATATGGTTTCCCAATTCAAGTCAAAATGTCTGAGCCCTGTTGCATCTGGTGCCATTTTGGTTGGTTAAAAATGCCACACAGGGCTGTGACGAAAGGGGAAGAAGTGGAGGAAAATACAGTCGTTACACAGCCTCGAGTTCCGTTTCTCACCTCATTAGCCACTGGCCTCCGTGACCAATTAGGCTTTGTCGCCGTTGCTGGGGTCATTATGCTCTCATTTTCCTGCGTGCTCATTCAGCTGTCTCCAGGGAGAAAACAAAAGGCACGGTGAAAAACGCTGGCAGGGCGGGAGCCGGGGAGCGCCGATGTTTCCTTTATGGGCCGATCAAAAAATCGAGGAGGCAAATAAAGAGATATTGGAGGTAATTAGAGAGCTTTGCATCTAGAGGCTTGCTTTGTCGCTTGTTGGGTTACATCTTCGTAATCGTAACGGGAATTCTGCAGAGTTGTATGGCTGAGGCCTGGTCATGTGACTATTTATACGTGCATGTCATCACTGTCATGCAGAAAACTTAGAAAAAACTTTAAAGAAGACTTATATTAGTCAACTTAAGAAACTTGTATTCAAAGGCATTTAAAAAAACAAGACAGTAGTATTTGTCCGTCCACAGTCCAATATATATATCTAAAACTTGATGTTTCATAAATAAATTGACAAACAGTACTGTGCAAATTACACTAATTTATTTATTTCAGCAATATGAGTGTTTTTGCCTGAAAAAAAGCATCACATAATTCGAACAGATGCAAATTAACAAAAATACAGTAAAACGTAATAAGGAATTCTCATTTTTAACTATAAGTATGTTATATCCTGTGAGCCAAGCTTAAGAAAAGTGTAGCGATTCCAGATTTCTCCTGGATGCTCCTCAGCCAGCATGTGTATATTATGTTCAGTTCCATCAGCAGCTCACCTGATTTACCATATTTACCAATTTATCAAACCAGATGTTGATTAATATGATGAGAACTAGAAATATTAAACTCTATTAAACTCAGATGAGGAGAGATTGGAAGATGTTTTAAGGAAACAGATAAGATAAGAAGCATTTTCTTTGCTAAAAAAAGACCCACATGTGCCTGAAACATTTGCACAATACTGTATATTGACACAAATTGACGTAATGGATGCAAATTACCAGATTTATTAAATTCCATTTTTTTGGATTCAAACACACTTAAATTTGCAACTTTATCACAAATGTAATCAGTCCACATACAAGGCTACATTAGCCTACATACAAATAATGGAAGCTTATGCACACCAATTAGCATCATCACGCTACCATAATACCAAGCAATTCTTCAATTTGCTTTTCACTCAACTATTCCTTTAGGAAAGTTCCTGGTTTGGTCAGCGCAGGCAGAAGTCAGCCGGGAGATTGTTTAAACGCATTGCGTCCGCTGTGCAGGTCAGTGACTGGCCAGCGGCGCTAAATGGAGGCCGGAGGGAGAGGGTAGTGCCAGTGTCAATCACTGAGTCAGGCGGGACAATAGGCTGTAATTGGCGTGGGTCCACCTCATCCTCACATCCACTACACCACACTGCTGTGGCCCCCAGGGGCCACCCCCATGCCCCCCAACGCACAAACCACCATCACTCTGACTGACCGCTGGTTGCTCACACACACACACACACACACACATATACGCACCTAACAAATATGCTGCAGGGACCGTGGAGAACACACCATGTTGCAACACATTTACAACAGTAATGCATGTAACTGCAGTAAGATGAGGAGTGATGGAACGCTGAACACTGCAGAGGAACAAACAGCCCAGAAAAAAAAACAGGGCCTGTGATGAAGTGATGAAGATTAAAGCTGTCAACACAGATACTGAGACTTTTACATAGAACATATCATAAATAAATTCAATAATAATAATAACCCTGCACTGATTTAAGTAAAAAAAGGCTCTTTAAAAGCTTGTCGATCATAGAAACATAGAAATAATTCTAATTCAATTATTAGTTATTCTTGTAAAATGAAAAAAAAATTGCATCACTTTCTATGAATTTTATCTCTATAAGACTTATGAACACATTCATAACATATTATAATGCATCTAAAAGGCATTATAAACATGGCTTTAAAAATGTATAGTAAAAAACAATCATTATGAATTGTGATCATAATGCATGATTAGCTAATCATGCATTATGCTCACAATTCATAATGATTTATTATAAACATATTATAAACACAGCTTATGATGCATTACGATTACTATTCATAATGCATAATAATCATGACTCTAATGTGTTATGCATATTTATAATTATAAAAAAAAATTATACCATGCGTTATGAATGCATTATTACGTTTTATGACATGTTAGGGACCTAAGATCTAATGATTCCAAATCAGTTCCAGTGTTCTTTATAGATCCTTTGTTTTGTGTGAAAGTTCTTTAAACTACTTTCTCTATAAATTCACTTTTTTATGGCTGTCCCAGTGTCTAAACAAAAGTTCAATAATATTATTATTATTATTATTATTATTATTATTATTATTATTATTATTATTATTATTATTATTATTATTACTATTATAATGTATCATAACATTAGTCTATGTAAATTGTTAATTTAATATTTTTTTGGACATAATAAAGTTTGGACCTTATACCTTCTAATTTAGGGTTTTTCTTTATTTCATTTATTTTCTACATGGTAGATTAAATTAATATTAAAAAGATCAAAACAATTAATGTCATGTAAAAAACGACTAATGTTATGATATATTATAAAAATTGAAAGCTTAAATATTAAGAATCATTTAAGTTTGACATGTAAAACCATATTGGCTTACTGTGCCTAAACATTTGCACATTCAATTTACATTACATATCATTTTATTCATGCATGTCTTTATTTACAATATTATTTAGTAAGTCTAGAAAATAATAAACATGTTTGGAATGTGCACGTGTGTCTCTGTGGAGGACAGAAAGGTAATTTTTTAAGGAACGCCTAAAAGTTTTCCTAATATTTTCATAGTATGTGTTACTTTATATTAAATCTCATACAACTGTTTCTAAAAGTGTAAGGCATTAATATTTAGAATTAATATTGAATTATTTATCAGTTAATTCTCTCAACCTGGGTGTTTTTCTTTACATTCACCATTGACCACCAGCACTGAATTCTAAACAATAGATAGATTTAAATATTTCTGTATTTTTATTTTGTATTAATATATAATAGATATAATAGATATATTTTGCAGTATATGTCAGTCTGCAGTGCTGTGGGTGACCCTGTTGTCTGGGTGGATGTTTCAGCAGCGGTGCTCTTTTCTAATTATTTATTCTTTAGTGAGAAATGGCGTACAGCAGCTCAGCAGGTCGTCTCTCTCCCTCTCTCTCTTTGAATGAGGGCCTGAATGGGAAACCAGTCCCTAACAGCAGGCTGAACATTAGGCTAATTCCCTGTGTTTAATACAAAAGGAGCAATTATATGCTAATCAGCTCAACTCAGCACTCAGCTCCTCTGCGTCTGTGCTGATGGAGGACGCTCCTGTTTCCCTTTTAGAGGCTCGCTCTGGCCTCCCCTCGGAGAGAAGCCTGCTTAGATCTGTGTGGAATAAGCATTCCAATAAGCATTTGACAGTGCAGTAATTGATATGTGCTGCAGGGGCAGAGATGTGGTAAATATAGGCTGATAACCCCGGGGGGAATTGGGAATTGACTGAGATCTGTTGTCAGTTGTTGTACCACATGTGGAGCAGATAGCCGTGCTGAACTGAAGTGTAAAAGATCTTTACTCTAATACAGATGTTTAAAAGGATCTCAGGAAGAATCTCTGCCTCTAGAAACTCTGGCAAACTTCTCAAACATTACAAAATTTCCACTTAGAAAATATATGTTATATTTATATTTTCTATTTTTTTAGAAATAGCAATATACATTTTGAACAGCAATATATATTTTTTCTAAGTGGAAATTATGCAATAATTGAATTGTTTTATAATGTTTGAGAATTTTGCCAGAGTTTTGTAATGTTTGAGATGTTTGTGGAACTTTGACCAACATTTAGATTTAGATTAGATTTAGATTTTTTTTACGTAAAAAAAATTACAAATCAATTCAATTATAACATGATTTCCACTTACGAAATACTTTATATCGCTACTCAAAATTCAATGAATGTTTGTGGAACTTTTACCAACATTTATATTTTTTTTTACTTAAATAAAAAAAATGACAAAGAATTCAATTATAACATGATTTTCACTTAGAAAATACTTTATATCACTTTTCAAAATTCAATAATGGTTTGTGGAACTTTTACCTACATAAATGGATTTTGAATAGTGATATAAAGTATTTCCTAAAAGTAAATTATGTTATAAATGAATTGTTTTGTAAAGTTTGAGAAGTTTGTAGAACTTTTACCAAATTCAATGACTGTGGAACTTTTACCAACATTTATGGATTTTGAATAGCAATATAAAGTATAATGAAATTATGCAATAATTGAATTGTTTTGTAATATTTGAGAAGTTTGCCAGAGTTGTAATGTAGAAAATACTTTATATTGCTATTCAAAATTCAATGAATGTTTGTAAGACTTTTACCAACATTTATGGATTTCTTTTTACTATAAAAAATAATTGATCATAAAAAACATCTAACTTTCAAAAAAATAGCTCATCAAAGAACGATAAGCTTAATATTTTTTAGGAAACCAAAAAAATTGTTTTTATGTGTGATAAAAGTGAAATAAACTTAAATTTAAATAAAATACGAGAACAAAAAAAAAAACACAAATAAAAATAGTACTACTATTTATATATAATGTTATAAATATTTATTATATATAATATTATATATATAATATTATACATAATATAAATCATATTGTATTGAAATTACGTTCCTCCAGAATCATGGTGCAACATGGAACAACAAGCAACAGGCAACATAAAGTGCAGGAGTGACAACAGTGCAATATAATATGTGGAATATAGGAATTAGCATGTTTATACAGTATGATCTGCTGTTAAGAAATCCTTGATTGTGTAATTGCATGTGTCAATATTGATGCTCACACACATGTGTAATAAGATGAGTTATACCACTGAGTTACGTTGTTATTACATGATTATTACTGTGTAATTACACAGTTATTATTATAGATAGTTCATTTACAACTATAAGAAGCTATAATAAGGCGTTGTTTTTAACAAATAAATAAATTAAGGAAATAAAATGAGGTGAAGTGCTTTTTAGTGTTATAAATATCACTGTTGCAAATGGATTTTGTGTTTTTTATATGTTATTTTAAACAAAAATTAAAAGTAAAGTTATTGTACCAGTTTATGGGAGCATCCTGAAAGAAGTTCTCTATTAATACCTAAAACTTATTTTTGGTGTTTACTAAGAAAATGTACTTTATTTACTTTACTTTTTATGTGTAATGGTTTTTGTACAATTCTGGCAGAAGAATTTCCTTCAAAATAAATATTTACGAGTTAAGAGCCCACTTTTTGCAGCATAGCGTGAACATAGACAACCTCTACTGGAATTATTTTATATGTAGGCATTACACACACATACAGTATTGTGCAAATGTTTTAGGGACCTGTGGGACTTTCAGTAAAGAAAAAGCTTCTTTATCTGTTCAGTAAGTGTTTAAGACTAGCATTACAATAAATACAAACTTCAAATTCACAAAAAACTGAGCATTTACAGCCCTGTTTTCCTTCAAACATCTCCTAATCTCTCCTCCTCATCTGAGTTTAATAGAGTTATTTCTAGTTCTCATCATATTAATCAACACCTGGTTTAGTAAATTGGTAAATTTGTTAAATCAGGTGAGCTGCTGACGGAACTGAACATAATATACACATGCTGGCTGAGGGAAATCATCCAGGAGAAATCTGGAATCTTTACACTTTGTTCTTCAGCTTGGGTCACACGATATAACATACTTAGTTAAATGAAATAAGAATTCTTTGTTGCGTTTTACTGTATGTATGTTTATTTGCATCTGTTTAAATTATATGTGGTGTTTTTTTCAAGTAAGAAAACACTCATATTGCTGAGATAAATGGATTAGTTTAATTTGCTTTGGTGCCTAAAACTGTATATATAACATTGTAAGGTCAAGTAAAGTTTTTTTTACTTAAAAAAAGGTTCTTTAATCTAGAATATCTAATTTACGAAGCTGGCTCTCTATAGAAGCATCTGCTGAAAGGTTTATAAGGGAAGCACATCCCACATCCAGCTGACCGTTAACTGGACTCTTCATGTAAAAGCAAACAACCCTATTCAGCGCAGAGCTCCACTGTTTTAAAATGAACTTCCCTAAGTGGTTTCATTAAGTCCCGACTCCTCCACCCATCGCCGTGACTACACTCCCCCACCGAACCCGGCCCACCTCCTCCAAAAAAAGACCCCCACAGTCTTTCTCCATCAAATGTACATTTACTAGTCGCTTGGCTTGAGACATCTGCTCCATGCAACCAGTCAATATTGCCCCCCCCCTTCCACCAGCCTCCTCCCTCCACACACACACACACACACACATAGATAGATATACACCTCCCCTTCTCTTCAAAGCAGAGTTCATTAGCTACGTCAGCTTTACAAGCGGAGGCTAGCGGCTCTGAAAGTGAGCAGCCACAATGCAGGCCTCATTAGCCAGTGATTTATCATCAGGCAAAAGGCCAGGTTAACCTCTGACCAGCGCAGGCCTCCCGTCCTCTCTCAAAGCCCCTATTGTCAGCTCCCCAGGGCTTCTGGCTCTGTGAAAGGAGGAGAAAGATGATCCAGTTAAAGTCACGTTATTCCACTACCCATAGCAGAGATAAATGGAGGAAGTCCTGGCCGGGGATCGTGGCCGATTGCCCCGGGGGGGAGTTTACGAAGTGCCCCTACTTACCCAGCTTTATATGTAAACTTCTCGCCTGTTTCTGACACCATTTATAATCTGAAATTGACTAATGAATTCATGTGTGTTCAGATGTGTTGCTGTTTTTCACTTGTGGAAATGATGGAACCACAACGGGTTCTTGGAGTGATGCTGGAGAACTATGATGTGAATCCATGAAGTGAAGGCTCTGTACCTATATAAGGATTTTACTTCTTGTATAGATAGGAATTATTTAGAAATGAATCTAAAGCTGTTCAAAACTCAAGACTCAAAATTAAGATTGAAACTTGTTTTGCAAGGTAGGCCTACTTGCATTAATATTTCTATAAAATAAGCAGAAACAATTAAACAGTAAATAATTTCTTCAAATCACTGATTAGAAGAATTGGTATAAATTTACAATAAGGGTCACAATTAACAGTACTTCCCAAGTTTGAGCAGCTTAACTTCACTAAACAAATCTCCACAATTAATAATCTCCTCAGTTTTTATTAATTTTTGCATTTTTAGTTTGCATTTTCAGAAAAAGTGAAATTGTTCAAATCTCAAAATTCAAAATTAAGATTTATGCAAACGTGTTTACTATTAATTATTTCTTCTTTGCAAGATAGGCCTACTTGAACATGTAAAAAGTAAAATAATAATAAAATAATATATACCTGTACTGCGTGAATTAGTCCTCAATGTAAAATAAGCAACAAAAAAAAAAAGTTGGTAAATAACTTAATCACTGAACTGAAGAATCTGTAAGAATTTATAATAAGGGTCACAATTAACAGTACTTATCACAGTTATAAACATAGTTAAATGCTTAATGAAAATTTATTTAATTATTATGGACACTAGTTAAGACATTATTAAACAGTACTCATTTTAATGATTACGAATATTGTAAATTATAATGAATTGACCACAGCTGTAGGTGTAAAATGAATATATGGAATGTGTTCTCTTTGAAAAGTGGTGTCCTAATCTAGAGGCGAAATTCTGTCACCTTGAATTTTGGTCTAAATCATCTGTTCATGATGCTGTATGCTCACCTGTGGTAAAATCTCCTCTACCTTCAGTTGATCAGATCATTGCATTCTTCTGCTTTAGTATAAAGGTCTTTCTCAACAGTGTGACTTAAGCTAATGTTCTATTTCTAATAAAAATAAGATGTGATTTATGCTATTTTAATAGCTTATTTCCTTATTTTTTAGTCTTTGTATTTTTTGTCTGCATTTTAGTCAGCAAGAACTGTTTTCTATCTTGAAAAACTTGAAAACCCTGAAAAAAGTAGTTTTATAATTTTTAAGAAAGTTTTTAATATGTGATAAAAAGTCTATAAATGTGGATAATGAGGTAGTCAAGCAAATACATTGAATATTAGTTTTTGTTGTTTTAATTTCTTGACATAATTGGAATTTACCAGTTCTTTTTATGTCTGTCAGAATTTTATGTTGAATGGAATAATAATCAAGGAAAAATAGACATGTTTTAAAAATTACCTTTTCCTGTAAAGCTTCTAATTTGGAGATTTTATCTGACAGCGATTATACACTCTTAAATATACAGTATTTGGTCACTGTTGACGATATTCATAACAAAATCAAAACTGATAGTTAAATAAACCTGATGAACTGAAGTGGTGATTTGAGGTGATTTAATTGGGATGAGCTGGAGCTTCACAGCGTGAAGGAAAATCAACAACTATTGTTCAGCACCTCCAGGAACTCCTTCCTTCAAGATGCTGAGAAAACTATTCCAGGTGACTCTCCCTCATGAAGACACTGAGATTAAAATCTCACCAAGAGTGTGCAGATCTGTCCTCAAAGATAAATGTGATACTTAGAAGAATCTAAATTATAAAACATATTCTGGTTTGTTTGCAAAAAATTAGAAATGGCTGAAATAATAAAAAAGATGCAGAGCTTTCAGACGTCAAATAATGCAAAGTTATTTAAAAAACAAGTTAATATTTATAAAGTTAGGTATAAAGAGGTCAGAAATCTATTTCCTCATTTTAATAACAGTTTTCATGCATCTTGGCATGTTCTCCTTCACCAGTCTTACACACTGCTTTTGAATAACTTTTTGCCACTCCTGGTGCAAAAATTGAAGCAGTTCAGTTTGGTTTTAATGGCTCGTGATCATCCATCTTCCTCTTGATTATATTCCAGAGGTTTTCAAATTGGTAAAATCAGAGAAACTCATCCTTTTTAAGTGGCTTCTTATTTTTTTCCAGAGCTGTATATTCAAACCGTGAACGCACAATTAAAACTTATTAAAGACTAAAAATGAATGGTCATGCTAAAATCATGAGCTATACTGATCATTTTTAATGCTTGTTTCTTGCTTGTCCGTCAGTGCCGGGCTCTTGGCGGCAGCAGTGGCGGCGGCAGCATCTTGTGCTGCATTGTACGAGTCTTTATTTGTTAAAAGCTGAATCCTTAAACTAGTGTCTGTAGTTGACAGGGGACACAATGAGGATTCTTGCTGGGTTCCATATGGTCCTCACCCAACCCTCTGCTGCGTGTAAATCTCAGCACAGAGCCTTCAGATAATGTATCACCCGCGGTTTGTAAACTGTTTTGTTAAGCTCGCTTTATCAGAAGAAAAGAGAAAGGAGGGGTCGCGGCTGCAAATGCGAACAGTTGGTGCGGTGTTAGGAAAGCACGGCTGTTTTTGTTGTTTTTTTTATTCCAAGCAACCGCACACACACCTCCTCCCTCCCTCTCGCTCGCCTACACCCGCGCCGCCCCATCCTAACGAGGCATGACTTAGTCATACCAGCTGTCTGAGGCTGTTTGTCATGGGTGGTGCTGCCCCCTGTCAGACCCAGCAGATGAAACCTCTACTAACTGGGTATCATTGTTTGCTTGTTGACAAATAATATTCTAATAACTTTTGTACAATTACTAAATGGCTCCACATATAGGGCTGTGAAAAGCATTTGCCCCCTTAGAGATTTCTTTTGTTTTTGCTTTTTTGTAAATATAAAAACAGATTTGAAATTATAATTTCATTTAAAAAGGGAAAAAGCTATTCAGACCAACCTGCTCCTATGGTGGAAAATAATTGACCTCCATGAATTAACTGTGATTTACCACAATTTCAATTTTATTAACCACAACAAGTCCTGATTACTGTCATGAAACCATGAAACATGAAATCATGAAACCACTAAAATAGAACCTGTCTGAAAACATGAAGTGCTAAAAGTTCTCAAAAAGCAACACATTATGCCCAAATCTGAAGACATTCAAGAACAGATGAGAAAACAAAGTCACTGACATCTATCAGCCTGGAACAGATTACAAAGTCATTTCTACTATTATTCACAAATGGAGATAACATGGAGCACTATCAAATCTTCCCAGGAGTGACCGGCCTACCAAAATTAATTCAAAAGAGCATGGACAACTCATCCAGGAGGTCACAAAAGAACCAAGGACAACGTTTGAAAAAGAACAGGCTTCGCCCAACTATCATTAGGTCAGTGCTAATGATATTCTTTCTATAAAAAGAGAGAGACTGGACTAAAATGGTAGAGAGGTAAATAGAGAGTTCCAAGCAAAAACCATCTTGTGATCCCCAGAGCTTTGAGAAAATATTCTGATAAGACAAAAGTGGAACTTTTTAAAAGGTGTGTCCCAGAAACCAAGCACATAATTTCAGAAACATGTTAGAACATTATATTAAAAGTCTTGGTGGTGGTAGTGTGATGGTCTGGGGCTGCATTGCTGCTTCAGGACCTGGACAACTTGCTGTAACAGATGAAACCATAAATTCTGCGCTTTACCAGGAAATCCTGAAGGAGAATATCCATCCATCAGTTTGTGACCTTAAGCTCAGTTGTACTTTGGTTCTGCAGCAGGACAATGATCCAAAGCACATTAGCGAGTTCAACTTTAAACAACTAAAAAAAAAAAGAACTAAATGAAGGTGGGAGTGGTCTAGTCAAGTCTGATGTGTTTATTCCAACTCTGGAATAACCTTTCTGAAAATGTCAGTCTTTATATCTAGACTGAAAACAAATTTGTTTAGTTTAGCTTTTGCCAATTAATGTGTCCACTCAGATCAAGGCTGCAGGTCCAGGGGTTTATGGACACAGGGAATTGTGGTAAGCTAAAATGCTGATGCTGTTGTCCCTCCTACTGCACACGATCACTCACTCAGGTTTGTTGAAAGTGGAGTGGGTGGATGCCTCTATGTCTATGTTTTCTGGCTCCTTTCCTATAGTTTGGCTGTTATATTCAGATCTGCCGACTGTCATTAGCCACACTATGTTCTCCATAAATCCAGTCAAAACTATTCCCATCTTTATACCTTCTTCCCTCCTCAGATTCTTAAGCTACTTAATACTTTGTTACCTTACATGAGTAGAAATATTGGTAATCTATACTTAACTGGAGTAATTATTGTCCAGATTCCAGACTTTTTACTTCTACTTCTTACATTTTCACACAATGATCAATTCACTTTCTTCTCCTTACATTTTAAACATAACCTCGTTACTCCTGTTTCATTTCAGCTTGTTTTAACTCCTGCTTCTCATTGTTAAAAAAAAAAAAAAAACTCTCCATCCAGATAGAGTGTATCTGATTGTGGTTGGTACCATTAAAACTCCGTATTGGTTTATACTGTGATCCATCACACCTGCACACATCACGCCCCCCCCCACACACACACACTCCAGCAAGAACATAGCAGACGTATGTAGCCTAGGATGATAATGATCCTTGCAGAGACTCAAGAGAACTCCAAATAAATGTCCAACTAAACTTTAATATATTTACATTCTACTAAAATACATTCATTTTCAATTGGTATATACGCAGCTGAAACACTAGGGAGTCATTATGGCTTTTAGAAAAATGTGTTTTGGGGAGGGTGGTGGGGGGTAGTGCACTGTAGGACTCTGTGGCATGGCCTAAACTTTTTTCCTTAATAATTTTTGTCCTTTACATTACTGAAATCAGTACTTTTAAACTTTACTTAAAGAATAAAAAGTATTTTAAACCCTAGTATATATACTTCTACCTGAGTAATTTATGCAAATACGTTTCACACCTTTGATCATAAGTGTATTAAACCATAGCCCCTATTTTTGTTAGATTTCATGGAATTCTTCCAGCTCTGTTCTTTGAATGAATGCAAGCCTCTGACACACCAGAATTCCAATGTGGCTTTTTAATCAGCTGTCCAACGGCAAAGAAAAATGATTCAGTTCTGCTTTAATCCTGTCGACAATCCCATTCTAATCCGACACAATGTGTAAGATTTCAATTTCAAGAGCTTTTCGGCACATTTGATGCCGAGATTGCAGAGTGTCGGGCAGAGAAAATACAAGTGGGTCTTTTCAGAGTGTTTATAGATTTATAAAATCGCTCTCTCGTGGAGCTCAAATTGTGTGGTCCTGATTGGCCCATTTTCTCGAGTGTCACTTGAAACATCCATTGCGGTCCGCGGCTCTGAGTCTATGGTGCTAAGACTTCAAGGCATTCGCTTTGTAGTGGAATCTGCTTAGTTTGGTTAGCATACAAGAAGATGTGAGACAAGAAAAGGACCCCCAATACACACTCTCTCACTTTCTCTCTCGCCACACACACATACATACAAATGCACCTTTTACAAAAGTCCCTCAGGGCCTTTTAAAGAGGGACAAAACTGAAAAAAAGAAATGTGAGCTGCGCGTCCGCTAAGCAAACAGAACGATCTAATGGATCCCCTTCTACTCCACCCATTCCAATTACACTGATCCTGCACTGAGAATATGGCCGGAGCTGTTCACACCGACTGCGCTACGGCTAATCCCCCACATACATGTACATATCACACTCAACAGCATGACATCACAGCCACCCAGGCAGTCCAGGAGGCCGCCGGGAGCGAGAAGCCGCGCTCCTCAGGTTTGAATAAGCTAATGAAGGCTATGCTAATGGCGTTGGAGATTATGGGATTACCACTCGTCTAACAGTTATTACAGATGTTGGTAAACGGGCATTAGCAGTTTGGCTAATGCAGGCCTATTCATATGCTGACTGATCCAACAGCACTGAAGTTTTTGCAGTTGTGTTTAATATAGGGCTGAGGTGGGTGGGGTGTCTGCTCAGTGCTGTGGTGGGTCCTTGTGGTGGGTCCACACACACACACACACACACACACACACACACACACACACACACACACACACACACACACCAGAGGTGTCAAGTAAGGAAGTACAAAAATGTTGGTTATCTATATATATATTTTTAAACTTTTTACTTCTACTCCTTACATTTTAAAAATAGCCTTGATACTCCTATTTAATTTTAGTTCTTTTTTATTCTGGCTTCTCATTATTTAAAAAAAACCCTATCCAGATAAATCTTTCCATCCAGAGAGTGAATCTGTTTGTGATTGTATGTAGAGAAGAATAAACATAAACCATTCCTACACCCTATGATTTATACACCATACATCTCACCTACACATGTCCCGCCCCCTCACACTCCAGCAAGAACATAGCAGAGGTGTGTGGTCTAGTATGAGATGATCCGTGCAGAGACTCAAGAGAACTCCAGACAAACTTCAGTCCAACTAAGATTTAGCTTTAATATATTTACATTCTACTTAAATCACATTCATTTACAATGGGCATATATGCAGCTGAAACAGAGAACAGCCAAGTGCATTCCAAATCTATCAACATTTACATTTTATTATAATATTATAGTCATTATGGTTTTTAGAAATATGTGTTTTGGGGAAGAAGGGAGGGACATATAGTGCACTATGGGATCCTGTGTTGTGGCCTAAGCTTTTGTTCTTAATGCCACAATTTTCTCCCCTTACATTACTTTTACTTTTATACTTAAAGTAGTTTTAAAACCAGTACTTTTACACTTTTACTTAAAGAGTAAAAAGCTTGAGTTGATACTTCACCTTCCGCAGAAGTATTTGAAACCCTATCTATACTTCTACCTACAGAGTAATAGATAAATATAAAAGGTAATACTTTTCACACCTTTGACACACACACACACACAGAGGCAGCATTTTAAACACTGTCAGAATGTGAGGTCATATCTTATCATATATAGCAAAAGTTCAGGCACCCAGGTGACACAATGTATTGATGATTTGTTTAAGTAAAATGTAATGATTTGTAATAAAATGCACTACTGCATTTTACAAAAATTTTTTATTGCTTATTGCTTTAGTATATTTATAACTGCTTTATACACTGATTTGTAAAGGGTTTATTAATGGTTATTAATTAGGTTGTAAATACTTAATCTACATAATAGTATAATACATAATGTTATTTAAAATATGTGAGTATACACCACATTATGATTGCTGGATAAATCATTAATCTGGGTAGTTAAATGAATAAAGGGATGAGTTATGAATTTTGACCATAATGTAGCATGCATATTTTTGGTTGTAAACTTATCAGCTTCAAACATAAATATGAATATGTTGTTAGTAATAATAAATCACTTATATTAATTTATTCTCTATGTAAACATTTAAACTTGATTTTTTGCATATTTACACCCCTAGAATATTACACAGTTTATAATTTGAGAAGCAGAGCCAAACTATATGGCTACATTTATACTGTCATTAATAAATATGTATTGTATTGTTTACATGACAGATGAAAACCTTCTTAACTTTTAATGGAAGACAATGTTAAAGATACATTTCTATTCTTTTAAAACATTCATCATAACATTTTAACACAATATGTAGAACTACTGCCAGATTCAAACGATCAACACCTTCATAAAATAAACACTAAACAATTTTTTTTTGAAGTTTTAGAGTTTATATGTTCTTTTATAAATTATCAAGGATTTAAAAGAATAATTTGTCATACAGTCGAGCTGGAGAACCAACCAGAAACAATCCTATTTTAACATTTAGAAAAAAATGTTGATTAAAAAGATACTTTTAATATTTTAATAGCCGCATTTTAAAGATCCTTTCTACCTAGCTTTATGGTTTAAAAATTTAGACTAAAAACTCAATAAAACTCAAAAATAAATCCAAACAACGATGCAATATTTATAGGTTTCATAAATAAGTAGTAAGTAGTAAACTTATATCATAGTTAAATCTCATCACTTATCAAATAGGGATGAGCCCTGAATGGTTAGTTCAGTGAAGTTAAAAAGCTCCATCTTGGAACGCAATTAAATTGCTTTCTAAAATGTCACATTTTGTTTTTGACTTATAATAATGAATTAATTAGTTTAATCATACTCTTGACACAGACCTTTATACTAAAGGGGTAGATTTAAATGATCTGATGAACTGAGGGTGTAGGAGATTTTACCACAGGTGGCCATGAAGCATCATGAGGAGACGATTTACGCAAAAAAAAAAAAAGACCTCAGAGATTATTTTAGGAAGGAAACATTATGTCAAAAATTAAAGTCAAGTCAAGTCAAGTAGTTTAATTAAAATTACTTGTAAATGTAAATATTAAAACCCTATTAAATAAAAGATACAAGGGTACTGTGTGACATCAGCAAAAGACATAAATCTACATGTAATAGTAAGAACATTTCCTGTGTGTATATTGTGTATATCAATATTGATTGATAATTGATCATAATTCTAAGCCCAATATTGGTAATGCAATTACGAGCTCTTGTTGGTAATGTAATACACATGTATCAATATTTCGTCACCACGTTTTAAAAAAAAGTGTGTATCAGAGGAGCTAATATCAGCCATTGTAAGCAGAGCTTCTGAGGCAAACAAGTCATTAAGATTATCTGGGGCTGACAAAGGAGAGGTTTGAAATGGCAAACAGAGGAGCCAAATCAAACAGAGCTTTGTTCAAGAGGCTTTGGCTGTGATGCTGAGGTCCATACCAATTTGGAGATTTTACTCTCCCTCTCTCTTTCTATCTCTCTCTCTTTCTCTCTTTTTCTCTCTCTCTCTTTCTTTCTCTCTTTCCATGGGAAAATCACAGAGCCTCTTTTTCATGTGGACAAAAGCATTAACCATGACTAGAACTACTCAAATACTCTCAGTAAGCTGCAGTAGTCCGCTAGTCACCCTGTTATTGGCAACAGTTCTCTATAGAAAAGTGTGTTTGTCACTATAATTGAATTCAGCAGCTGAAGTCAGCAACACCAATCCGATCCAGTCTATCTTTCTATCTATCTATCTATCTATCTATCTATCTATCTATCTATCTATCTATCTATCTATCTATCTATCTATCTTTACATCAACTATAATGTTCTTTAAAGGACCATTAAGAATGATACATTCTATAGTAACTTATAACATTAACAGTGTGTGTCAGCAGATATTTTGAGGAAAACTTACACCTTTCCCAAATACTCCCATCAACATATACAGCTCTGGGAAAAAATAAGAGAGATTTTACCAAATTAAAAAACTCTGGAATATAATCAAGAGGAAGATGGATGATCACAAGCCATCAAACCAAACTGAACTGCTTGAATTTTTGCACCAGGAGTAAAGGCATAAAGTTACCCAAAAGCAGTGTGTAAGACTGGTGGAGGAGAACATGATGCCAAGATGCATGAAACTGTGATTAAAAACCAGAGTTATTCCACCAAATATTGATTTCTGAACTTTTAAAACTTTATGAATATGAACTTGTTTTATTTGCATTATTTGAGGTGTGAAAGCTCTGTTTTTCCCATTTTCTGCAAATAAATGCTTTAAATTACGTTTTTTTATTTGAAATTTGGGAGAAATGTTGTCTGTAGTTTATAGAATAAAACAACAGTGTTCATTTTACTCAAATATAAACCTATAAATAGCAAAATCAGAGAAACTGATTCAGAAACTGAAGTGGCCTCTGTATATGCATTTTGGGCATCCTCCCACCTCTCACTCACCTCTCCTAGGATTTACCGTACATGTGTCTAAGAATTTCCTTGTACAGAACATATGAAAAAACTATTGAAATGAATGTTTTTAATGCACTTTTGTACAATTATTATAAATATTTCTGTCATACATTTAATCATACTCTATCTGCATAAATCTGTTCTCTTTATTAGCTGCTGTGAACAAAACCTGGCAATGATCACAAAGTTATGTCCAATTTATTCAAATGAATCTGCCTGGATGCAGGGATCATGTTATAGTGCCCTCTTTTGGTAGCATCGGAAAGTGATGCTTAAAAAAATAAACGAAAATAAAATAAGTGTGAAAAATTAGGCAAGAGATAGACAACTGAATAAAAAACAAGCAAATAAACAAACAGTTAAACTGAAAACCTCATCCATCATGATTTTTTTATGACAATGACAATGGAAATGTATTGTATAAAACTCAATTTAAAACAACATAAAAACTAAGAAAGATGTAATAAAGAGGAATAGTGATGTAATGTATAATGAATTATGAATTGCATGTGGAACAAAAAATAAAAATTTAAACTTTTGAACATTTATTAAATATTTCATCAAAAACTTTATTGCTTCCTATCTATATTCTTATTGTTTTTGACATTTTGACATAATGTAAATCTGGAATTTATTCTTTACATTGTTTCAAAATGTATTGACTAATTACTTGCACTAGATTTCATTTTTTTTATTATATAATATGGATGTTACTGCTAATATAATGTATATTTTAACATGAGAAATGACTTGATCTGTGTAAATATCTGGAATATCTTTATACTAACCCTGTGGAGTAATTAAACTAATAATCATCCACACTGATCAGCCATATTATTAAACAACTGAAAATTAAAAACATGGGAATCACAATGATGGTTCCAATGATCTGGTTCCAAAAGTGAACAGTCAGTTCTTGAATTTGCTGTGTTGAAGCAGGTAAAACAGATCTGAGAATCTGAGACACTTCATCAAAAATTTAACCCAATATCTAGATGCCTGGTTCTGAGCATCTTCAAAACATCAGGCAGATCTTGTGTGATGCTCCTGGTATGTAGTGGTCACTACTTAACTTATATGGTTGTTTAAAGAAAGAAAACCACACTGTCAACAGAGCCATGGGCCCCCAAAGCTCTGTAAGGCGACGCAAAAACACTTTAATTAATTTATTAATTATTGCATGGAATATTTCATTAGGCATGGTTATTGCATGGATAGATTAAATGCAATACTTAAAGCTTTGTTTGAGAACCCTTAGTCAGATGACATATGTTGATTTAGGCCAATAAATGTTCAGAAATATTAATTTAAATATGTACATTTTCCATACACAATAGACAAAGTTTATATTTTATTTTACATACTAAATTGTTTCATTATGCTTGGCTATTGGATTAAGATTGTTAACATGCAATCACACAGATAATAGGACAACTTAATTAGTTAATTCATTGCTATGAAACATCTTTTGGAAATTATTGTAAATATAAAAAACCAAACTAAATGCATTATTATTGTACATAGAGCAACAAACTATTAATAGCAACATATAACAATTCGAAAGTATTAACAGTGTACAGTCTACAATGCCTACAAGGTTTAGGCATTGTAGATACAATGCCTGCAAGGTTTAGGCATTGTAGATAGACCAATACAATAAAAGTATACGATATAAAGTCCTATATATATACACAGAAATATATGTTACATTTCCTATTCATTTGTGTAGCTCCCTTAGCTCCCCTCTTTCACGACACAAGTCATTCTTTTGTTACAGGCATTTATTTGAGTATGCCGTGAGAACTTGAAAAACAAAAATACAATAAATAAGTTTATTGGTTTACAAAAAACATTCTCACAGAGAATAATCATCAAAACATCACATAAAACCATATAAACTTACAATTCACTGACATAGAATAAGTGTAAAAAAATGTAAAGTATCTTACTTTAACAGCATTAAGTTCAAAATTAACTTAAAAATAACAATCTCTAAAGGCAGTTACAATTTTTAGTAATTTAACTAGTTCATTAAATATCATTACTTACTGATAATATGATAAAATCATTTGGACCCTTATGTAAACTCTTAAAATGTGACAGAAGAACCACTTAGTTAAAATTATAGATGAATGATGTGATTCTATGCCAATTTAAGGATTTACCCTGGATTTTTTCTATATTTCTATATATATATTTTTTTTTTAAACGCAATGCTCCGTTTTCACACTCACAAAAATCTCATTTACAAGAATGATGCTTCTCCATAGAGCCATTTATTGGAACCAAAGTGTTTACCCTATGAAGCTGCATTAGGAACTCTTATTATTAGTATTATTAGTATTGTGGGAGTGTAGTTTAGGCGGTTCAGGGCCCACAAGTGCAGAAACCGTGCCGATGAACAGCTTCACGGTGGTTCATTTCTTCGGCTCTCCTGGCTTCCTGGCTGTATGTAGGCTGCTGCGATGATGTTTGGTGATGTTTAAAATCTGCTGTTCAGTGTCTGAGATTTGACTGAACAGCAGTATTAAAAGCAGCAGCAGCAGTAACAGAATGTGCTGGTTTTAATGTAATTCAGGAGCTGGAGAGTAATGGAGTAGGGGATTAGATAGGGCCCCTAATTATTTTGGCTTTAGTTCTGGATTAGCCCTCTGTACTGTCGACTTCGATTCACACTCGGCGTGTGATGAAATGTGAACTGACATAAATACCGTGGCTCACTTTCAATCCGATTACGCAGTTAAATGACCGCAGCTCGAACCCAAGCATGAGACGCTATTCTCCGGATCCAACCAACAACCGCGAGCCCCTCCCAGAAACACAGGGGACCACGCTACCACCCCCGCTCCCCACGCTGCACCCTTCACCCCGCATCAATGGGACCCATTCAGCCAGGCAACGCTCAAATCGCCTAAGTTCACTCTAAATATTGTTTTATGAGCACCAAATAGATGCCACCTCTGAAATAAAAGCTGGCCTCCATCCCCGGACCGCTGGAATTCCCATAGTTCCCCCGCTTTTCTTCGACGTGGACCGGTGCCACAGCAATTACAATGACCATTCTTGTGTTCCCCTCTATTTAAAACGCTATTAACGGAGCCTGGAACAAGATGATCATGAAGAGAAAAAACGTTTGGATCTTCAAACGCCTTCAGCTGATTCGTTTCAGCCCGCGGAGCAACAATAGACTTTAAGGCCATGCATTGTGGAGGAGCTGGAATTACATGGTTACTGGCTTTTTTTCTCAGGGGAATTGGTGACAGTGTTAAAGTTTACAGACATAAAGTTTATAGACATATCATGAGGCTTCTTTCTTATATAGAGAGTATGAATAAAAGCCTAGTCTTAACAGTATAATTAAATAAATGTTCCCATTTTGGATTAGGCATCGGCGATGACTGTGTAGTTGCACTTGAACTATACAAATAACAATTAACAATGCACAATTAAAAGATTGGCCCAGTTTTATATGTTGTGTCTTTAACAACTGTGTAGATACACATTAACAACACAATTACAAAGTAATAACAATGTAATTACTGTTAATGTTTTAGTTCAGTGTTAATTGCAGTTTTTCTTTGTTTTCTTCTTTTACATTAAAGCTATAAAGGAACATGTTTGGAATCATTTTGCAAACAAAAAAAGTGTAGAAATATAAACTGGAATATATTTTAGATTTTAGATTCTTTAAAGTAGCACCTTTTGGCTGTATTTTCTCAGTCAGTTTTATGAGGTAGAGTCACCTGGAATTCAGGCTTTCAGTTAACAGCTGTGCTGAACTCCTTCAAGTTTATTACTTGAATTTCTTGTCTCTTAATGTGTTTGAGAGCATCAGTCAAAGTAAAGTAGTGAAGAGGTAGAGCTGGTATACAGTGAATAGCTCTATTTGAGTAATGTTCAAATACATTATATGGAGACAACTACTAAATAACTCAACTAAATAAAGAAAAAAAATACTTTAAGAAATGAAGGTGAGTCAATCCAAAACATTTCAAGAACTTTGAAAGTATCCTCAAGTGAAGTCACAAAGACCATCAAATATGTTATGATGAAACTGGCTCTTATCAGGGCCGCCCCAGGAAAGGAAGTAGCGTCAACTTAGCAATCTAAGATATAACCTAAGATATTACAGCAACTGCTTAGTAACCATGTTAGCAACCAACTGGAATACCATAGCAACTACCTAGCAATAACCTAGCAACCTCCAAGGATATGATAGCAAAGGCTTAGCCACCTTACCAACCACCTCTGTTATGTTAGCAACCATCTGAAATACCTGCCTAGCAACACAACTGTATTAGCCAAACATATATATGCTTTCCCATTTATCCAAAACAATCATCAGTTTACACCAGTTTAAATATAATTTACATGTTTAAACTACAACAGCAGTGTTTAAAATGATTTGCTTTAGTCTAACATTGCAGTGGTCTTAAGGTACTGACAGATTTAAGGTAACACTGAAGGTATTGCAGCTTATAAGCATCAAGCAGATTATAAATGTTAACTTTTTAATGCTATGAGCGCGCTGTCTCAGCCATCTCAAAGTTTGTTCAAAACTTTTCCTTTCTAGTTTTTGTATGTTTTTTTTAAGGCTGAGCATTTAAAAAGTTAAACTAAAATTTTAATCAGTGATGTCTAAAGCAACAACAACAGCTTATATATTTTTTTATTCCTATTTCCTTTTATATACACTTCACATTTCTGCTGTGCTCAGAAATATTTACTAATATATATTTTACAATTATGTAACATAAAAAAGAACGTAGTCAGAAAACTCTATACTCTAAACGAACAAAAAAAAATGAAATAAAAAAAATGAAATCATTCCTGCAGTTTGGTTTCAGAGCTTATGGAGTTGCAGTGACCTCTGCTGGTTCTCAGTAAGAAGATCAGAAATCCTAAAGCGTCACTTATACCTCACTTATAACATCAGATATAAAGGGCAGACAGACAAAGTCTAGACAGTGTAAACAAACGCAGCACACAAGGTTTAAATGCTACAAATATTTAAAGAGTCAAGAGAAACCAATAATATATAATTAAATATATATTTATATAGTAATTAAATATATATATATATAGTGATGAACTGAAGCACAGTGAATAAAATACTTTGCTTGTTGTAACTCCCAAATTCCATTTTAGCATAGAATTAGCAAAACATAAAAAATAGTTTAATTGTGGCTATGCTAATAGCACGAGGACACTGAGCACCTTATAGTGATTTTCCCCACATTTGTATTTAAAAAATGAACAAATAATATCTCGGAATTAATTTAGGCAACAGAAATGTGTGTTGAGATTGACCTCCTCGGTCATAGTTACAATAAGATCAAATATACAGAAAAAACAATTGAGGGAACTTTATTTTGGTCTTCTCATGATCTTTAGAAGAACCAGCTGATGTCACTTCTTGTTGAAGATGTGACTTGTAGAAAGTTTCAGATGTTTCAAATGGGGAAATATCTAACGGTAACATGAACGTGAAAAAACTCAGGGACACAACTAAAATGTGTATTTTAACTTAAATATAATGGATTAAAAAATAAATTAAAGCATAGATGGGATTTGAAGTCACTCAACAATGTAAAAAAAATGAAGGATTTTAATGATTATATTTCACAGTGAAGTTTATAGAGAATGGGAACAGGTACCAAATGCTATTTTGTCAAGCAGTTTTTATTTTTATTTTTTTTTATTACATATCTTACCTTCTCATTTACGTGACAAATGTTTAATAATAAAATGTATTTTAAAGTTATTTTTGTGCACATTTATACATACATGTAATTTCTTGGGGACAGAAATGGCACCAATTTGGTGGAACATGTGTGGGTTTGTGTATCACCATCCTGCACACACTAATGCCACACACACAAACATACTTAAAGGGGGATTTTCCCCCTCATATATTCAGCAATGTTACACATACAGCTGCAAGTTTGTTCAGATTGTATATAAGACCTTAAGCATGCATGTGTGTGTGTGTGTGTGTGTGTGTGTTTGGAAGAACCAAAGTAAAGCAGGAACTCAGCCCAGGTCAGGAATGTCAGGCAGGAAGTCCTCCGGCTGCTTCAGAAATAGCCTTCCTGTTCCCTGCAGCCCCCTTTGGGTGGGGGTGGGGCTTCTTCTAAGGTGTTGACAGGGAGGGCGTGGCCACAGCTGGAGAGCCAAACATTTGGATCAGAGTGCAGAGTGGTCAGTGCACTGGTTGGTACCTGAAAGCTGAGCATTAGCACTATCAGCATAGCACTTTAGCATTAGCAATAAAGCTAATGTTTGTTTGAGGTCAGTGCAATATGGTCTAAACAGCACCAACTGAAGATATTTACATATATATAGTGTGAGTGAATAAGTGAGTATTTGACAGTGTTTGGGTATATGAGACAGTAAGTCAGTATATGGATCAGTAAGTGAGTACTTGAGAGTGAGTGAGTGAGTGAGTGAGTGAGTGAGCAAATGAGTGTGTGAGCATAGGAAAGTAAGACTGTGAGAAAGTGAGTGTGAGACACTATCCAAGAGTGACTGATTATATGAAAGTGAGAGTAAATGAGTGAGTGTATGAATGAGTGATTGTATGAGTGAGTAATAATTGAGTATATGAGAGTGTGATTGATTATAAGATGCAAATAAATGTGAATATGAGTGAGTGATTATATGAGTGAGTAAATGAATATATTAGAGAGTGAGTGATTATATGAAACAGTAAATGAGTATATGAGAGAGTGGGTGAGTGATTATATGAGGGAGTAAATGAGTATATGAGTGAGTGAGTAATTATATGAGGGAGTAAATGAGAATATGAGTGAGTGAGTGATTATATGAGTGAGTGATTATATGAGTGAGTGATTATATGATAGAGTAAATTAATATATGAGAGTGAGTGATTACATAAGATTGTAAATGAGTATATGAGTGAGTGAGTGATTATATAAGTGGGTGATTATATGATAGAGTAAATGAGTGAGTGAGTGAGTGAGTGATTATATGAGGGGGCAAATGATTATATTAGTGAGTAAGTGATTATATGAGTGAGTGATTATATGAGTGAGTGATTATATGATAGAGTAAATGAATATATGAGAGTGAGTGATTACATAAGATTGTAAATGAGTATATGAGTGAGTGAGTGATTATATAAGTGGGTGATTATATGATAGAGTAAATGAGTGAGTGAGTGATTATATGAGGGGGCAAATGATTATATTAGTGAGTAAGTGATTATATGAGTGAGTGATTATATGTGAGTAAATGAATATATGAGAGTGAGTGATTACATAAGATTGTAAATGAGAATATGAGTGAGTGAGTGAGTGAGTGAGTGAGTTATTATATAAGTGAGTGACTATAAGATAGAGGAAATGAATATATGAGTAAATAAGTGATTACATAAGTGAGTGATTATATGAGACAGTATATAAGTATGTGATTACATGAGATAATGAGTATATATGAGAGTGTGAGTGAGAGTAAATTAATATATGAATATTAGTGACTACACGAGAGAGTAAATGAGTATATTAAAGATTGAGTGATTATATGAGTGTCATGGTGTGTCATGACAATGAGAGAGTAAATAAATATATAAGTGAGTTTATAAATGAGTGTGTGATTATATGAGAGAGAAAATGTGTATATGAGAGTGTGAATGTTTAAATGAGTGAGTGAGCGAACAGGCAAATGAGAAAAGAAGGAAGGCAGCTAAAAGTATGAAAAAGTTAAAGAATACTGTATTAAAGGTTTGTAAAAAGTGAGTCTGTTGCTGCTTTTAAAAAATCCTTTGTGAATTCTTCCATGTTTTTAGTGCATAATAAAAGAAAGCCGGCGTTTCCTGTTGACTCTTGGTGTACTGAACAGGCCTACAGCACTTCAGCTGAGAGAACGGCCCATAGAGACAGACAGGCAGTGCACTCAGTGTAATGGGTGTTGTTGCTAATTCGTTCTGCATTTAGTGGTGCTGACGGTTATACTGATTACAATGCTTCAGTGCCCTTGAGAAAATACCTCCACCCTACAAGAAGCAGTCATGACATTCCGCTTCCTCACCCAAAAGGAGCTCTGCCTTCAGAGGAAAGCTCGGTCAGTCTGTGGCGGGGTTGTAGGACAGTCAAAGGGTCAAGAGCATCCACAGTAAATCCTCACGCAACACTTATTTTAAATCAAGATCACTCACTAAAACAGCTGGCGGCAAAACACAGCACTCGTCCAGTCAAAACACAACCGTCCTTTAATAATACACAGTTAGCACCATCTTGTCATACAAGCTCTTACAAAACACACTTGACATACAAACACACACACACACTTACACACATACATACTCTCTGGCAGCGCTGTCTGGGTCACTCGGCCAGGCGGAGATGTTTGTGTGTGAGTGTGTGTTTAGTGAGGCAGGTCTGGGAAATGTGATATAAACACAGACGTGGGGGGCTGAGGTCAAAGGCCCCGACGGCTGCACATATAAACAGACCTCATGGAGGGTCAGTGTTTAGCCCGGTTTGCAGCTGTGGACAGTCACTGAGCAAATTTCTAGAAGAATACCGAAGCTTTGCGAAACAATTTAAACCCTAAAGCTCTCCCACTGAGCTCCATCTGGGTATTTAAATGACTCTAGTGTTTTTACTGTTTATCTAATCCCTATCTAATAGCTCTATAGCGTACACTCCAGTGACTTTATATAAGCACGGACATCATGGATCCATTCCCTTCCATTTCGTAGAAACAAAACCAAAAATGTTCCCAATGTTGGCGCATTTCCAACTAGAATCTGCATAGCTTGCACAGCTCAAAAAGCGTACAATTACAAATTATCTTAATTAATCATGGGTGTGTTTTGGGCAAAATGTGAAATAAACCAATCAGTGTGCCAGTTACCACTTTCCCTTTAAGAGTCAGGTGAGCTCTGACTTTGGCATGTTGGTATCTTAACAGCGCGGCGCTTTGTACATCTCAGCAGAAGATGCTGACCATTGTGTCCGTGCTGTAAAGGTAAGCCAGCAGCTCATTTAAGGGAAGAGCAATTTTATTTTATAATTTATTCCGTTGATTGTTGAGGTAAAAGTCGGGTTTGTGCTGTGCAGCATGTCTGTGTGTGCAGCTGACTGTTGACTGTTGTCAGGGTTTTAAGCAGTCAGTGGCGCACCTTTATTTCCCGTTGCCAAGATAGAAAAAAGCACATATATATTTCTTGAACACACCTCACTTCCAGACCCCCAGACCCATCAGCATAAATATATTTGTAAACTCCAATACTATTTTAATGGTGCGGGTGCCTCAAGCTGCTTTAATAGAGTTCATGGAACAGATCACAATGACCAGTTTGCTAAACTTGCAATGATCGTTTATGTAATCAAAGGAACTTAGTGCATAATGTACAATACACACCTGTGTAATAAATATCTTATGATGTTGTCTATGATAGTATGATTAACCTGTTGTCTGTTCCAACCAAGCTTTTCAATCATATCACAGAAATGTAAATGAAACCCCATTGATGTACAAAGTAGCAGAAGAAAAAACTGTGGCAATATTAGCACAGAGAAAAAAAGCAGAGAGAAGAAATTTGAGATGAAAAACTGGCTTTTTTGCCAGTAAAACATATGAAAACCGGTGGAGCTACCCTTCATAATAAACCAGCCAGCAGGTGGAAGGGTGCAGATTCAATCTTTGGTGATGCCACAGTCATGTAGGAGTGACAGAGTGCACATTTGGCCTCACTTCCACTGGGTCAAAGGCCTTGATGACTGCACATTAAACCAAACCGAGCTCATGGAGGATCAGTGTTTTTCCCAGTTTGTTGCTGTAGACAGACAGTGAGTCATTTCTAGAATAATACAGAAGCTTTACTGAACAATTTATACCCTAAAGCTGCCCTGCTGAGCTCAATGTGGGCATTTAAATAACCTGGGGTTAGAGGAGCGCTCAGCATTTTTCAGTCTAGTTTATATTGGAGACATAGAAGGTGTACAGTTGATTACCACAGACTACTTGTTTTGATCCATTTCCTTACATTCAGGTATACTGTAAAAAAAACAAAAAAAAACCTCTTACCAACTTTAACATTTCTAGTGACCCGTTGCAGCCTGTGGAGAATGAAAAGTGAGATAGGAATATAGGAAAATAGGAATGTAAATCAGATTTACACCACTGTCATTAATACAAATCATGCTTTGAGTGCCCCCTCATTGACAGATTTACACTTGCATTTGTTGACAAGCTGCAGAGTAAAACTGTAATAAGTGGTGAAAGTGAATGAGCATGTGAACTGTGGTAATTAGAGTAATATTAAAGGATTTTACACAAATATTACTTGGGTTACAAATTGTTTATCAGTTCTTAGCATTTGAGTTCTGTAGTGCAGCAGCAACATTCTGGTGTTTTTAACCTAATTTCTTTATGATTATCTGACTGAGCACTACAATTTGACCTCACGATTAACGTAGACTTACCGTAGACAGTAGCTGAAGCTACTGCCCTTTGGTTTCCATATAACTGTATATATAACTGTGCACTCTTTTTTCATTCCATTCAAATTACAGAGAGAAGATGTCTGTGCTGAACCATGAACCATGTTCTGAAACACTGGAGTATCACTTTAATAGCATGATGTGTGACTACAACTGGCACCAGGGCACTGGGGCTGTTCTGGACACGAACAAGTCCAGCACCCCCACCCTAACAACTCTCCATCTGGATCACTTCTACTAACCCCACCCTCTCTCATTTTCCCTCGCTCTGTTTCTCTCTCTCTCTCTCTCTCTCTCTCTCTCTCTCTCTTTCTCTTTCTCCCCACACACACATACACACTCACACACACACAATTTCAATTGCTCTCCCTTTTTTTCTTTTTTTTTCTATTTCTCTTTCTTGCACACACACACATACATTTTCACTCATTTTCCCTGACTCTCTTTCTTTCTCTCTTTCTCTGTCTCTCTCCCACACACACACACTCTCCCTAATTTCTTTGCCCTCTCTCCTTCTTACACACACACACACAATTTTCTCTTTTTTGCTCACTCTCTATTGTCTATTTCTTATTCTGTCCTTTCTCTCCCCATACCTCTCTCTGGCTTTCTCTCTTTCTCCATGTCTCTCTCTTTCTTCTATATTCTTCCTCTCTCTGTCTTTCTATTTTTCTCCCTCTCTCCCTCTCTTCTTTTTTTCTATTTTTCTCTGTTTCTCCTTCATGTTACTCCCCTCTCTCTCTCTCTCTCTCTCTCTCTCTCTCTCTCTCTCTCTCTCTCTCTCCTCTCTCTCTCTCTCTCTCTCTCTTTTTCTCTCTTTGTCTCTTTCTGTCATTTTATTTTCATTCCCCCCCCTATATATCTCATATATCTCTGTCCCCTTGTCTTATTTACTCTCTCTCTCTCTCCCTAATATCTCTCTTTCTCTTTACCTCTCTCTCTCTCAGTCTCTCTCTCTCTCCCTCCCTCCCTCCTTTCCTGTCAGCCTGTGAGTGGAGGATGTGTTTGGAAGAGAGAGGGAGAGAGAGAAAGAGGAAGGCCGGCTGCAGATAGAGTTGCTCGGGTATGTACTCTCTCTCCTTTTCTCTCTTTCTCTCTCTCTCTGTCTCTCTGTTGGTTTCTCTGGCTCTCCCCGGCTGCAGTGTTTTCGGCCCCCCAGGGCAGAGAAGACGCCGGCTGAACGACAGAAGGCATAAATGTCCCACGGAGACAAGAATGACTGTGACTGTAATGAAGGTACGGCCCTTGAGCCTCTCACTAACCACTCACTAACACTGCGCTCATGTGCGCCGGGCAGAGCTTCCTCTCAGGCTAATGGGAGTAATGGGAGTATTGGGAGTAATGTATGACTTGAATCTGAAGTATTTGTCTGTAGACCGAGAACAAAAGATGTTTTACATTTGGTTGAATAGGAATGAAATAAGTTACAATTGCTGTTAAAGTAAGTATACTCCAAAAGAGAGCGGCTGTGTTGATGTAATGCATAGTATTCATGTGTGACACGCTGATACCTTTGAATAATGTCAGTTTATTAAGCACTATTTAATTCAGCTTGAGCCAGGATTACAAAAAATAGGGATCCATATGAATAAAGAGAAAAGGAAGGGAGGGAAGGAATGAGAAGAAAAAGAAAGATTGAGTTGCAAACTTAGCATACATTTAAAAAATACAGGTACTTCAAAGGGCTTTTCAAATAATGCCATAGAAGAACCAGCACTGGTTACAATATCTTCCTAAGAAAAGCTCTGACAAAAAAACATCCAAACAAAAAGCCTACGTCAGATTCATGCTGTGTATTTAAAACCGCGGGATTGTTTACAGCTCTGCTCTTATTATAAATAAATCCCATTGTCCTCAAAACTGAACCAATCTTAAAAACATGAAAACAATGGAGAATGTTAGAATCTTCATAACAACTGTGGAAGTAAACTTCTGTAAAGAAATTTTTTAATTGGTTAGGAGCCTTTATATCAATTATATTTAAGGTTTTAAGATCTTAATAAGGCTCTCCCACATCTCTACTATCACATAGTTAAGATCACTTTCTAAGCACCTTTATTTGTATTTATTTGAGTGTAACCAAGCTTGGTTTAGCATCATGGGAACATCTGGCTGAAGACACTGAATATGATCAGGATGCTTAGCTGAGTCACTCTAATGATCCAGTAATGATCCAGACTGGATTAGACTGGAGACTGTGCTGATGTCAGTCTCTCACATGTGGCAAATTGCTGGTTGAAATTCTCTCAGTCTCATGACCACAATGGAAGAAGAACAGTCTTATTCACTAAAAGAACTCGTGCAAATTAAGTAAAGTAGTCTGTCTTCGAGCACAATCCAGCCTGTATTTACAGTGGCATGCAAAGGTTTGTGCTGATACTTTTATTTTTAAAAACAAAGGTTTATGTCATAAACATAAAATTCATAAAATTCCAAATGTTAAAGATTTAAAGGTTTTGTTCTAACATGATGACATTTTACACATGCTTTGAATTTGAGAGTTGTTCTTTAAATTATTATTTTTGGATATTTATATTTAATAAAAGTTCAGTTTTAATGTTTTTTTCTTTTTTCTGTAAAGTATACATTTTGCATATGTATCTAAGATTTGCATGACAGCAAAGATGAACTAGTGCATCTCAAAAAATTAAAGATTTGTAAATAATTAAAAACAGTGAACCAACACCAGCAGATGACAGACATGTCTCTCCAAACCATCACTGATCATCAGTAAATTTTACATTTCATTTGGAAATCAAGGGAGCAGAGTCTGGAAGAAGAGTGGAGAGACACACAGTCCAAACTGCTCGAGGTCTAGTGTGAAGTTTCCACCAATCAGTGATGGTTTGGAGCGACATGTCATCTGCTGGTGTTGATCCACTGTGTTTTATTATCAAGTCTAAAGTCAGTGCAGTTTTGTTTTCCCACAAAATCTTACAGCACTTCATGCTTAAGACTGCTGTATCTAAACTACTCATACACACTGAGAATGGTGCTGAGAATGACCGACCCACCCAGTAAGTGCACAACCAAGGAGATAATAATAATATTTCGATACTATATTTATACCAATAGTTTGTAAAAACCTTAACTTTCACTAGAATTAAATAATTAATTAATTAGTCAAAGCAGTATTTCATATTTCATCACGAAATGTGGCTTTCTAAGCAGATTGATTGTTGATTGAATTACAGTTATTGAAAAGTATGGGCTAGAACTTATTTTTTGTATGTGTGAATAAAATATATTACACTGGAACATGTCATTATTAATGGAGGAAGCTAAAGGCATCATGTTTTCAGTACACTCTGATTTCCAGCCCAGCTGAGTGATTGAGTGTGTCTGTTTGGGCAGCAGATGTCCTGGTCCCAGGTGAGGCGTGGCCGGAGCTGGAGCGGGCGGAGGGCTTGGCGCGGGGAGCCGCTCTCAAATGGGCCTCGGGAGTGTTCTGTAGGCCGGAGAACCTGGAGAGGCTGGGCTACTACAGGAAAAGGGAGAGTCAGAGAACCTCGTCCATCAACTCCAGATTAAAGGTACATCCACTATTCAGTGTACTTTTATTTATGACCTTATTTAACCTCTGTTGATGTTTGATGCAGGGATTCACCAACACATGCTGATATACAATAATTTACGAATTATGTAAAAGTTTGTATGTCACTATTTTGGCAGTAAGATATGTAAAATGTGGACATTCTGCTGTTATGATGGAAGCTAAACACTGTGGTACTAATCTGACAAATCTGACTAATCTGACAGGGTCTTTTATCACTGCTCTCTGAGCTAGTAGCTAGTAATTGGTGAGCTGTAAAGTTAGTGGTAGTCTGTGGTAGAATTAGCCTAAATATAACTATATATTATTATGTCAGTTTTGTCAGGTAATTAATTTGCTTAAAAAATGACTTGCTAAAGTTGACAGCCCTAGCAGATGACGCAATCACATTTTAATGAAATTGATTTAGGATTTGCTGTAAATATGGTTACATGTATGTGTTTTATTTCCTAACAAGCTGTTTTTGTAACGGATATTACATTGTGTATATATGTCAGTAATGGCAGGATACTTTTAGTTAAAACACTAATATAATTATAATAAATAATATTGAATGTCTGTTTGGTCAGAATTCACATTCAAATTTATGGAAGGGTGTACAATAAATAATATTACTTTCATTTTAAGATCATTTCATGCCACTTTGTAATTATAATATAATAACATGATAATGAATTTGCACTCTTTTAAAGCACAGTGGACGTTTAATTAATAATATTTTTGGAGATCATTTTTTAGGAATATAATTTTTTCTTTACCTACCACTGAACTACCACTGTTTTTAATGCATTGGTCATTACACAATTGTCTAAAATTATAATTATAAATAAGTTAATTTGTATGTACACAAACATGCAAAGAAAAACAACGAACAATATCATGTCCATTTATTGTACGATAAGAATAACATAATTACTGTGAAAGCCCTTATCACTGTAAATGATACAATCAGACTCATCATGCTAATCCAGGCTTCATTAGGATGACCAGTTCCTCTTCTTCTTTTTCTGTAGTCAGTTGTTCAGTCTTATCTGGAGGGTGTGGACTGGGGTCTGGGTCAGTTGCGGGAGGCGCGTGCTGAGCTGAGGGATGTGTCTCATGCCATGCACAAAGTGAGACTGGAGTGCAGCAAGAACGCTGAAGGCACCTTACCCCTGGAGACTCTGAGGGAGATTTCCACCAATCACTGCCAGCTTCTGGCCGCTGTGAGCAACCTGCCCCGCCTCTACTCAGGTTAACTTTAATTGATTTAATCTGTCTCAAATCAAATGTTAGAATGGGTCATATTAAAGGCTGCAAGTTATATTGGAGAGGAGTCTTAAACACAGTATAACTAAGTAACTAAGTAAATGATGTGGGGTTGATGCTGCAGTTGGTCTGCAGGTTTAGGTTCAGCAACAGTATGTGCTGAAAGAATGAGGTCAGCTGACTACCTGAATATACTGAATATAGACCAGGTTATTCCATCAATGGATTTTTTCTTCCCTGGTGGCATGGGCATATTACAAGATAACAGTTTCAGGATTCATGGATTGTTCACCACAGTCCAGATCTTAACCTCATTGAGAATCTTTGGGATGTGCTGGATGGAGAAGAGCTGCTTTGTGCAGTGGTCAGACTCTACTATCATCAATGCTGCTGCAAGATCTTGGTGAAAAAATAATGCAACACTGGATGGAAATAAATCTTGTGGCACTGCAGAAGCTTATCGAAACAATGCCCCAGCAGTCCAACAAAATGTTACAGTGTGTTACCTTTTTTTTGGTGGCGACATTTTTTTGACCAGGCATACCAGTGCTATATCTGTGTTGTCTTTGTTTCATACATAAATAAATAAACAAACAGAAAGATAATGGACATCTAATTGCTGGTGTCCACTAATGGCCCACTCTGCTTCTTGCACTAAAAGCTGTTCAAGGCAGAGCTAAATTAATTTTAGATGAAATCAGAAGGTTTGTACTTGAGTTGGAATTTGTTGCATATTTTTATAAATCCTTTATATGCATGCATAGCTCAGGTCATGAGCTAGTGCTCAGTGATATGTTTTGTTCTCCTTTGTGTCATCTCCTTTGTGTCACTAAGCCTATTTGTCCTCCATTAGCTTATTTGAGTGGATAGATCCTCTGCTTTGTTTTTATTTTAAAGTCTCTTTTCTTATTTTCTGTCAGTGTATAACCTGCAAAGGAAATTTGCAAAAAAAAAAATTAAAAAGCCCCATATATTGGCTTAAATGTTCAAAATCAGATTTTTTCCCCCATTATTAATAAATGGGGAGCATTCACACCATTGACATTCACACCATTGACTCAGCATGACTGATTCACACCATTTCAGTTAGATTTTTCGTTGGGCAGACCTGTGAGGACAAATTTACTGTTGATCTGACTCACATTAATTTATTTGTTGCTTTATTTTCATCCCTTGTTGCTCCCATTCACTTATATTCATTTTCACACAAGCCAAAGCCATAGAGTTTCTGTATATAATACCTTAGGGCAGGTAGCTAAACTCTAATTCTATTTATTTGTCACTTGTTCAACCCTTGTACCTCTCACTCATTCCCATTGCTTATTTTAATAAATGGCAAAGGCCTAGAGTTGAATTTACCCAACAGAAACCAAACTTCTTTTACTTCGTCAGGGCAGGTCCCTTACACAGCTCTAATACACAGCCATATTAATCTGCATGCATCTGTTTTTCATACCTCATTTGACATTGAACAGTAGACTTATTGAACAGTTATTAGTTACAATGTTCAAAATTTGACATAACGTTGCTACAAAAGGTTTTTTTGAGGGATTCCATAAAATAACAACTTTCCTAAATGAACTGTGTTTTTAAAAGGGACACTCACTCATCACTATGCTTCTTGATTCTTGAATTGAAACAGCCTCAATTGTTCTTATTTAAAAGCATATTGTCATATTAACAAATTGTCTATATTTTTATATCAGTGCGGAATATGGTGCTGGAAACCGAGCGCCTGGTTGAGTCACGCCGGCTGCTGGAGGCTCATGCCCGGCTGATGGAGCTGGAGCGCTGGCAGGATGAGGTGCTGCTGCAGCTACGTGGATTTGGGGGCTCGTCCAGGACCACCCTGAGCGTTGAGGATGACAAGCTAGTGCAGGACTTTTTCTCTGGAGTTGGACGCTTGGTGGAAGCCTTAGCAAAAGAGATGTGGGCAGTGGTGGGCAGTGGTCTAACCCAGTCCCTCCAGAACCCCACCCCGTTTGTGTCAGCGGTGCGTATTGTGGAGCGCGAGGAAGCACTGGATCAGTTCTTTTTAGAGGAGCGGCGGGATGTGTATGGAACACACAGCTTGCCAATGCCCCCTGGAAGACCACGCTGCTGGAGAGACCACTTCTTCAAGGTGACTAAAATTTAGGAAATAAAAGGTTTGAACAATAGAAGTGAATAAAGCATTGAGTTGTCCCAGGCTTTAAACATTGGTGATGAAGTATAGTGTGTGTGTTTTTATTTAGGTGCTGGAGGAGACGGTTGCTGCACGTTTCCGCAGTGCCTCGTACCTGCACACTCGAGGCCCTGGCCTGGCTGGTCATCTTTCTGCCCTGCAGCACAGCATAATGAGTGACCTTGGCACAGTGCGGAACCTGCTGGAACAGTGTGTCCCTCCTCATTACCAGCTGACCAAGGCTTACCTGCATGCCTGCCATCGCTGCCTGCAGACCCATCTGAGCCAAATCATTGGCTGGGAGCTACAGAGTGGGGAAATCTTTGCTGTGCTTAACTGGGTCCTGCATATCTACAACAGGTGAGGCAACCTACAGCAATTTAGCTCCATCTGACCTGAAAAATGATGTGTAAAATTTACTTTTAAAAAGTTTCACAACTTTCTGCATTTGCTTTTTTTAAGTAAATTTAATTCAGTTTTAGGATTTAAATGTTAGATAGAGTAAATAAGTGAACTGAACTGAGTTAATCCTTTCTTTTAGTAAACTTTACTTAATGTATTTTTGTAAAATCAATCCTTTCTTTTAGTAAACTTTACTTAATTTATTTTTGCTAAATCAGTCCTTTCTTTTAGTAACCATTACCTCATTTCTGCATACAATATTACCTAATTACAATTACTTAATTTATACAATATTAAATATTTTTAGTTAAAACATACACATAACACTGTCTCAACACATGGATGGCATGTAATACATTCTTTATACTAGTATACTAAAAATAATGTATTATATGCCATCCATGTGTTGAGACAGTGAGACTTGGTCTGTTTACAAAATAAATCTTTGAGATTATGTAAATTTAAAACTTAAGGGAAAAATTAAGATGTTTTATGCAACTGGGCACAACACACTTAGCCTAGTGGAACACCAGTGGAGAATTTGCATGGACCAGATGAGAATCCCCTTCATTGGGCTTGACGTTTTGTAATGACTGCAGAGAACTCATAAAGAACCAGGGATGGAGACAGTTTGACCAATCCTTCGATATTATTTCTAATGGACAGTTTCTGTAAAGTGCACAAGAGAATTCAGGCTGCTTGAAATCCTGGAGCTGCTTCTTAGTGAGAAAGAGCTATAACTCTTTGTAGAAAGGATGTTCAAGAGTTTTTAGGAGGAAAGAAATGAGAGATATCGGTCAGTGGTTGTCGGATGTTGGAGATCATGTATAACCTTGGCTTCTTCAGGATGGGAGTGTTGTTCCTGCAGATACTGTTCATGCAGTCTTTGTTCCCGGCTGATACTGTAAATGAGTAGATGATGTGGGGAAAACAATTCAGTACAGTGCTGTTCCTGGCTGTCAGGATGCACACTAATCATTGCAGCCTGGAGTATTAATTTTAGATAAAGTCATGTTACACAAGATCATGCATTATGACCTGTAAATATTTTCTCTTGTAGCTCAGAGATGATGGGTGACCCTGCCCTTGCTGCAGTCTTGGACCTGGAAGAGCTGGGCCCATTAATTTCTCAGGAAGGTCTGGAGCAGCTGCAGAACAAATACGTGCAGAGTGTTCGGGTGAGTTTGTAATGGCTTTTGAAATCCTGATTTAATTTTATAATTATTTTAAAT
The DNA here is from genome assembly GCF_023375975.1 of Astyanax mexicanus. Taxonomy (NCBI): domain Eukaryota; kingdom Metazoa; phylum Chordata; class Actinopteri; order Characiformes; family Acestrorhamphidae; genus Astyanax; species Astyanax mexicanus. Next base: position 6,487,058 of record NC_064417.1, read on the forward strand.
TGAAATGTGATGCAGTCTAGTCATAGGCAGCTTCTATGCAGCATTCAAGAATTATTTCTGTAAATGTTCTGGTAGAAGAGTGTCTCAGAATGGATGCAGAAAGCACTTGAGGTGGAGTTGACTGACTGGCAACGAGATCAGGAACCTGATATTGACCATGAGGGCTGCTACCACACCAGCCTCCCTACAATCATCTCTCAGGTAGTGAAGTTCTTATAATCATAAGTTATTTTAAGTTTGGGATGCTCTCCTATGATTATCTTTGCACTTTAATAGATAATATGAGAAGATAATGAGATTCTCTACCATACAGCTCTGGTGAAAATAATTCAAATAATGCAAAGAAAACAAGTTTATGTTCATAAAGTTTTAATAATTCATAAATCAGTATTTGGTGAATTAAATCACAGTTTTATCAGTGTGCATTGTGGCATGTTCTCTTCCTCCAGTCTTACACACTGCTTTTGTATAACTTTATGCCACTCAAAAAAGAAACTCATAATTTTTAAGTGGTCTTTTATTTTTTTCCAAGTCTGAGCTAGATTTTTATTGCCAGCAATGAATATAGTTTTTGTAAAGTTGCCTCCATCACGTTATTTTCTGTTAATAAATGTATTCAGAATCCTGTATATTTTTTATCTAGCAGGGAAATGTTGTAGGTTACAGTACATCTATCTGTTCTGCACACACACAATAGCGCTTTTAATTCTAAGCTTGCTTTGACCAACCCCACAAGTTGAGCTGCACTGTTTTACAACTAAAAATATATTTTTAACTCTTATAATACTTTTGTAGTAATACTTGAGGAAGGATTACTACGAAAAAATCAACTGTGGTCCACTTTAATTTGATGTAGCACGTTAATGTTTAATTGATGCATAGGGACATTAGCTTGAATGTTGCAGCAATAAGGTTACGACAGAATGCGATAAAAAAGGTTTTAAAAAAACATTTATTTCAGCCACTGAATATTGAAGTTAGACTGGGAATGCCAAATGTGTGCATGACAACATGCAGCAGCCTAGAAAATGATGGCATGACTTCAGTAGTCTATATACAACAATAGCTTCTTATTCCACACAGATGACCATCTGTTACCTTTCTCAGAACCACCATACACACAACTATGTTGCTCTGGGTATATGTGGTTTTGGGGGCAGGGTTATTCTAAATATTTTAAATAAAGAAACACTATGCAGGAAATGAATTTCTGTCTCTATGTTGGTAGATGTTAGAGGAGAATGCACGTGTGGCTCTGATGATTGGTGAAACTCTACGAGACCAGACAATCCAGATGGGACTGTATGAAATGGAGAACCTTTTAGCTAGGTATGGAGTACAATCCATTGTTTAGATTGTTAATGTACCAAGTGTTCTCTTTTTAAAAACTAAATATGGTCACCCTAAGTTATTGCATGAAAAGCTGAGGCATGTTTAGTGTGTGAAGTTTGCATAGCTAACAGCTAATGGATGCTTTTATAAACTATGTTAGCATGGTGCAGAGTTTCTTCTTTAGTCAGATTTTGTTAATAACAGTAAAACATGCAATTTCAGAAACCAAATCTGCTTCGTTTTGGGTGAAAATGTGATGGTTTAGGCATGTAGTTTGAACTGTCTAAATTTAGTAACTGAACAATTCCACCAATTCCAGTATTTTTTCCAGTAAATTCATCCAGTAAATAACCGCTTACTGTTCTGCTGTAAAACTGTAGAATCCAATGCATTGAGGATGGAGTGCTTATCCTGTTCTAAAATATTGTGATTAAAGTCACAATGCATTTAACTTGCAAATCTTGCAAATCTCATTCAGGTTTCGAGATGCCATTGTTGAATTTGGCAAGGAGCATCGTAAGGATCCAACAGCAAACAGCAAATTTTACCTCCATTACCTTCTGGCCTGCATAAGCAACTGCATCATCCTCAAGTGAGATGGTATCTTTTGCATTATGTACAGTATGTGTTCTATTTGTTTGTCTCTTATTGTTAGTCCTTTAAGATGCCCTCCTTTCAAAAAAATATACATTTTGTCTTGGAATAATGTCTGTCTAGTCCATTCCCCTGGAATTCTGACCCCAAAGAACAAATGCCAGATTCTGATGATGTCAAAATAGCAAAAATAACAGTGAAAGGATACAAAAATCAGTCATAAAATCAAGTGGACCAAATATTCTGCAGTGTCTAATAAAATAATCAGGTTAATGTCACACACTAGGAGGCAGTAGTACATTACAGTGTACATTAAATATTGTTTTAAGGTAGATTATTTATTTTTTCTTATTTATTTATTTGATAAAAAAATATTAAATATTTTATATTGGTTAAATAGGATATTATGGTTATTTCTTGTTTGCAGTAAATTACTATTTATTTAGTATGCTGTAATCTTTCTCCAAGGTGAAAAACTGTTATTTTACAATCTTGTATTGGTAACTTACTAACTTACTGTAAGAAGAAACTTTTTAGTGTAAGCTGATAAAACTGACATAGCTTTACTAGCAAGCAAACAAAAAGAGAAAAACTGCAGATATTACATTTCAATATCTACATGAAAGACATGCATGCAAGTTTGTATTGTAGAAAATAAATTATTAAAACATCTGAAATTTAACTAGTCTGCACCATATTAGTTTTCTAACACAAATTTGGCCCATGAAAAATTACATTTAGTGGTATTTTACCTCAAACAGTATCAATATAACCTAAATTAACTCTATATTTCCAGGACCTCCACAGAGAGCCTGCACCAACAAGTGGGCTCTGGCTCTCGGGCATCGGTGAGATATTCCCGGATTCCTCCGGGGCCGCTGACCGCTCTGGACCGAGCTGTAAAGAAAGCCTGCAGGCTGGTGATGGACCAGCTTCTGCTGGACCTGCAGCCCTGTCTCACAGAACTCCTGTCTCGAACCTGGCTGGCCCAGGGAGACGTCATCCCCAAAGTGTGCGGCGTTCTGGAGCACCACTGTGAGCTCTACAGCCGAGTTCGCTCACCATGCCGCCAGGTCAGACAACCAATAAAATAGTGTATTTTACTCATATACTAAAAAAGTATAATTATAGTACAAGTATAAAATAATTGTTTTATAATTTTAAACAATATAGGAAGTTATTATAATTTTAAGTAATTATGAGTAATAAAAGGATGGAATGAAGTAAAGCAAAATCATTAAAAGATATTCCTGCTTTTCTCAAGATCTGTAATTTTTTTATAATAAGTAACAGGTTAGACAGTTTTGTTTCCTGCAAAAAAGATAATTTATTGATTTGATAATAACTCTACTTTTATACTTTATATTTTATTGTATTTGTATATGTATCATTATATCTCATCCTTCTTTTGTAACTTTTGTGTACTATGTATATCTGCTGCTTTATTGATTCCCTAATGAGTTGATCTGGGAATAGACTGTTAATGATTGATTCAGAACTGGATGGATAACTGATTAATAGTGAATGGTTAGATAACAATTGGTTGATCAGGGATTGGACTAATCATGCTTGATAAAGTACTTGTTTGATAACTGAACATAACAGGAAAAGGATAGACAATGGCTGTTCATCTAGATATGCAAAGAAATATGCTGGTCAGGAAATTAAGTGATAAAAAAATGGTTGATCATGAAATGGACTTATAATAATAATTATTCATCGACATTATTTTCCCTTTAAAAATCAGATAAAATATCATGGAACCATGTTTTGCTCATTCGTGTTTTGTTAGTCATTGTTTTTTTTGCTGTGAATGCAATAACCTGCACCCCGTACCTGCTAACCTCTTTCTCAGTATCTTATTTCTGACCAAACAACAGTTAAAATGTAATAGAATGTAAAACCTGTGGTGTGCAGCGGCTGCAGGAGGAGTGTCAGAGGCTGACCGTGGTGGAGTATGTCCGAGCGCTGATGCAGAAGAAGCTGATCTGTCGGAGCGATGAGGACAGGCAGCAGCTTGCTCAGCAGATGGTCCAGGATGCTCAGCAGCTGAAGGAGCACTTCCAGAGCATGGTGAGAAAATGACAATGTACAATGTGTGAGAAGAAAAGTCTAGGGTTGAATTTAGTTCTCAGTGCCGTTTATTCCAATAATTTCCACTGTTATCTCAAATTATTATTCTTTTTTTAGGACCTTCAGTACCAGTGAAAAGTTTGAACACACCTTAAATTCAGTGTTTTTTCATTATTATATAAAACTAAAAATAGCTATGGCTTTCAGTTATCAGCTGTACTAAACTTTCATCTGCGCAGAATAGCTAAAATTCGACGATCCCTTACTCAGTCCACTGCTGAAATACTCCTTCATGCTTTCATTTCCAGCAGACTAGATTACTGTAACTCCTTGCTCACTGGCATTAGTTCTTCCTCTATCCATAAACTCCAGATGGTACAAAACGCAGCTGCCCGTTTACTCACTCACACTCGCACCCATGAACACATTACACCTGTTCTCCAAAATCTTCACTGGCTCCCTGTTAAATACAGGATTCAATTCAAGATTCTCTTACTTACCTATAAGGCATTAAATAATCTTGCACCTCCTTATCTGTCAAACCTCCTTCTTCCTTACAGACCATCTCGATCCCTTAGGTCTGCTACTGCTGGACTTCTTAAAGTCCCAGCCTCTAAACTCCGTGGCTTTGGTGTTCGGGCTTTTTCCAGACTTGCTCCTCAACTATGGAATTCTCTCCCATCTGCGGTCAAACAATCCTCCTCTCTTTCCTTGTTCAAATCTACACTCAAGACTCACCTCTTTTCTCTTGCCTACGGCCTTCCCTCTGTTTAATGTACTATACCACTTATCCCTGCTGTCTGTTCTCGTACTATGTTGATTGTCTGTCACCACTTGTTGTGTAATGTTTCTATTTGTTTTCACAAATGATGACTGTAAGCGTCTTTGGGTTTTAGAAAAGCGCTATATAAAAATAAAGTATTATTATTATTAAACTTGTCAAGAATTAATTACTTTAATTTTGTTCGCTCTTAATGTGTTTGAGAGCATCAGTTGTAAAGTTGTAAAGAGGTAGAGTTGGTATACATTGAATAACTCTATTTGAGTAATGTTCTAATCCAGATTATGGCAAAAACTTTTCAACTAAATAAAGATGGTCAGTCAATTTGAAATATTTTGAGAACTGAAGGCATCTTCAGGTGGATTCAAAAGACAATTAAAAATGTTACGATGAAACTGGCTCTCATCAGGACCGCACCAGCAAAGGAAGTTCATCAGAGTTACCAGCCCCAGAAACTGCAAGTTAACAGCTCCCCAGACAAGACACTTTTCTTCAGTATTCATTTACTATGTAGGAAAAAAAAAAAAAAAACATTGTATGAGAAGGTGTGTCCAATCTTTTGACTGATACTGTGTTTTTACTAATGATTGTAAAGTTTTTAGTAATAATCGTGGACATATTTCAGTCATATTATTTTAGTTCTGTACGCTCATTGACTGTCATCAGAAAATACCTGTGTAATAAAGCTGTCTGTGTGTTTCAGGAGGCTGACAGCACTGTTACCGAGGTAAACCCTGCTGCTCTGATTCCTGTGCTGGCAGACTTAATTAAACTTAAGGACCCTGGCCTGCTGACCCTGGAGGTTTCTGGACTGATTTCCAAATATCCCGACATCAGGTGAGTTTATTAAAGATACAGCTGCTATATCTTAGCTTAGAGCTTAGGATTCTTACCGCTGGGTTTTAACCTGATCTTGTATTTGTACTGTGGTTAAAATGACCAGTTATTACCAGTTATTGTCTCAAGAACACATAAGGAATCATGTAATAACTTAATAGGGCTAAACAAAATACTCTGTAAAGCATTTAGATGCTCTTATCTGGGGTATTTTTAACTTGCGGTTCTGAGGTTGGAAACTATGATGAACTTATTCTGTACAACAGAGGTAACTCTTTCTCTTCCTTTCCTGGAACAGTCCTGATGACAGCCAGTTTCATTCCAGAGGTTTTCAATTTGGTAAAATCAAAGAAACTCAATGTTTAAGTGGTCCCTTAATTTATTCCAGAGCTGTATGTTAATTTCAAAAAGGGGAGGAAATGTGGTGAAAGGTTCATGGTTGGTAGTTTACAATGTTCTGATGTCTCTCTTTTTATTAGTGAGGACCATGTGTCTGCACTGCTGGACGTAAGAGGGGATGTTCCAAGAGGAATCCGTGGGACAGTGCTGTGTTTACTGGAACAGAGTGCTCCTCCGCTGCCGCCGGGATACCGCCCAATCTTCCCCGACATCCTTGTGCCTCCTTCCAGCATGCCTTTCTGCCTGCCCACTGCCAAGTGTGCCTGATGAGTTCCCTCTGAGGACCTGGAGAATACACACCTTCCTGTCTGGGCCAGCAAACAGGATTCATCAACAGCACTTGCTAAATTTAGCTGTTTCCTTCTTTCTGTCACCTTCTGACTGGATTTTAGAATGGTGAAGTTTACCACAGCAGTCATGTAGGCCATACTTCTAACTCTGCTGAGGGCTGACATTGGAATAACTGTAGTCTAGATACCTTGAATTAAATTATTCGAACAGGTAGAATATTTCTACAGGAATAAAATGAAATACAATGCATCCGTTCCATTTTCACCAAATGGTGGTACATACACTCCTGGGCATTGTTTCAGTAAGCTTCTACAATGTCACAAGATTTATTTCAATCCAGTGTTGCATTAATTTTTCACCAAGATCTTGCAGCAGCATTGATGATGGAAGAGTCTGACCACTGCACAAAGTTCTCTCCAGCACATCCCAAAGATTCTCAATGAGGTTAAGGTCTGGACTCTGTGGTGAACTCTCTCAATCCGTGTGTGAAAATGATGATCTCATGCTCCCTGAATCCTGAACTCTTTCACAATTCCAGCCCCATGAATCCTGACGTTGTAATCTTGGAATATGGCCGTGCCATCAGGGGGAAAAAATCCATTGATGGAATAACCTGGTCTATATTCAGTATATTCAGGGAGTCAGCTGACCTCATTCTTTCAGAACATACTGTTGCTGAATCTAGACCTGCAGATCAACTGCAGCAACACCAGATCCTTTGCTTAGTTAAATCCAGGTGGCAACTTTTTTTGGCCAGGCAATGTATTAGGCGTCAGTTTACGAAGTTGATGTGTTGAAAGCAGAAACAATGAGCATGCATAGGAATCTGAGATAATTTGACGAAAATCACACTGTGATGGCCAGAGCATCTCCACAACATCAGGCAGGTCTTGAGGGTAGCTACCAAAACTGCTGCATGAAAGGACAATCGATAACCTGGCGACAGGGTCATAAGAACCCATGGCACATTCATTCTCATGGCTCCACTTTACTTACTACTTATGGGATTTACAGGATTATCTTCAGAGGTATTGTGGAGTCCATCTCTCAAAGAGCCAGGTCTGTTTTGGCAGTGCATAGCAAAGGTGTAAAAAGTATTGACATTCATTTCTCAGGTAGAAATATAGATACTAGAGTTTAAAATACTTCTGTAGAAGTTGAAGCTTTTTACTCAAGTGTAAGTATAAAAGTACTGGTTTTAAAACTACTTAAAGTATAAAAGTAAAAGTTATGTAAGATAAAAAATGGCATTAAGAACAAAAGCTCCTATAGTCCTATAGTGCACTACCCCCCTCCCCAAAACACATTTTTCTAAAAGCCATAATGACTATAATGTTATATTAAAATGTTAATGCTGGTAAATTTGGGCTGCACTAGGCTCCCAGTTTCAGCTGCATATATGCCCATTGAAAATGAAAGTATTTTAGTAGAATGTAAATATATTAAAGTTAAAGCTTAGTTGGACTGGAGTTTGTCTGGAGTTCTCTTGAGTCTCTGCACGGATCATCTTCATACTAGGCTACATACCTCTGCTATGTTCTTGCTGGAGTGTGGGAGTGACATGTGCAGGTGTGATGGATCACAGTATAAACCAATAGGGTGTCGGAATGGTATATGTTTATACTTCTCTACATCCAATCACAATCAGATTCACTCTATCTGGATGGAGAGATTTATCTGGATAGGGGGTTTTATTGAACGATGAGAAGCAGGAATGAAAACAAGCTGAAATGAAATAGGAGTAACACGGCTATTTTTAAAATGTAAAGAGTATTCAGTTCAGATAATTGTGTGAAAATGTAAAAAGTAGAAGTAAAAGGCCATCTGAAAAATAATTAGTAAAAAATAGATACAAAATTTCTACATAAGTAAGGTAACAAAGTATTTGTACTTTGTTACTTGATACCTCTAGTGCATAGGGGACCTACACAGTATTAGATCGATGGATTTAATGTTATGACTGACAGATATGACAACTGGAAAAAAACAACTGGAGTACATAGAAATATGTTCATAAAAAATATTTTAATATTATGTTCATTTGGAAATTTTGTGCATGTTCAAATCAAGTATGGTCTACATGCAGTATTGAGTGTTGACTTACTGATTGCTGTGGATTTATTTTAGTGTGTAAATTTACTGAAAGTTTGGTCGACTATGCTCTGATGAAAATTTGATGTATTGTAGTTTACAAAATATGTGTATATTATGGCTCAGTATGTACAATAAAGTCTTTATATGAACTATTGTGTGTTATATGCATGCATATATTGCTACTTTACAAAAATAAGTCAACAAGTCATAAAATAATCTGATGAAGCAATGAATATAATATATGGTGGCAGCTTCCTGGACAGGGATTAAACCTAGTCATAAACTAGTTTTTACTTTCAACAGAAAATTTCCTTTCAACATGCTGTGTAGTCCAAAACAACGCTTAATCCCTGTCTGGGTAACTGCCCCATAGTGATGGACGGCAGAGTCGGCCCTGACCACTGTGATGCACTAGCCAAAACTTTGGTTAGTGCTCTTTTCATCATTAATCATTGTGTTTATACACTCACACAGGCACTCCAGAACTTTCTTTTTATTTTAGAAGCAGAAAATAGCATTAAACAGTAAAAACTGTATTAAAGAAAGACATATACTAGTATATAAATACACTGTACATAAACACTACCAGTCAAAAGTCTGGACACACCTTCTCATTCAATATTTTTCTTTATATCATTTATTTTCTACATTGTATGTTAATATTAAAGACATGAAAACAATTAAGATAATACTACTACTAGTATTCTTCTACTATTATTGCTACTACTACTACTACTAACTACTACTACTACTAACAACACACCTAATTTACATAGTGTTTGTACCATTCTCACTTTAAAATGATTTTCAAATTGCATTAGCATTATATTATAGTTATTATTAAATTTTTAAAGTATTCCTTGCTTTGTTTATGCATTCACTCATTCCTTCCTTCCTTCATTTATTTATTTATTCTTCCCTTCTTTCCTTTATTTATTCCTCCCTTCATTTATGCATTCATTCATTCATTACTTCATTCACCCCCTTCCTTAATTCATTTATTTCCCCCTTCCTTAATTCATTTATTTCTCCCTTTCTTCCTTTATTTATTCATTTTTCCCTTCTTTCATTCATGTATTCGTTCATTCATTTATTCATTATTTCATTCATTCCTCTCTTTATTTATTTGTTAATTAATTAATTATTTTCTCTCTTCCTTCCTTCCTTCCTTCCTTCCTTCCTTCCTTCCTTCCTTCCTTCCTTCCTTCCTTCCTTTCTTCCTTCCTTCCTTCCTTCCTTCCTTCCTTCCTTCCTTCCTTCCTTCATTCATTTCTCCCTTCGTTCATTAATTAATTCAGTCAATCCTCACTCCATTCATTCATTGCTTTATTTATTAATTCATTCATTCATCCCTATATTAATTTATTAATTTATTTATTCATTTATTTCTCCCTTACTTCCTACATCCATTCATTCATTTCTGTATTCATTAGAACGTTTCTGTAATCCTGCCGCCAGGGGGCGGAGCGAGGCTGAGTCTCGTGGTCCGCTGGGCGTGTTTCCTAGAAACTGAACATGGCGGCGTCCAGTGAATACATCGCGTGTTAGAGAGTGTGATCCACTGTGTTTAAACTAAAGTATATATAAATATATAGAAGTTTATAGAAATATATAAATACAGCAGCTCTCTCTCTCTCTCTCTCTCTCTACCCGAGATCATGAAGACCTTCTGCGGGCGCGCGAATCCCACTACCGGCGGGCTGGACTGGGTGGAGGAGAGCGAGGAGTACGACTATCATCAGGAGATCGCGAGGTGAGGATTACACACACACACACACACACCTCATGGATTAATATCAGATCTCAGTTTACACACAGCACACAGCCTGTCTAAACTCTGTACACAACTACTGGCCATACAGTGAGATAAACATAAACTTGCTGTTTTCATGCTGAACATCGGGCTTCATCCAGTACTGTAGAGCTGTGGTGATGTAAAATTGGCTGGTGGTCATTCAGCATCCTGACCTCTTTACAGATTATGTCACTGAGAGACAGTTACTCCAACAAAAACAGAATAAGCTCATTTAATACCCTTGATTTTGGAAGAAACATTGTATGAGAATATGTCAACATAATTTTGTGAAATTATCACATTGTGTAAATGTAGTATGTTAGGCAAAGTATTGATATTCATTACTCTGAAGTTATAAATACTATGGTTGAAAATACTTCTTTAGAAGTTAAACATTTAACTTAAGCTTTTTACTCTTTAAGTAAAAGTATTGGTTTCAAAACTACTTAAAGAATAAACGTAAAAGCAATGTAAGGGAAAAAATGCCATTAAGGATAAAAGCTTATAGTCCTATAGTGCACTATTATTGACAGAAGTCAATGATCCAGAATGTTGTGTTACTAATAATGCTCCCCCAATTTCATAGTAATTGTACTGTAGAATATAACATTAAATAGTGTAAATTGTACAACACCAGTCACTGTTACCTGATAGTTAATAGTTATTAACCCATTACTACTGCTGAAGTACACTTTGTGTGACTACTTTTTACTAATTTTTACATTTTGTGCTGTATAATGCCTCTTGTTTTTAAATCTCAGGTCTTGTTATGCTGATATGCTGCACGACAGAGACAGGGTGAGTTTACCTGAGCATAACTTACCTCCATCATCCTCCCAGCTGTGATTTAAAACTGATCTGATACAAAGCTGGTGTATCTCACCAGCTGTGTATAAACTGCATACTTGTATTTTTCATTTTTTCATTCATCCCATTGTAAATCTGAACCTGTATTATCCTTTATTATAACTAGTAGGGATAGCCATAAATAATATCACGATAGAGAGTTAATAAATAAATGAATAAAGAATTGGTGTTCAGAAGTTCTTTAGTCCGCTCAGTGAACTGCAGTGTGAAACCAAAACTAAGCACGGACCAAATATACACAATGTACCAAACACATGATAAACTTTGACTCTGGTCTGGACTTCCATGTTGGAAAACTCTCTAAAACTCTCCTATTTGTCCAAATAGAATGAAAAATACTACCAGGGCATTCGAGCAGCAGTCAGCCGGGTGAAGGCTCGAGGAGAACGGGTCGTAGTCCTGGACATCGGCACAGGAACAGGCCTTCTGTCCATGATGGCTGTTACTGCAGGAGCAGACTTCTGTTATGGCATAGAGGTGAAGAAAGATGACTGATTTGTGAATGAGGCATTACTGTGCTGTACAGTGGGAACTTAGCAGGATAATTTACTCTGTATATCTGGAATTGTGTCTTACAGGTGTTTAAGCCAATGGCCAAGGCTGCTGCAAGCATTGTGCAGAAAAACGGCTTCTCAGACAAGATCAAGGTCATCAATAAGCACTCGACAGAGGTGACTGTAGGACCAGGTTAGATCACCACAATTCACATTCAGTAGTATACAGTAGAAAATGGGTTAGACCAAGCATTTTAAGCATTAAGCCAACACATTTGAAGCCAAAATTGTGTGATGTGAAGCATTTGAAAAACAGCTCTATTACGCCTGGAGCTGAAAAAAATATATATACCACTGTTGCTCAATGCACTTGTGTGAGTCAATAAGCTTTATTATCCTAACCAAAACCAGACGTCATCTGGAATGTCTTTTAGTTAACTTGAACTTGGCAGGGGATAATTACTTGAATTTCTTGTCTCTTAATGTGTTTGAGAGCATCAGTTATAAAGTTGTGAAGAGGTAGAGTTGGTATACAGTGAATAGCTCTATTTCAGTAATGTTTTAATCTATATTATGGCCAGAACTACTCAACTATGTAAAAAAAAATTACTGTAGGAACTTCAGGTCAGTCAATGCAAAAAATATCAATAACTTTAAAACTTTATTCTCAAGTGCAGTCACAAAGTTTATCAAAAATTGTTATGATGAAACTGGCTCTCATCAGGACCACCCCAAGGAAAGAAAAGAAAAGTTAACTCTGTTATACAGTATAAGTTCCTCAGTGTTCCTGATCATTTTCACTGGTATAGTATTTATTTAATCTGACTGATTGCTTGTGCTTGCAGATGGAGATATGCAGGAGAGAGCAAATATACTGGTGACAGAACTGTTTGATACAGAGCTGATCGGAGAAGGGGCGTTACCCAGCTATGAACACGCCCATTTACACCTGATGCAGGTACGATCCTCAACTGTAGCTGAGATCTTTGTACTCAAATATAACAGCACCCAAAGGTTCAGTTTAATTCACGTCAAGTTTTTACTAAATCATGTCCCCAGGAATGGTCGGCATTTTTGTCTCGTTTGTTTAACTGGATTCTTTTTATCTACTTTTAGGACTTGAAATGTGAAAATCTGATGATGTTTTATGTTTTGCATATATTTTTGCAAAAATATAGAAACTTCGAAAGGGTTCACAAACTATCAAGCACCATTTTATTTAGATTTTAAAAAGAGAATAATTTGGAGAATTAAGTAATGGTGTCTTTTTTTTTTTTTTTTGTCTGGACTGGAGTAAACATGGTGTTCATTTCTTTTTTTGCAGGAAGGCTGTGAGGCTGTTCCCCACCGGGCCACCATTTATGCTCAGGTGGTGGAATCGGAGCATCTGTGGAGCTGGGCACAGATCCGCCCGGTTCAGGTGGACGACCGGACGCTGCACCCTCCTGCTGCGATGAAACAGTGTGCTGGAACACCTTCAGTGTGTGATATCCAGCTCAGCCAGGTTCCCCCCAGCGCATTCACACCGATCGGACCCCTCTGCACCATGTTCAGGTATATATTGTGGTTACTGAATAATCTGTGACTTCAGCTTCTTTCTACTCTATTATATTATTATTATATTGTACTGATGATCTGCCGTGCCTTTTTAAGGCAGGTGGTGTTAATGTTATGGCTGATTGGTGTAAATGTACTAGGCTGTAAACTGTATAGTATTTCTCTCTCTCTCTTTTTCAGTGTGGACTTCAGTAGGATGGTCAGCAGCGCTCCCTGCTCATACTCCTGCAAGTTTACAGTGCAGGCAGGTGGAAGAGCTCAGGTGGTTTTGTCCTGGTGGGATCTGGACATGGACCCCAGTGGCAGTATTGTCTGCTCTATGGCCCCCAAATGGACTTACTCAGAGCCCCGAGAATATCCGGTAAGCCACTGACCACAGATGAGGAAAATTATAATTTTTTTTTTAAATATTTTTTTATTCTATGCAGGAACACATAAGAAATCATGTAGTAAACTCAGCATTTAACGTTTTTGTTCACTAAATAATTCCATATGTTTTTATTCATAGTTTGAATGAATAATTCTATTAATTGTATAATTGTATTCATCTACAATGCAGAACATTTTTAAATAATGAAAAATGTTTTACTGGTACTGTACATATCTATACTAAGAGTATTGGATGAACATACAGTTAGCTGTGGGGTTGTTTTGTGTTTAGTGGAGGGATCACTGGATGCAGAGTGTGTATTTCCTCCCTACTGAGAGGAATGTGTGTGAGGGAGAAAAGCTGAGCTTGACCGTCTTCCATGACGACTACAGCCTGTGGTACAACCTCGATGAACGGTAAATATACATATGATTTGTTCTGTAAACCTGTCCTAAAATATTCAGAAGTATCAGAGCCCCATTTCAGATTAGAATCATAAACAGATTCAGGCTTTTTTAGGCCAGTTGTCATTTTATACTACCAAAAGTCAGAATATATAAACTAGATATTGTGTATTTGATGTCTCATCATTTGTCTACTGGTTGGTTTTCTTCTCTTTAGTCACCAAATCAGTGCTGATATAAGCTCCACTAGACCATGCTGTACCTGCCAGACTCACCTGGTGTGGACACGGCCACGCTTCGGAGAGCTAAACGACTGGCAGAGGACAGACAGTTACCTCAGTGCTCTCCGCAGTGTAAGAGAGCTCATTTACTATAATATAATTAAAGTAAAATTATTGCAAATATAATTCATATATACTACATAGCTATTACTGTCACATGTGGTCTATACACACTTTCACCCATTTATGTTTTACTGCCATGCACAGTGCCCTGTTACAATTTTTTTCAGATTTTTAAACAAATTTTAATATCAGACTTGGATAACCTAAGTAAATACAAAATGCTTTTTAAAAAGTTATTAAATTATGATTTTATTTATTGAGGGAAAAAAGCAATCCAGTTAGGCCTGGCCAAGACTTTGGGACTTCAATGAACCACAGTGAGAGCTATTATTCACAAATGGAGAAAACATAAAACAGTGGTGAACCTTTGAAATTGAAATTACTCCAAATGGGCATGGACAACTCATCCAGGAGGTGACAAAAACCCAGAACAAGATCTAAAGAACTGCAGGTCTCCCATGCCTTAGTTAAGGTTAGCATTAATAATAATAAATGATAATAAGAAAGAAACTGGTCAAAAATGTTCTTCATTGGAGAGAGACAAGGCAAAAAAACACTGCTGACCAAAAAAGAATATAAAAGGCTCATCTAACAGCTGAGGCGTACTTTGGTTTTACAGCAGAACAATAACCCATAGCACACCAGCAAGTCCACATTGGAATGGCATAAAAAATTGAAGGTTTTGGAGGGGCCTAGTCAAGGTTTGATAGAGATGATGTGGCTTGGTCTTAAACCTATTTTAATAATTTACTATTTTCTTTGTCTGATATAAAAACGTGTTGTTAATCTGAAAAATGTGAGCAAAAAAAAAAACAAAAGAAATCTGTAGAGGACTGTAGTGAAATAATTTTTCACAGCACTGTAGGTATATTACACTATGTGTTTTATTACAGGTTCTGAGGCCTGACAGCGTGTGTTTATCAGTTAGTGATGGAAGTCTTCTGCCCATTTTTGCACACATGCTCGGAGCTAAAAAGGTTCAAATTGATTTCTATGTTAATTTCTCCTACTTTTAATGAACGATACCTTTACATTAAATGGATATTATATTAAACTGTCTTATAATCAAACATTTCCTCCTTTGCTATTCCAGGTGTTCAGTTTGGAAAACTCTGGAATGACAAAGCAAGTGATTGAGCAGGTGAGCAGGAGAGAGGAAATGATCATCTGAAGAGATTCTCATAAGATCATTAGATTTATTTGTTCAGTTTTCTGAAACTTTTTCTTGTTTGTTTTGTTTAGTTTCTAGAGGCGAACTCGATTAAGAACGGGGTCCGACTGCTGGCGATCCGGGCAGAACAACTCACAGCAGCTGACCTGGAGGAAGAGCGGGTACAATTTTTTAAAATTTCATATTAGAATTCTGATTCTTATTACATTATTAGGATAGTTATATGATTAGATAGAGAGTTTGAGAGTTGTGGAACACTGCACTTGTGCCACCCTGAATGATATCTTCTTTACCTTCTCACTTTATGTTCCCGCTTCTGAGAAGTTTTATGAAGATGCAGATTTAATTTTCCAGCAGGACTTGGCACACTGCCCACACTTGGCACACTGCCCACACCTACCAATTGATCTTATATAGTATTCATTAGTTCTGAGATACTGACTTTTGGGTTTTCATTGGCTGTAAGCGATAACACCTAAATCTATCATCTATATAGTATGAGTTTCACATTTTTTAATTAATTACTGATAACTTTACAATGACAATTATTTTTTTAAATGCACTAGTAAGTATCCTAGAATCTCCTGAAAATAACATCCAGCCTGTGTTAATGTTTCCTATAATATACGTAATATACATTATAATTAGGTTAGATTAGTAGGCTACTAAAATAATCATCAGTTGCAGCTCTAATGTAAAAATTCTGAGTGTTTCTTTTCTTTTCTACAACACCTCCAGATATCTGTGCTGATTGGTGAGCCCTATTTCAGCACCAGTCTGTTGCCATGGCACTCTCTGTTTTTCTGGTACTGCCGCACAGCACTGGCCCGCCTCCTTCGGCCTGGTGCCATCATCCTGCCCTCTTCTGCCACGCTGTACCTCCTCGCTGTGGAGTTCCAGGTACGTGTTTGCTCTGGACTCATCTTTTTTAGCTTCTTCCTTTCAGCTGGAGTGTGCTTTTAACAACTAGTTCTTCTTCTTTAAGGACTTATGGAGAATACGGGCTCCCTGTGGGACCTGCGAAGGCTTTGATGTCAGTCCGATGGATGAGATGGTGCAGGTACGTCCAGAATCAACACACAACACTCATTTAATCATGAAGTGCAGAATTCGTCTCTGCTCTTTGTTGACCACCATACTTAAACGAAGGAATACAAAATGACTACAGTGGCAAGAAAAAATGTGAACCCTTTAAAATTCCATGTCTTTCTGCATACATTTGTAATAAAATGAGATCAAAAGGCAGATTTTGAATTTTTTTTAGCCATTTTTTGTGCACTTGCTCGGGTGTTTTGGGTCACTGTCCTGTTGCATAACCCAACTTTGACAGAGTTTAAGCTGACATGCCGACACTCTTACGTAATCCTGTAGAACTTTTTAATGCTTGGTAATTCAACTTCCTCTTAATAACTTAACTGGCCAGGCCATGATGTAGCAAAGTGCACTTGGGGTAATTTTGACTGGGTGCCCACTTCTTGAAAGATTAGCCCCAGTCCTAAATTTTCTCAATTTAGATTTAGATAATTTGTCTTACTGTAGACTGGTTAATATCTTTGAAATCACTTTGTAACCCTTTTAAGCTTTGGATTTTCTGTAAGCACTGTTTGGCTCAAATACGGGTATCCTTCTAGTGCAGAGACAACTTAAAAGGTTTAAGTAGTATTTATCAGTCATAGTAGCTCTAGTCCACACCTCCAACTAGCAACATTCCAGGTATGCTAACACTTGACCTAAAAAGCTTTTTTGAGTTCACTTACTTTTTCAACTAGCACTAAGAGGGTTTTTTATGGTTGTTTAAAATGAAGACACAAATGATCATAGCTTTTTGTGTTATTATTTTAAGCACATTATATTTGTATTTATATATTACTGTTGACCGTAGAAAAACATGAAATATCAAAGGGTTCACATACATTTCTTGCCACTGTATACAATGTCCATACTTGCCATTGTGATAGGTAGTGTAGTTTTCAGTGATTAGTATACTGCCCTTATTTTTGTAGCCAGAGCAGTGGACAAAAACGCATTCAAATGTGTTTGTTTTTTCAGCAATCCCTGGATTTCCGAGAGTCTCGAGAAGCCGAGCCACATCATCTGTGGGAGTATCCGTGTCGGGCCCTAACCAAACCACACCCAGTGATGACATTTGATTTCCAACAGTGTGTTCCCGCGCAGCCAATCAGCAGTCAGGGAACTTTACCACTAACTGGGTGAGAAACCTTTTTAAAATAATTCTCCTATTACTCTTAATCTAACCCCGATAGTATTCACTATCCACACATTATTCACTATGCAGTAGTCACTCATGTAATTATATGATGTTTACACTGTAGTAGGCCACTGCAGAGCATGTTAAATAATTGCAATAGTTAAGATAGTTGAGTTTGTAGTTAACATCTTTTCATGGTAAGAAAAATAATAGAAAAGAATGGGATCTATATGACAGCAGTGTTGTTATCTACCGGCTTTCCAGGAGTGGGCGCTGTCATGGGTTTGCTTTGTGGATGGAGTACAACTTGACTGAGGACATCACAGTCAGCATGGGCCTGACTAAACCTGTTGGCGAGGAGGTATTAATTAATCACATTCTCTGTATACGAGGTCTTCAATTTCAGATCTCAAGCTCTTAAATTTTGTAATGCTGGTTGATCACAGGGTTGGCAGTTTGATAAATGGGTCTCTCAACACACCACTGTTGGGGGGAAAAGCCCTTATATCTCTGTTCTATAGGGGGTGCTGTAGCAGGGCTGTGCGAGCACCCTACGCAGCTGCCCTGGGTAGTTAAATTTCTAAGAGAAGTATGCATAGGAGTACTGCGTTTAGTCTGCGGCATAGGTTTGTATTAAAACTAAATAAATAATAATAATAATAATAAAAATATAATAAAAATTAAGGCTAACTAATGATTATTTCGGTGGTCGAATAATCTGCTGATTTTTTTTTTTTCGATTAGTCACCGATTTTTTTCTGCCATGTCCTCCACCTCTAAAAACGATTGAAACAGCTGAACATGAGATTTAAAAGGCATTTAAATGTGTAGACGTTTAAGCATGAAAAATACTGATATTAATTTATTAAATATGTAATCTGCTGTGTTTGGGCACTTTTGAAAACACAAACTAAGTTGAGTGTAATCTGTGTGAGTGAGCCATTTACCCATCTCCCATTGCATCTCTGTCCCCAGCACTGTGTAAAGCGGCACTGTTACAATAATAAGTTCTCGACAATGAAATTTGTAGTCGACAATTTTAAATAATCGACATTGTCGATTATATCGACTAATCGCTGCATTTCTAATGAATATGCAGCGCAAAAGAGACTTCCAGGAGTTACAGTACCTTAGTGTACTGATAATGTTACTATTTGTGTTTATTTGATAGTTTAAAGCAACACTATGTAGCATGTTTATGTTTAAAAAAAAGCAGCTTCAGAATCATGGCATCTGTCCTTTCTGTTCTAGGCTGAAACTCTGGCTCATACAGTTCTGGAAAGAGAACCTGTGCAACTCCACCAGTGTCTGTAACCAGAGTCATATTTGTGTAAAATCTTGTAATATTACTCTTCTAACTGCAGATTCAAACTTCTGTTTCTCTCAGCTTGTCAACACATGCATGTGTACAGGGTGCTCAAAGCCTAAATTTGTATTTACAGCAGTGGTGTAAAAAGGGTGGAGCAAACAATAACAATTATTGAATAATGATGCATTAAATGCTAATGTTATTTGCGTAAAGCTGTTTTAACTTAAAAAACATGGAATATTGTAATAGATTCTGTGTGTGAAAATCTATTTTTGTATTTTCAATATTGCGTGCCATTCTCTTCTCTTTACAGGGGGAGTGTGTGTGGAGTCCACATCGAAAACAGGGAGTGTACTTCTTACAGACGCCATCGGAAAGTTCAGGAGATGGACGGACATCTATGCAATACAACCTGACCTTTGAACCCAACACTGGTGACATTAAAATGGACTTTTCCGTCATCCAGCCTTGATCATGTGTTGTTAGAACTAAAATGAACTGTATTGGACAGCAGGGAGGTAAAGTATTTAAATCCAAAGAAATACATTAGCTGCTTCATCCTTAAAAAAATACCCTTTAGTACTGCAGTATATTCATTCACTAGTGTTTTAGTGAGTGTCATTGACTAGTGAAATTACGAGAATTTAAGCTTCATTGTGAATAGAAATTTGAATTTCACTAATCAATGTAATTAGTCAATGTAATATAATACAGTCAATGTAATATAGTCAATGTAATATAATACAGGAAATTTGTCAATTTCCTGTATTATATTACATTGACTAGTGAAATTACGAGAATTTAAGCTTCATTGTGAATAGAAATTTGAATTTGGACCATTTTTTTATTGATACCTCAAAATAATTAAAGTTGTTTTGAATGTTTACAAACGGTCACTGTGTGGAGTTTTTTTATTTTATATTGGCTGCAGTGTGTTTGAACTCAGGAAATTCACTCAAGTTTTGTTAAATTACACTTTTATTTTTGCTTAGAACAATTCTATACTATTTACTACATGAAAAAAATGTATACGTGAAAATTCAGTTTGTGGTCAAAGGAAAAAACTGAATTAAACAAAATTATGGTAAATTCTTAATAAACAAACACAACTTGAATTAAGAAGGCTATATAAATATGCATGCTGGCAAATATGTGATTTGTACATCTTAATATTGTTTCATCAGTGGATTTGATTCAGTGCATTGAATAGACTCAGCTTAGAATTCCACTGAGGAGAGAAATGCTATTTCTTCCACACCTGTCCCTATTCAGTTCTGATGTTGGGAAGAAATTGAGAGACAAAGCAGCAGAAGTGGAATGGGTAAGGCTGGATACGAGAGTCTTTATGCATCAGCCGCCTGCGTGTTGGCCAAAACCACCTTTTCCCCTGGTTTGAAAGCAGGCATGCCTAGATACGGGCAGCTGGCACACCGGAAAGCATCTCCCAGATAACACTACAGAACAACAACAACAACAAAAAAAGCATTAGGTGTAAATGTTAAATTAAACAACATATAGAATTATATGCAAGTAAAAAAACACATTTAGATAAGACACTTTTGAAAATGGGTCTACTGGACACATGCTTAGGGGACTCAAAAACTAGGCTGCCACTGATCAACCAATATTTCCATTAAACTGGCCACTACACTAATTTTTTAATGACAGTCACATTGCATTACCATATTTTTCACACTTAAAATCCTTTAATTTTCCCAAAAATTGTCAGTGCGCCTTATGATCCAGCGCACCTTATGTATGTATTTTACCAGTCAGGTTGTAAGGAGCAGTAAAGCCACTCCACTGAAGTACAGTGTTATACAGACATTTCAGTAAAGTTTCTCTAGCACCAGAGCTGGAGTAGCATTAGCATTTGCTGCTAACCGCTATTGGTCAGAAGCTAATGCTCCAGCCTTAGTGCTGGAGAAATTTGGGAATATAAACTTACTGTAAATATACGTAAGACAATTTTCAAGAGAGAAATCTGTGTAGACTAACATCCAGTGCTCTATGACTTTTTAAGGGAATTCTGTTTTTATTACAGCTTTACTTAACTTAGCTATCCACCCCTCACCACCACCACACAGCAGCAAGACCTGCTGAATTATAAATTCCTAATAATCCAGGGCGCCTTATGTACAAAAATAAATACCCATTGATAGTGCGCCTAATAATACAGTGGACTTCATACTCCGAAAAATAAGATACATGCAGCTAAGGAAAACACTCACACTTCCACAGGCAGACTTCGGCTGGCTGACTTTCTGAGCTGCTTTGCTCTCCTGCTCAAGCTCCTCCGCAAGGCCACAAGTGCTTTCCAGAAAGAAGATAAACCAGAAAATGTAATCAGTCATATTTTATATGTATGTACAACAGTCTAGTGTGCAGGTTACATCACGCGTTCTTACCAGTTTTTGCAAGCTTTCTTTTTCTTGGTTCCTGATTCTCCACAAGAGGCTTTGAGTGAAGCCGGGTCTGGTTTCTTCAGGTCTTCAGCATCCAGCAGTTCATCAGAATCCACCAAGTCCTACAAGCGGAGACAATGCAAAACATATCTCCAAAATGGTAGCTAGCTTCACAGAAGGAGAAAAAAACCTTTAACAATATAAAATAAATAAAACTGTTTTTAGTGACTATTTGGATCATTTTTACTGGTCTAATCTTCACAAAATTTAGGCTGTTTTCACACCTGAAAGAACCAGACCATAGTTCAGTAAATCCCTTTCACACCTGCTACTTTGGTTCAAACTAAACTAAAAAAAAAAATCTATTATTCTGCAATTCATTTCAAAATTTCACATACTAAAATGTATGTTAGAAAACATAGCCTATATATTAAATATATTTAACAAAACATATTTGTGAAAATTTAAGTAAAAAAAATACAGGACATTAAAAATAAGGAAAAAATAAATACATTTTTATTATATTTTTTCTTATGGAACTACAATTACAAGTATATTAACATTTAAAATGTTAATATAATTTTTCAGCTTTCTGACATTGATCCTACGTATATCATCTCCACAATTAGTTGGAGTGACATTGGATTGGAGTTGGATTGCCGCTGAACTGCAGTGGTTGCGAACGTTCAGTGGAATTACGGTTTTGGGAAACATCTGAGTAGCTTAGCGATGTTCAATCTCTGTACAATTTTTTTTTTTAATTATGCTGTGTACTTACAACATCATCATCATCCATGTCATTGGCTGAAAGAGTCCACATCTTAGCGGCATTTGGATCAAGGGCTGGCTTTTCTGTGAAAAAAGAGCGAGGACATCAGCACTGTATGCGCTTAACCAAAAATGCTGGTCCACCTGGAGGACTGCATCAGCACCAGGTGAAATAACTGAGGACGGCATGCCAATTAAACATGATAACCACCAAGCCACAATCAGGTCTGGGTCCAGCAAAATGTGGTCATTTCTGTGCTCTAATGCACCAACTAAAGCATACTGGAAAAACACAAACAAATCTGTCCAATTATTACTCAACAGACCCAAACCCAACCTGGGCTTACTCTATGCCCGTACAGTTTTTCTATTAGACATACCTGGTTTGGGAGTTTTCTTTGCAAAGGACAGTTTCAGCTGAGTAGAGGATCCAACCTCAAAGTTGGGTTTGGAAGCAGACATGCGCACCCTGGACAAGGAGTTACCCTGGAATCCAGTCAGCTGACTGAGAGCTGAAGCAGCCTCAGAGCTCAGGGGTTCACTCTTTATCTGCAGATTTAACAAAGTGTGAGTTAAGGCTAAACCTTCTACATACATACAGTCAGAATAGTCAATGAACTGGACTCTTACCTCTGTAACAGACATGAGGCCGGACAGTTTAAGTGCTGAGACCAGTTTTGCCGCCGTTTTAACTCCATTCGTCTCTGAACCTGCCAATGTATTTACACAAGTCTGTCCGGTTTGTTGAAATATATGAGGTTTATAAAGTAGGATTATTTCACCTAACAATGTTTTTTTTATTGGAACCAAAACTTTCTTTATTGTCTCATTCGGACACCAAACATTCTTTCAATAGCCTTGTGGCTCATCAACGTGATCTTCAGCAAACTGCAGACGCGCAGCAATGTTCTTTTTGGAGAGCAGTGGCTGTTTCTCCTTGCAACCCTGCCATGCACACCTCTATTGTTCAGGATTTCTTTTGATGGAGGACTTATGAACAGTAACGTTAGCCAAGATGAGAGAGGCCTTCAGTTGCTTAGAAGTTACACTGGTTACATAACTACATCCCTAACTCTTAGTGACATATTTTTTGGTTTACCATCCCTGGGAAAGGTAAGAATGTCTTCAATTTCCTCCATTTGTATACTGTAATCTGTCTGACTATGGATTGGTGGAGTCCTAACTCTTTCGAAATTGTTTCGTAACCTTTTTCCGCATGATGAGCATCAGCAACTCTTTTTCTGAGGTCTTAAAAAATCTCCTTTGTTAATGCTAAAATACACTTTCACAAATGTGTGTTCTGAAGAGCAGACTATGATATATCCATGTTCTTTAAATAAAACAGGCTCCGCCCACTCACACCTGATTATCATTTCATTGATTGAAAACACCTGACTCTTACTTTCACCTTCAAACTAACTGCTAATCCTAGAGGTTCATATACTTCTGCCACTCACAAACATGTAGTATTGGATCATTTTCCTCAATATTATAAATGAACAAGTATAATATTTTTGTTTTATTTGTTTAACTAGGTTCTCTTTATCTACTTTAAAGACTTGAAAATGTGAAAATCTGATGTTTTACGTCATATTGGTCCTTTCAACACCACTGTACACTGAACAATAAAACAAACTATGCATTGGCTTCATAGAGTACTTTTGTAAAAAAAGTATAACGACATGCCAAAAGTCATGAGACGGCAATCAAAAATGGCCTCACCTGTAACCGGCTCCTCCAACACAAGCGTCCCACCAGGTTTTAAGACCCTGGCTATCTCTACTAAAGTCTCTGAACTGTGAATTGGGGCACTGTCTGGAAGAAGTCCTGAGAGGACCCAGTCAAAACTGGAAGCAGCATGAAAAGCTGGAACAGAAACAGATCCTGGCTTTTAGGTGTATAAAATGGAAATGATGTAATGGAAAAAAAGAAAAGCTGGCAAATAAATGATTAAAAAACACCATAATACAGCTGTACAGACACTACTAATCATAACAATCCTATGGGGAGCCTTGTGGTAACCAGTCAATGGTGGGAACTCACCAAGCTGGAGCCTCTCCATGTTCTCCAGTGACACCAAACTTTGGCTGCAGAGAACGGCCCCAGCGCTCTCCGCAAACTCCTTCAAGGTTGTGGGGGAGGACGGTTGGGCCCATATCAACAGCACTTTATCTCCCTCTTTCAGTCCAAGGTTTTCCATGGTCACCTGCCCATAAAAACAGTAATTACCACAACAGAGACTAATACAGTCAGCACACGGTCAGCTGAGGTCAAGGAACAAAAATAATAATGTTCTACTTATAAAGAGTCTTGTGTTGGCCCTATATTATAGGTAGGAGTGGTCACTTCATAAAAGGGCGATTATTATTATGTACTCATGTCATGTCACAAAAAACTTGTTTCACCATTTTTGTCTAAAACTTTTAGGTTTGCAAGTTCAGATTTTTTCCTTCTCTTTTAAAATTTGTTATTTTGAAGATACATTGATTATGTCTGATCTAACCCACCCCCAATCTTTATATTCTGATGGAATACTAACACTAAAGAACAGTAATTGATTTAAATGTAAATCCAAACGCATGAAAAAACTTCTGCATCCTAAAATGCATAAATACAAACAACAAATGTCTAATCATATTTTCTCTAAACTACAGTCTCTATTGTGGGCCACTGTCCTCTTTGACATACCATTCCCAAAATAGAGATCAACTGACTGGATTTCTTTGTACTGAGAAAACAGGAGACACATGTCACAACAACATCAACAACAATAGTGTCTTAGAACTGACTAACCAAAACATTATCCATGTTTAATAAAAAAAAAGATTTTTCACTGCATTTTAAATATATGTTAACATCATTAAAACATCCACAAAAACAAAACAACACTTATTCTACACATAATTCTAAAAGAATACCCTTTAGTGTCTTACAAACCATTCATTTTACACTTCAATTCATCTGTATCTAAATGGTTCTTTAAGTGAAGGATCACAGTAGGGCTGGACAATACAATGTTCCAGACAATACGATACAATCCCGATAATGATAAAAACAGTATAAAAATCACTACCCTTGGTTTAAGTAATTACACACTGATAGAGCTGGGTAAAAAATGTTATATCAGACTATTTAAAGGCATATTTATGATACACAATATGTATCATAATTTGTGTCACAGACAAAATGCATCAGCAGAGGAAAATTCTGCTATTCTGCAAATAAAATGTTATTTCAGACACAGTACAGTGATCCTTAGTTAATCTTTGCTGCACTTCATCCAATCAAACAGAATATTTGACAGTTTCTGTAATGAAATGTACAGTTGGCTCAGTGGTCTTTAAGTACTAATGATAACCTCAATATACGTATAGTCGATACGATAGGAAAATGTATCATAATATGATAAAATATCGATATATTGTTTAGCTCTAGTTCACAGACCACATATTTACTTTACAAATATGCTTATTTGAGGAAACAAAATTGGTATACTTTGGCACAGCTCAAATAAAAAAATATTGGTGGCATCATGTAGAAAAAAGAATAATAATGCATGGCCACGACTTATTAGGGTATGGGAACGAGATAAGAAGTCCTGGCCATATTAGTTGTCCCCATGACTTAATTATCTCGTTCCCACAGCTTAATAAGTCTGGGTTTTTTACATATATAACCATATATCCTTATAAAGGACCTTAATAAATGTTGGGTTTTTAAATGTACTCAAACATCAGTAAACCGGCTTTTGACATTAACTAACTAGATTTTTATAGACAATAACTTAGGTTAGCTAGCTAAGGTTAGTTACTGTATTACAGTAACTGTGCCCATTTTCCCCAAACAACCCTAGATAATGTCTATTTGTGTGTTTACTTCGGTGAATAAGACAAAAGGAGCTTTATCTGAACTCATAAGTGCTAAACTTGGCTTATAAAACTATAACTCTCTGTTCCACCTTAAAAGTGCATCAATTACATTGTATGTAATTCAACAACAGAAGAAAACCGCTGCATCATTTAAGGTGGAACGGCAACTTGATGTTAGCTTAGCTTAGAACCTACTAGTAAAAGTGACGCAGCAACAACCAACAAAACACAGAACCACAGTTAAATAGATTTTAGATAAAATATCACAAAAGGATCATTAAAGACTCTTAATTTATCTTATATAGCTACTTAATCAGGAGGGTTTAATACTCACGATCTGACCGCAAAACAGCTACTCCTGATACGCTGCCGACGTGACCCGGCGCGTGCTGAAGTCGCACTGAATGACGTCGCAGTTTTTTATTTATTTATTTATTTTATTTATTTATTATTATTATTTAAGCTAGGAGGCTTAAAATGAGGGTAACATAAATAATAATAAATAAATATAAGAACAGAACAGCAAAACCATACAATAAAAAAAAAAAAAACAATACGTTTGTAGAGATATGGCGTAAGATGACTCCAGCAGTTTTCCATTAAAAAAATACTTAAGATTTAAAATTATTTAAATGCATTAATGAAATAGAGGAAATATGGGTTTTATATTACCCTTCACTAACTGCAGTGAATAATGTGGTATTTTTCTATTAACTGTTTCCACATTAAATAAAATGGCATCAATCACAGGAAATAATGTTAAGTTTGGTTATAGTGCTAGAAAATAAAGAAAAGTGAAACTTTGAAGAAAAATAGTTAATTAAAGACATAAAATTAGAATGTTTTTTAATAATAATAATAATAATAATAATAATAATAGAGCACATACACATAAAATATGTATTATACACAATATAATACAATATAATAATGTTTTTTAATGCAAAATAGCAGCAAATATGAAGTGTGTAGTTTACGAAGAGCAAATAACTAATAGTTCTAATAGAACTGAGTCAGTACACTCAGTACTTAAATACTGGTAAACATGTTTTTATGGAAGATGAAATATAACATAAGTATAAATAAATATATGTGCATATAAATACATTAATTAATTAATAAATATACAAGAGAATAAATAAATAAATACACATCAATAATTATAAAGACGAATAAATAATAGTTGAAATAAATAGATTAGATTTAAATAGATTCCTGATATAAATGTCAGTATTATTTTTTATGACAAACTATATTTATTTATTTGTTTATTTATCAATATGATTATTTATGTGCTCAATTATTTATTTATACTTATGCCATATTTTGTCCTTCATGTGTTTTTGCGCTGCTTAAATTATTACATTATTACTTACAGTAACTATAATTCGCTTACAGAGGGAGTGGGAGTGTAATAGATTAAATAGAATTAAGGAAGGATAACTAGGAAGCCTAACTAGTGTGTAGGGCGTGTTGTGTTTCTGAACGGAACTGGATGGGTTTCGCTGTAGTGCGCGCGGTCGCGCTAAAGTGACGGATCCTCGGTGGCTAACATTAGCATGCTAATGGACGCTCCGCTGTAACATGGCGGCGCTGATCAGGAGCCTGCGGGCCGTGCGGAGCCTGCGGGGGCTCGGCAGCGGTAAGCCGGGCATAGTGAGTCTGGATCAGCGCTATTTTATGCGTTCTGTTCGAGTTGTGTTCCGCTGTTGTATAGATGAAATTCGGCCCGTTTGTGTGTAAAACTCGATCTGTCCGCTGAGAAAGGGCAAGGTGATCATGAAGGACAGAAATAGAAGTTAAGGTTGGGAGGAAAGTAAACAATAATAAATATCGATTATTTAAATCACTTCTTCAACACCAGCGCCTGTTACTGACGGAGGGGATCAGTAATTATCCCCAAAGGAAGTTTTATCCTTCTAAATGTTAAATTTGCTGATGTTTTGTATTAAAACTTTTTAAATACATTTAAAACAAGTGTTTTCAGGCTTTTTAGAACTTCTTACACAGGCTCTGTATAGTTCTCTGTTGAATACATTAACGTATAATAATAATAAAAATAAACAACACTATTCTGGCATTAAATATTTAAAAGTTACAGCCGATAATTAAAATAAAGAAAAGTTAAAGTGTGGAATGGAAACCTAAATTTAAGGTTAAACCTAAAGGGCATATTTTATTTTTAAAAAATGCATTAAAAAAAAAAAAAAAAAAAAAACTTTTTTGCCTTTAATTTTATTTTGGACACAAGGCTGCATAAGACAGTATTTTTTTAATGATTACTTTCATTTCTTAAAATTTGTGTCAAAGCATATTAGAAAACATTGGCTCATTTTTTCTGCATAAAAGAACTGTAGTTGGTTAGCCCTGCCAATTCAGTTTATTAGAAATGCTTAAGCTAGACTGCTTTCTTAATAGTTTTTGATAATACATATTCAATGTATTGTTAAGTCTGCAATCAACAATGGGTCAATAAATTGTAATAAATTAATTCATATTTAGAGCTCCTCATTATCTTAGTGTTTTATTCTGTGCTTACAAAATCACTAAAACAGTTATGCTTTACTCTAAACATTGGCTATCTATCTTGTGTAAATAACTCTTAAAACTGGTACATAATGTTGCATGTGTTTCTGCGTTTTACATTGCCCTATGTGGAAATACTAAGTTTATTTAATTAATTGTTTTAATTAATTACTTTAGTGATTTCACAAAAACAGATTCGCATATATCTGCTGCTGTTTTCAGCATGTATAAAATAATGATAAAAAAAAATAATTATTTTAAGAGAGATTAGAAAATGGTTGTGTTAATGCATGGTCACTTGCATAAATCTACAAAATTAAGGAACATTCTTAATCCTGAGGAAAGACAGTAAATAACCAGGGGTTGCAGGTATAAAAAAAAAAAATCTACCCCTCCATTTATGTCTGTCTAGGCTGTATAGGGCTCTAGGAAAAGGTGAAGTCATGTAGTGCTGTGAGAAGTAAGATGCTAAATTAATTAATTGTGTCAGAGTGTGATGTCTGTTTAAAGCTCAATGTGAGTAAGAACTTGTAGTAGCTAGTGTTTTTGTTGACAGTAATGCCATTAGAAGTAGAATTGTTGTGATTAAAGTAGGAATGTTTGGAAGGTGTGATTTGGTTTTTAATATTGACACTGCTGTGCGTAATTAAAGTTTGTGTTCTATGTTTTTCAGCAGTAGTTGGTCAGACATGCCCCACTCCCCATTACAACGGTTTGAGACGTGGTTTTCATCGGGCCGCCCTACTGCGGCTTGCTGATAACCCAAAGAGTGACTCGACCGTCCCACCACCATCCCACCATGAGCACTACCAGGCCCAGGAATCTGGAGGGACCTCGTCGTCTTCCTCCGCTGGGCAAGCTTCAGCATCTGACCCGGGCACTCAGCATGAGGACCCCCAGCCTAACACCAGGTTAGAATTGCACTACACACGGGATCTCATGTGAATAATATACATATTTTACTTACTTTACTTGTTATATTATTATTGAAACAGTGTGTGCATATAATATATTTCTCAGTTATCAGGATCAGAGCGGAGAACAGTCAGAGGATTACGAGACTGAGGAGCAGCTCCAGGCTCGAATCCTCACTGCTGCACTTGAGTTTGTCCCTCAGCACGGCTGGACTGTAGATGCCATTGCTGCTGGAGCAGAGGTCTGCTGAATTAAGTTTAAGTATAAAATGAGTTTGACTGGTAATTTGCCAAAATAGGTTTGTAATTTAACTCTACTCTTTTTTTTTTTTCTTTTCTGTTTATAGACCCTTGGCCTGTCAGCTGCTTCTGCCGGTATGTTCGATAATGGTGCTGGAGACTTGGTGCTTCATTTCGTAGGCCAGTGCAATGCAGAGCTTGCCGATATTCTAGCAGAGCAACATAATGAAGTTCAGCTTGGCCAAGCAGAGTGAGTATTTCTGAGTATTTCTCATTCCTGAAAGACGTCACCCACAACTTGTGTTTAGTGAATCTATGCTGATCAGAGTCATGTTTGTGTAAAATCCTGTAGCATTACTATTCTGCCTCAGTCCACATGCTTCTTTCACTTCAGATGCTGCTTTTAAATATCTTCGCTTGTCAACAAAACTGCTCCTGTTTGTGAATTTCAGTGTAAATTTAAGTAAATTACACTACTTTACTGTAGGGGGAGCCGGGGAACATAATGGAGCTTGACTTTGAATTGTTTGTGTTGCTGATTTATAATAATCCTGACTAGTGATGGGCAGATGAAGCCTCATTGGGTGTATGGCACATTTCCCAAACTGTATCGACACTGTGTTGAAACTGTGTTGCTGTATCACTTAATGGCGACATCTGCTGGACTAAGAAAGTCATTGCAAGCAACTGCGCGAAGAAATGCATCGGTCATGTGGTTTTCCTTAAAATGATACGCGGTCTGACACAGGGGTTCGCCTTGTTTGCTTGGTGCATGCGCTGAAGTTTCAGTGTCGTCAGACCCATCGCTACCAAACGATACAGGAAGTGTATCGGTCACGTGGTTTTCCTTAACTTGATACGCGCACCGACACGGGGTTTCGCCTTGACAGCTCGGCGCATGTGTCGAGGTTTCAGGGTCGTCAGACCCATCACTAATCCTGACTGTCTGACTGTTTCAGAAAGAAGAAGACAGCCGAGTTCCTCAAAGATGCGGTGGAGACTCGACTAAGGATGCTTATTCCATATATAGACACATGGCCGCAGGTAATGTCAGTGAAAATTGTACTTTTTCAGTAAAAATATATATCCGTTTGATAAGGTTACTTAAGGTCCACAAACAAAAGCATTATACTGTATATGTGACTTTTCCTAATATTGTACTCTGTAGGCGATGAGTATACTACTACTCCCTCACAACATCCCAGAAAGTCTGAAGCACCTTTCTACTCTTGTGGATGACATTTGGTACTACGCAGGAGATCGCTCTACAGATGTAAGTTACTCCTTTGGATTCTCATCTTTACCTTCTGTACTTCCAGGCTGCTATGTCTGGATACATAAAAAGTCCTTGAGTTTTTGAACTCCTTAACTGCTTAGAACTAAAAAAAAATACAATTGGTTGTATACCTGTATACAGTCTGTATGAAGGAATAATGTAATGAAAGAGGTTTAATGCAGCGGTTGAGTTTAACGTAACATGTCCCCACACCATATTTAGAAATTAGCTTTATTTTACTGTTAAAGCTAATTTGTCACTACCACTCCATTGCTAATGCACTATAAAACATTTCTCTCCAGAACTGTCATATTTGTGTAAAATTCTGTAATGTTACTTCTGTAATGTTCTTTCACTTTGGAAAGTGCTTGTCAACTTGTACATTTGTCCATAAGGCAGCTCTGCGAAAAAGAAAGCAAAAAAAAGAAAAAAGAAGCAATTCTCTCCTGATGTTCTTCCATCCAGACTGCATTTGAAAATACAGGAGGAACAGGGATTTTTTTTCTAGGCTTTCTAGGTCACATGACATTGCGTTCAATAGCTCCTCCATTTTCCCCTCGCTTTTGTGTTTATGTGGATCTCTGTTAAATGCAGGCCCAAAGTGTAATTACGGTGCGCAGCAGTGGACAAATACCTTTTTTATTAAACAAGAGGTGACGAACCTCAGAGATGTGCGTCCGGATGGGATTCAAATTACCGGAGGACCACAAACATAAAAACAGCAAAAAACAGTAGATAATTCAGCCTGTAATTTTCTTTAATTCAGAAGATGCCTCAGAAAAACGCATACATGGTCGTTCCGGACGGAAATCAAACCAGAGGACCCCCCCAAAAAATAGGGAATATTACCCCAGGACCGCCTGAGAAAAGAATCCCAACCTACAGACATAAAAATTAACCAATAGATTACATTGTCTTGGGCACCTCTTATTTACTGGTTGGATAGTGTAGTGTGTAACAAAACCACATAGCAGTCTATTTAGATTTTCTGGCCAGATAAGCCCACAGCATTACATAAATTTTTCTCTAATCAGAGAGTTTTCATGATTTATAATGAATTCAATAGCATAGAACATTATTTCTGTTTTCAGTGTTTTAAAATAAACCTGTTGCTGCTTCTTTGTTTGTGTGTATTAACATACTGCACCTCTATCTCTATCCTCCTCCACCTCCGTCTGTCCTGCTGACTGTGACTCAGCTGAACTGGTACACCCGACGAGCAACACTAACCGGCATCTACAACACCACAGAGCTGGTGATGGTGCAAGACTCCTCCCCTGACTTCGAAGATACCTGGACCTTCCTTGACAACCGTATCAAGGATGTGGTTAACATGGCTAATGCTGCCAAACAGGTGCGTTGGACCAGGCTGAAGTGACTTGAGGCTTCTGATGTCATTTTTTTTCCCAGTGGTTCTGAGTGACTGTGGTTTGTGGTGTGTGTGTTTTATAGTTGAAGTCGACTGGAGAGGCTGTAGCTCAGGGGCTGCTGGGAGCTGCAGTTACGGTTAGTGCTGACTTGATTTGTTACCTGCAAGTGAAGTTGAAGTGAAGATGTTTGTTAGGGATTGGCTGCGTTGTGATAGACAGGAGGTCACTGGTTGCCTAGCAAGGAATTCAAACAGACTGATCTGAAGATCTGAGAGATGTAGAAGATGCTCATTGCCACTGGATGCTAAACCGGCTTCTTTTATCCACCTTATTCTGTGTGATGGCAAGAGGGCAGCCATCTTTGTTTTAGCAGTAGACCACCGATATAGGTTACACACATAGTGATGATAAATGTACAGAATAAGTAGATATAGAAGTCACAGTAATTAAAAAATCCGAAAAAAAAAATCTTTAACAACAGAGTTTTGAACACAAAATAAGGGTCTTGTAGAGTTCCACTGAACTTATATTCACCACCTTCCACCAAAGATAAAAGCTAGTTAGCGAATTAATAATAATAATAAATAAATAAATGCTTTTTTTAGACAATAATATTTACTCCAAGTGCTTCTAAAATATTTAAAAGAGGTATGAAATCAAATAACACTTGATTAAATCCAGTAGTGTTCATATATATGTATACTTTCAACTAATATACACTCTTAATCTAACTATTACTAAAAAGAAAACTTTTGACTTTTTTGATTTGACAAAACATGGTTCTGGAAGCATTTACGTTTCAAATGATGACATTTTTGAGCAGCTCCATGTCATCTGGTATAAAGAAAAAGAATAGCATGTGGTTGTCTCCTAGCATAACTGTGTTAAAACAAGTGAAAGGGGAACTGACAAAAATGGAGAAAAAACATACCAAAATAGGCTGGGGTTTAAAGGGTTAATGTGTATATGTATATGCTGATGTTCTGATATGACACCCCTTTTGTTCTGTTTTCTGTTCTACAGCTGAAGAACATCACAGGGATGAACCAGAGACGATGAAGCATTTTTATATTCTCTCAAATCACTATTCACAACACATCATGAATACCAGACACTCTGATGACATGCTCTTTCGTGAAGACAGCTTAAGTGTCTTTTTTTGCCATGATTTAAAATGATGTTTGGACCAGGGGACAGTTTCTTGATATTCTTTATGTCCTTAAGTCACTTTAATGGGGTGACTGTGCCATAGCTTTCAGTCATGTCTGCCTCTTTTCCAGCAGAGATGCATATCCACCTTCTAAAAATATCTGCTACCCTGCAGCTCTAAACTACCCAATTGTAGTCTTTTGTAGATGATGTTGATTCTGTGGGTTTGTACATATTCAACAGATTTTTGAATTCATACAGCAGTGTAGTCTCCCCATTATCCTGCCATGACGTTAAGGCCCTGTATTAATCTTGTATAAGCAGAATAAATATGCATTATACTTTAAAAAGATTTTGTTAGACCTATTGTGAGTTGTGTCAAAATAAAGTATTAAGACATTTATTGGCTGTGTGTATAATTTTTAGTTAAGTGCTCTCAGTATTGAACTCTGTTTAACTCATTTGTGATTGGTTAATTCAGGTTTGTTTTGCATTTAGTAAATATATTTAACAGCCTATATTCTGAAATATTTCATAAACGCAGACAGCTAATTATATGATGCACAATATATTTACAGTGAACCTACAAATAAAGGCACAAGCACATGCAGACCAAAGTCAATGATATAGCAGTACATAAAATGATATGATACTGACCCTTAGGGGACAGCTTGCAAATCCACACAGCTGTATTAGTTGTGAGGTGTTATCTAATGAGTAAAGTTGAACTCTGGCCAGTGTATTGATGGCAAGGCAACATGAATTATCATGAGTTAGTGAGCAAGGCCTGGTAGTGGATGCCAGATGGATGAGACATTCCATTTTGGCCAATAATTCCAGGCACTGAAACTACTGTGACTCTGACTTGGAAGAAGAAAATATGAGGATGGCAGAAAAATTAAAAAGGTCTTTTTGTATGTTATATATTTTAATGTTTGCTGTGTACATGTTTAAATATTAAAAACTAATTTT
Source organism: Astyanax mexicanus (assembly GCF_023375975.1). Lineage (NCBI taxonomy): Eukaryota > Metazoa > Chordata > Actinopteri > Characiformes > Acestrorhamphidae > Astyanax > Astyanax mexicanus. Next base: position 6,521,468 of record NC_064417.1, read on the forward strand.
GCTGTCTAGTTACAAAACAAAGTCTGTCTACACAGTTATTGAATAAATTATATAATATTATAGTTACAAGAAATCTGTCTATATAGTTATTTAATACAATATTATAGTTGCAAAACATCTGTCTATACAGTTATTGAATGCAATATTATACAATAATATAGTTATATAAAATGTGTACACAGTCACTGAAGACAATATTATACAGTATTATTATTATTACAAAAAATATGTCTAAACCGTTAAATACAATATTATACAGTATTATAGTTACAGACATTCTGTCTAGACAGTTATTGAATACAATATTATAAAATATTATACTTACAAAAAATCTACTCAGTTATTGAATACAATATTGTATATTATAGGTACAAAAAAATCTGTCTACTCAGTTATTTAATACAATATTATACAATATTATAGTTTACAAAAATCTATCTATACAGTTATTGAATACAATATTATACAATATTATAGTTACAAAACATCTGTCTACATAATTATTGAATACAATTCTATACAATATTGTAGTTACAAAAAAACTGTATACAGTTATTGAATACGATTGTTGTATCATTAATTAAATTTAAGTGATTTTTAAGTTAACTATAATTTTAGTAGTTGCAGATAAAAAAGGATTGTGGTTAGAAATATCATACATAATAAATAGATTTGAGTTTTTCATAAAATAATTTCCTGTTAATCTACAGTATTAATCTACAATGCAGACCATTTCAAAATTATGAAAAAAAAAAACACATTTTACGTTGCTGCTTCAATAAAATACCGAACGTTTTTGTAAATTAAAAAGGTTCCTGTTTGGATGTTCTCGCCCGGACTTTTGTGTGAACACAGACCCGGCTCTACTGGTGGGATTTCCGGTTCTTTTTAGAGAACCGGTTTATTTGACTCGGTTCACTAAAAGAGTCGACTCTTTCATCTACCAAGTGGTTCCTAATATTTTGTGTTGCTTAAATGAATTTATAAACAAAATAATGTGTAAAATGAATGACTAATGTAAAAACATATACTATATCATTTTGTTATTACGTATATGGTTTTATTTAAATACTTATCATGGAATAAAGTTCTACACAAATAAATTATAATAAAAATATTTAATAATAAATCAATTATTATAATAAAATACAAAAATCAAAAGCCATCTAAGTAGACACATATGTCCAAACTCTGATTGTATATATATATATATATATATATATATATATATATATATATATATATATATATATATATATATATGTTATTTGTTAATCTTTAAACTTTATTAACTCTTTTGATTGTGCGCCGACTGTGCTGTGTGTGTTTGTAACCTCTCTCCTCATATTCAGTGAAGACTCACAGATGCCACCACCATATTTCACTGCATATATTTTAAAACATTGTGGTCTGATATATTTGATTGGTTATATTCCAAAGTTAATTTTCTTAAAATAATCTCTAAAAAAGACATAATTTAAAGTTACACTAGTGACTTTCTCATATACACTATAAACACCATTATTACTATGTAGAAATTTTCACCTCAAAGCCAAATACTTTCAAGTTAGTTCAAAGTTCTGTGTTTTTCACAATGACTTTATTTTGTATTGCAAAATTCTTAGACTTATCCATAATAAGTAAGCCCACTAACTCTGTTCTTCAATTTAAGATCATGATTATTAATCTAAACCAAGATTAGTGTATATTAGTTAAAAGTATAAGTATATAATTTATAAAAAAAATAAAATAATAATAATAATAATAATAATAATAATAATAATAATAATAAATTATACATTATAAATAATAATAATAATAATAAACTCTATGTTTTTCTTTTTCTTCTTCTTCTTTCTTCTATTTTCTATTTCTGATTGGTTGCACCCATTATTTTTACATTTCATCTTTTTGTGTTTATGTGTGTTATTGGTACCAATAAGTTTAAATAAAAAACATATATACAATTCTTGACCAATCACGGTGTGGCATTAACAAAAAAAAAAATATCGGCTCACAATAAGGATTCGGCTCCTGAGTGAAGAGTCGGTTCTTGGAGTCGTATCTTTCGGGACCGACGCCTCAGTACTCGGCTCAGTGTGTTCAGTGCTGTGCTGTGCGGGCGGGCTGCAGCAGCGCTGGATTATACAGTATTTACTCGCTGTTAAACTCCGTTCTAAATCTTTACCGGTGTCATACTGAACTCCAGCTCTCAGCATGCCGTACGCCAACCAGCCCACCGTCAAAATCACAGAGCTATCGGACGAAAATGTGAAGTTTGTGATCGAGAATACGGATTTAGCGTAAGTAGTGAAGAGCTTTACCTGTTAGCATTAGCATTAGCAGCAGTGATGGGGTTAGCTATTGTTGGCGGTTTTTGTGTTTTTAAGCTGCTTTTAGGTAATAACCTTTAAATGTAAGGTTAAAATGCATATAATTTAATCGCAAATTGATTATAAATATGTAATTTAAATAGCTAACCTAGTTTTTTTAGCTGGTTAGACAGCTAAAGCTAGCCTAGTTAATCTACTTAGCTAACGAACTACCTCAATTATACCCAATACTTTAAACAAACTGTGTAGGTTAACCTATCTAGCTAACCTGTTAAGTACTAGATAACTAGTTAAACTAACGTTACTTAAGTAATAATTAATGTATCATCAATAGTCAATAATCAACTATGTTACTACAATTATGGAAGATTGTGTTTCATTAGACATAAAGTTAAACATGATCTCAACTACTTTTAGCTGAGAAACGTTTGGGTCAAAATTAGATCTTATTTTCAGTAATTCACGATTAACAGTTATGTAGGAATAGAGCAAAGTTTAATGGATGGTCATGAATAAGGTTTGCAGCTAAAATCAATCAAAAATAGAATATAACTATGTAATAGCAATGTTATTTGTTTTGGTAGCTTTATTTTAAACCTTTCATATGTACAATCAAAAAAACACCCTGAACAGTTTTTCATATTTGCCATTAAACACTGTACTACCTTTTTATTCCAGGGTTGCAAACTCTATTCGGCGTGTGTTCATGTCCGAAGTTGCAACAATTGGTGAGTGTTCTAGCCTAAACTGAACATACACACACTTTAACTGCCATTATTTAAAGTATTTCCTAACCTGATTGTCCATTACCTCAGCTATCGACTGGATCCAGATCGATGCCAACTCTTCAGTGCTCCATGATGAGTTCATCGCACACAGAGTGGGTGTGTACATGCTATTATTCGTCTCCAGTTTCCTCCTGATGCTGTTGTTGTTGGTGCTTTCTATGCAGCATAAGTGTAGTTTTTAATGCTGTCATGTGTTGATTGGGTTTAGGACTCATACCTCTTACCAGTGATGACATAGTTGACAAGATGCAGTACTCAAGGGTAAGTCTCTTGTGTGTTCTTCTAACCTGTATCTCCAGTAATTTTGCTCACTGACATCATCTTCTGCCCCTGACTTCATGCTTACTGTATTTTTCGCATTATAAGGTGCACTGTATTATAAGGCGCATTTTAGGAGACACTATAAGAACCTTCTAATTAAGCAGGTCTCTCCGCTGAGTGGTGGTGGGGGGATAGCTAACTAAGTTAAGTAAAGCTAAGCTAAGTAAACAAATCTGTAATGAAAAAGAGTGCTGGCTGTTAATCTACCCAGATTTCTATCCTGAAAACTGTTTATTTGGGTGAGTAAAGCGCTTCCGTTTATTTACAGTAAGCTTATATTCCCGAATTTCTCCAGTACTAAGGCTGGAGCATTAGCATACGTGGCTAACCATTAGCAGGTAATGCTAATGCTGTTTCAGCAGTGCTAGCCAGGGTCAGGGGCAGGCTACAGGCCAATTATACTCACCTCTGAACGGGGAATTAGAGGTTTGCGGCTAATGCTAATGCTACTCCAGCCCCAGTGCTGATGAACTAAACTTATAACCTCCTGTATAACTTTGTACTTAACAGAGTGGCTTTAATGCTCTTTAAAACCTGACTTGTAAAATTCCTACATGAGGTGCACAGGATTAAAAGGTGAATTGACGATGTTTGGGAAAATTAAAATATTTTAATTTCGTCTTATAGTGCGAAAAAAAGGTGTTTGAGTTTATTTCAATGTCAAGTAAAATTTTATCGGTAAACACACGTGGCTCATGGCTAAGATGATTAGATTTAGACCACTTACCATTCTTGTGACTGAACTGTATCTGAACCGTGTCTCATCTGATGTTGATATTTGTCACATTAATCCTTCAGGACTGCACGTGTGATGATTTCTGCCCAGAGTGCTCTGTTGAACTCACTTTGGATGTAAGGTGCACAGAAGATCAGACGCGTCACGTGACTTCACGGGATCTGTTGTCGAACAACCCCAGAGTCATTCCTGTGAGTTCACTGAATTAAACATGCTGCTCATCCTGGTATTAATGGTTGATGGATTATTCTCAGTCCAGCAGTGACACTGAGATGTTTAAAAGCTCCAGCAGCACTGCTCTGTCTAATCCACATATCATAACAATCACACTTGCATCCCACTTCACACGAGTCAGGGCAGTCCTGAAAATGTTATAATGTTTATAATAATAATGGGCATGTTTACATATACACTGACTGGCCAAAGAAAAAGTCGGCATAAAAAAAAAGGTCACACTCTTACATTTGGTTGGACTACCTTTTGCTTTGATTGCAGCACGTATTCACTGTGGCATTGTTTCGATAAGCTTCTGCAATGTCACAAGATTTATTTATCATTCAATCCAGTCTTGCATTAATTTTTCACCAAGATCTTGCAGCAGCATTGATGATGGTAGAGTCTGACCGCTGCACAAAGCAGCTCTTCTCCATCCAGCACATCCCAAAGATTCTCAATGAGGTTAAGGGCTGGACTCTGTGGTGAACTCTCTCTCAATCCATGTGTGAAAATGATGATCTCATGCTCCCTGAACCCTGAACTCTTTCAAAATTCCAGACCCATGAATCCTGACATTATCATCTTGGAATATACCCGTGTCATCAGGGAAGAAAAAAATCCATTGATGGAATAACCTGGTCTATATTCAGTATATTCAGGTAGTCAGCTGACCTCATTCTTTCAGCATATACTGTTGCTGAACCTAAACCTGCAGACCAACTGCAGCAACCCCAGATCATTTTTTTTGGCCAGGCAGAGTATGTTGTATACTTATACAACATATGCTACTTTGAGGGAGCATTCTTTCCAGACTTTCCAGGCTCATTTTGCACAAAACTGATGTCTGATTTTGTGTCTTGTTCTTTAGGTCACCTCCAGAAGTCGAGATAATGATCCTAATGACTATGTGGAGCAGGATGGTAAGGACTCTTCCTGTACTTTCTCCTCTATACATTTGAAAAAAACCTTAACCCCCCTTAGCTCTTAAAGTTTGGAAAGGCTTTTAATAAAACTTGCCATTAGGTGTTTGTCTTTGGGCATTTTGCCCATTGATCCAGTTCTAGTTCATCTGAAACTGTGTTCTTGTTCCTTCTCCCAACTGATTGTTGGAAGCTGGAAGTTGGAAGCATAAAATTGTCCAAAATGTTCAATTCTAAAACGATCAGATACTTTCACCATTTGCATACATGTAATATTTAATCATTTTCCTCTGAATGAATGAATAATCAGATAATATATTTTTGTCTTTAGTTTGTTTAATTGGGTTCTCTTTCTCTTCTTTAAGGACTTTTATGATATTTTATGTCTGTAAAATGTTTATTTATGCAGAAATATAGGACATTTCTAAATAGTTCACAAACTTTCAAGCACCACTGTAGCTTTATTGTTTCTTTGCAAAAGAGACAAATTAGGTTTTAAATTATGTCACCCCCCATGGACAAGTAATCAGTAAGACAAAACATATTGTTGATTCTTCAGTTCAGTTTCAATCCAAGTGGTGCAATCAAAAACCTTCCTGCACTGCTTTATAGTGGGGCAAGAGCTCTCAAGGTTGTTCAAAAATCAGATTTTCTGTTTATGTAAGGTTATGTAAGCAGATTGATTTAGTTGCTGTCTTGATTGTAGACATCCTGCTGGTGAAGCTTCGAAAGGGCCAAGAGCTGCGCCTCAGAGCATATGCCAAGAAGGGCTTCGGGAAGGAACACGCCAAGTGGAATCCAACAGCGGGGGTGGCATTCGAGTATGACCCAGATAACGCACTGAGACACACTGTGTACCCCCGCCCTGAGGAATGGTACGCTCTGTTTTCTGCCTTATTAGTTAAACACTTGTCGCATGATTCTGTGAAGTAGTTATCAGTGCAGTGTCTGAATTAGCAGTCTGAGCACCCAGCAAGCCTTTCCTCACTGCTGGATGGCAGCTTCTCGCAGAGATGATTAGGATCTTTTGTTTTAGTGAATCAGCGGGAAATCTTTTGAAATTTTCTGAATCATTAATCTGTGAAGATGTAAGCAAAGCCATTCCCAGTGGTTTGGAATGACACACTCCACAGAAACTTGTTAGGTCAAAATTTCTTCACAGTGGTGGTGAATGAAGCCAGACGTCTGAAGGCATGAAAGCCTGAAAGCTACATCACAGAGTAACAGAGTTATTGCAGGAAATGGTTATGAATATGCTGCCTGATGCCAATGTCTGGGCATAAGGTAACTAGTAAAGGCTAATTTTATATATATATATATATATATATATATATATATATATATATATATATATATATATATATATATATATATATATATATATATATATATATATATATATATATATATACTAAAGCATTAGCAAACTGACATCTTAGTTTTATATTATATATATATATATATATATATATATATATATATATATATATATATATATATATATATAATATAAACTTAAGATGTCAGTTTGCTAATGCTTTAGTTACAGTACTGGTCAAATGTTTAGACAAACCTCTTCTCATTCAGAGTGTTTCCTTTCTTTTATAATTTTTTTACATTTTGTATTATATTCTACATTGTGTTATGCATTATAAAGTTTATTATCTATGAAGTTTCACCAGATGTCTGTTATCCCACACAATGATGATGCTGCTTATATTAATGTATTAAGCGTACCAGGATTGCAGGTAAATAAATAATATTGTGCAGATATAATTTTCCTCTGGTCGATATGTGGTGGAAAATGAACAGAGTGGGAATTTTCTAGTTGTGTTTCAAAAAAATGTATTTGATTTGTTTTGCTTCATATAACTTCTGTGCATGCGCATATTGTGGAGATGCAGCTCTAATTTAAACTATTTATTTATGCAAAACATTTGAACTTCTGTGGTTGTATGTGTGTAAGCTACTGTCAAAATTTCTGTTACATTAAAAGTATTTATCTGATGCCCTTATCTAGAGTGATTTATAGTTTAATCATGTTTTGCTTTTTGGAGAATGTAGCGTTGTTGCCTTGTGTTCACACTAGCACGCAACATCCCTGAACATTTGGTTCCTACCAGCATTTTGTTCCTCTTCTCATTGTGGTTCCGGACAAGGAGGGGATTTTCCATTTTTCTTGTTTTATATGATGTGTGTTTGTGAATACACAGGGAGAATTCAAAGGAAAAACAAATATCTTTGGGTAACCTGCTGGGTTAGCCAACATGCTAACTGTTCACGCAAGCAGCCCTTTAACACACCCACAACAGACGAGCTTGTGGTGATGTGAGTGACTTGTCGTCTGCCAGTGTAAATGCAGGGTTAGATGGGCTTGCCCAGCTAGAGAACTGAACTCTAGTCTTTTTTCCAAAGCATACAGAAAAAAACATAAACTTGTCCAAACCTGAAAACACTGAGACTATTCACATTTTTTTCATTTTCTGACTTTCCTGTGTCTCAGGCCCAAGAGTGAATACTCAGAGATTGAGGAAGAAGAAGTTCAAGCTCCATACGACCCCAATGGCAAACCAGAACGGTAAGCTATTGTGTACAAAGAAGAAAACAACACTTTTATCTTAACACAAACCACTCACACAGTGATCATATAACCAAATATTTTCTGTCACTGACTGATTTTGAAAAAGTGACTGAAAAATATAAATGCCATTTGTCTTTTTAAGAGATTCTGACAAAATACTGAGGATGAGCTAATGTGCATGTAAGAAATTCCACTGTACCACTGTATGTAATGCCAAAAGACCTGAGTCTGTAGTGATGCCAGTACAATTTGATTACTGTTGTTACCTCAGGTTCTACTTTAACGTTGAGTCGTGCGGTTCACTGCGGCCGGAGACCATAGTGATGTCAGCGCTCGCCGTGCTGAAGAAGAAACTGAGTGACCTGCAGACTCAACTGAGCCACGAGATCCAGAGTGACGTCCTTACCATCAACTAAACCAGCCAGAATGGAGCTTAGTGGTATTACAGAGTTATAGTAATGGGTACCTGTATGTACTCATTGCTTAAGCAGCTTAAACATGGACGGGAGAAATTTGTACAGTAGGATATTTGTGTTAATGTTTTTTTTTTCTCGTTTGACATTTTGGATGATGAATATTCTTGATAATAAAAACAAAATGATTTTTTTTAAAGAATGATATTTTTCACAGAATGACTGGATGAAAAACAAACACCTCCAAACACTAGAGGGCAGCACTAAACTGAATAATGAGCTGCATAATTTATACAGATCAACCCACTGCATCAGATCTAAGTTATTATATTATTATTAGAATTATTGACAAATAGTGCAGAAGAGATTCAAACAGCTAGACTTCATTTCCCAGTTTTTTTCACCTTCAGACCTCAAGCACCTCATGCCAGGACCTGTGCCACAATACTGTCCAGTATAGGGCCGGACTATAATACAGTATTTGGACAGTGGTTGGACAATGAAACTGAAACATCTGTCATTTTTCATGGCTAAATTGGAGCAGCCTGGTGCCCAATCTTTATTAATTTCACTTTGCACCAGTAAGAGCAGAGTGTGAAGGTTCAATTAGCAGAGTAAGAGCACAGTTTTACTCAAAATATTGCAATGCACACAACCAGGTTAATGTCAGCATACCACCAAGAAGGACCAACCACATCCAACAGGATTAACTGTGGACGCTGTAAGAGGAAGCTGTCTGAAAGGGATGTTCGGGTGTTAACCTGGATTGTATCCAAAAAACATAAAACCACGGCTGTCCAAATCACGACAGAATTCAATGTGCACCTCAACTCTCCTGTTTTCACCAGAACTGTCCGTCAGGACAATTAATTATTGTGCTCTAAAACCAGGTGTTTCAGTTTCACTGTCCAACCCCTGTATATCCAAGCACTGAAGAGCTAAAGTTTAGGGTAGAGTAACATTAGGGCATTGTATGTCTTCAGAAAAGGTGATGGGGAGCTAAAATTAGCTTTTATGAACTTTTATTTTATTTTTTCTATTCCACCTTAAATGCTGCAGCCTCTGCCATCTGTTGTACCATTTAAGGTGGAACAGGAAAATTAGTTACTGAGAGGAGTCTACTAGCAATGTTTCTATGCTTCTTATGAAGAAAATGTCCATAAAACATTGAAATTACACATAAAAGCTATGGTAATGTAGTGCTTATCATAATTTTTAACAAGGAAAATCCTCAAGATTGTGGGTTTCTTTGGTCTCTTGTGCCCCATCTTGCCAGTGATTTCTCATAATCCTCTATTTTGAGTATGCCTCTGAAAATTCTCAGTTTGAAGGGCCATGTTGCCCTAAAACTATCAAACTTAACAAGAGTCAGCACACCCTAAACATAGATGTGCACATGCACAACAGATGGGTAGGACCAAAGGGGTGAAATGGGATTGGGCTTCCTAACACAAGGCACGTTTGTGTAAAATTCAGCATTATTAATCGATTGCATCAGCTCACAGGATTCTTTTACTTCTTTATCGCTCAGCTTTTCTGCAGATGCATGTGCACACCTGTCCACAAGGCTCAAGGGGTGATTTGCATTTATTGCCACAGTTTCAAGCCTGCAGTGACTGCAGAGTTTGGGATAATTCTGCTAAAGCTGCTGATGCCAGCAGACCCAAAAGCAGCAAACTCTCTTCAGAATGGATTTTGCCACAATAACTGAACGCCACTGCTGACACTTTCACCTCCTGAAAGAAACGCTAGATAAACCCGGACGCCAGTTTGTGTAATATCATATTTATTTCTTCCTGTGAGTTTTGGTTTTTCCATACATGAGTATTGAGGATTTAGAGGAAAAGTGCAGTCACATAAACTTCTCTCTTTGACCTTAATAGTTTTTACCCTAAAATAAATAAAAAGATTTGTAGCACAAAATTACAGCAACATAGATCCAGTGAATTCAATCTTCACACGAGGTGTGAGAGACACATCTATGTATAGTAAAATAAAGACTAATATCCAAATCTATTTGGATACGTCCTTCTGGAAACCTCAGTGAGTGTAGGATGCGTCACTACTTCATTTCAGAATTTAGTTAAAAAAATAACTGATTATACTTTCACATACTCAAGTTCAGGTGATTTTTTTTTTGTATTTAAATTCTTTATCTAATAATTAATAAATAAAGGTGCTTCAAAAGGTTATTTGAGTAGAGCCAGAGAAGAACCACTCGTCTCAACACCATGAAAAGGTTCTTTTGTACAAAAACGGTTTGTTAGGGAACCAAAAGTGGTTCTTCTGTGGCATTGTTTAAAGAACCTTTTGGAGGAGCTTTATTTTTAATAGTACAAGTGATCACGCTAGTGTGTTCGACTGGTGAACGGTGTGTGTCTGTAAATTATGCACACCACACGTATCTAAATTTGAACTTTGCATTTTTTAATTACAGAGTCTAAAAAGAAGCAAGTGACAGCCATTAGCTCAATACTGAGATATTCTCTAGTTCACTGAGACCTATATATTTATATTTATATTCATATATGTATATATATATATATATATATAAATTTCATTTGTTCGAAATGTCATTGATATACTGTACGTGGAATACTGGCAAGAAAAAAATAGACCAAACAGTTTTCTTGAAGATTGTGTATTGCTTCTTAACCGATACCACATAGAATTTTTTGGCACACCACAGATCAGTTAAATGTCATAAAAATCTCAAATAGTTCTATAAATCTTTAAAATACTGTGCTGTTTCCTAAAATAAGATATATAGAGATGATTGATAACTCTAACTCCTCTAAGGTAGAGATAAGCAAACACGTTGCTGAATATCTTTCACTGCATACTTACACCGAACACCGTCTGGGTGCACTCGACCCGTCCATTCACATTCATTTTTTCCATATTCATATTCATATCTGTTACTATGACTTTTCCCTCAGTTCAAGCATAACCACAGTACTCAGAACTTAATGCAACCAAAGATGAAATGTATGAAGCTGCTGGCTGGTCAGTCAGTCCAAAAGCGACTGAAATGATGGTCCACCCTCGTTGATAACTCGTTTGAAGGCTTGAAAGGATGTATGATTTGTGTATGTATGGTCTGTTGCACAATGACTGGGTATTAAAACAAAGACAGACTGTATTGCATGATGCTCGGGTGCAGCTGATGCACAAAGAGTCGACCCAGGCTAATTCAATAAGACTGATTCAACTAATTGTACTATCAAATGGTGATTAGCTCTTTTATAGGCTATGTAAAGCTGCAAATGTGATGAGCAAATGTTCAAGCTAGATTTGGCCACCAAGGCAAATAAAATTAATAAAATAAAATAGAACATGACTTTCCTCACAAATGGAGGAAAGCAGGGAGCTTTAAGGGTCAGAAAGAGTGAAGGGCAGGGGGATGGGAAAGGGCGTTTAACACAACATACACTTTGTGGCGAATAGGAAAAGATAAGAAAGAATACAAAGCAGCACAGCAGGGGTGAGTACGCCGTAATCCAACTTAAAACATGCTTCAAGGTAGATAGATGGTCTGCGTTTTACATAAAGCAACAAATAAAAGAACCTCTGTCTCTCTCACTCGCTCTCGCGCTCACTCTCGCATTCAACTTCACAAAGCAACTCTAAAACATCCAGTAAACAATTGACCATTTTACAATTTGTGACAGTGATATGTATAGTTTGCGGAGGTTTTGTGTAACGCTCTAGTTGTGAATTAAATATCCAAATAATTTTTCTGAATGGGTTATAATAAATAATACGTTGTAAAATAAACAATTAATAAACAATCAATAATAGTATGCCTTCAGGAGACAAAAAAAGAAATAGTGTGCCTACAGAAACATAGATATGTTCAATTATATTTAAATAGAATATCCAAATAATAAATCTGAATGGGTAATAATAAAACATAAGTTAAATGACTGAATAAAATAATTATAACTGATGATATGCCTACAGTAGACAATGCAGTTAGGCCACTGGATGAATTATAGACTGTAGACTCTAGCAAATCACAAAGCTAATTGGTACAGAAACAACGCTGATGTTTCTCTAAAGGCAACTCTTCCACACTTCAGTCCTGATGCTCTCCTAAACCTCCCCTAAACCTCGTTCCTCACCTGACTTTATACTCCAATCAGTTTTTATTTGAATATTTGCCAAGCTAGTGTGATACTGAGACAATCTAGTGGCACAAAGGAAAACAGCTGGGAGATAATAAGATCTAAAAATACAGGAGGGAAAAAAGCAGTCTAGTCTAGTAGGAGTTCAGGAACCGAACAAAATGGCAGCAGTGCTGTTAGACCTCCTAACAATGTGGAAGACACTAAATATCAGTAGAAAGACTTGCGTAATTTCTCTTTTGACCCATTCAGACAAATATCTAAAAGTTAACCATAACCAAAAACAAGGAGATGGAAAAATGGCAAGAGACCTGCAGCTCGCTCTCAATGCACGTACAGAAAGGTGTGACTCCTGGTGTTTCTGGTGAGGATGCCTGTCCCAGGACCGTGAGCAATGTGAACTGAGGAACATCACGGCACCAAACGCACTCGCCTTACAGATCCGTCTACTTCCGAACTGTGAACGCGTAGAAGGAGGGCAAAAAAAAAAAAAAAGCACAATATTTCATAGGCAGCTGATAAACATACCATCCTTCCCTTTTTCCTGAAGAAATACTCTCTGGATAATCAGTCGTCTTAGCAAAGATAGAAAATGGTCGGCCAGCTCTGCTGGTATTCAGTGCATTCACGTCAGGCCCGAGTCCAAAGTAAAAGCCAAAGGAGAGAACGAACCGTCGGCCAGAGCGCGTGGACTCCACACAGCCGGTTGGCTTTGTCACGTCCCGTCAGTAGCTGGAGCTTCTGTGTACGAAGAGCTTTTGTGCTTGTGCCGGAACAAAGTCTTAGCGCCGAGTGTCAAAACTCTGGCGTTTTTAGTTTTCTTCAGAACGTGTGTCGCGTGTCTTTCCTTGGAGAAAAAATCCACCGCAGGCAATGATAAATAAGTGAACGAAATAAATAAGTGAACGGAATACAAAAAAAGATAGAGAGGAATGACCAGAACAAAGCTTTTATGAACAAAAGAAGGCTGTGACGTCCCCCGGCGAAGCCAAGCCCAGTCTCATCTGTCCAGGAGCAACTTGAGTGCCCGCTCAATGTTCATCCTGTGGCCGACGCGCGTCACCCCCAGGTCGATGAGGTCCTGCTTCTGTAGGCTGGGCAGGTGGCTGCCCTCGATGTCGTTGTCCATGAAGGCGTCTCTGTGCTCGGCCAGGTTGAGGCTCTCCAGCCAGTCGGCCACGTCCTGCTTGCTCCAGGCCAGCACGGGTTTGGTGGCGAAGGGCTTGTTGGAGGCGGCCTGGATGAGGGTGAGGGGCGAGGGGGAGCGGCTGCGGCCCGTGCCCAGGCTGAGGGGGGGCGTGGGCAGCCCGAACACGTCCGTCATGGTGGGGGAGGCGGCGGAGGCCGGGAGCGAGGACGAGGAGGCACAGCTCAGGCCCGAGTCCGGAGGGGACATGATGGGACTCGGGGCGCGGGGGTGCGGGTGGTGTGGGTGAGAGTGTGGCGGGAGTTGCGGGGGGTGTGACGGGTGCGGGGAGGAGGGCAAGCTGTTGGACTGCCGGCACGGCGAAGGGGAAGCAGGCACGTTCTGGCCGGACTGGGCGCTGAAGGAGACGGCGGTGTTCTGCTGGGTACCTGAGACAAGGGACACCACTGCGTCCGTATTTCTGCAGAAAAAAAGAGAGGAAAGAAAAAAAGAGAGAGAGAGAGCATGGAGAGAGGAAAATGGGGAAAGGGCGACAGGTCAGAGAAGGAGAGAAAGAGAAAGAGATAAAGAAAGTCAGCAAAATAAAGCAGCAGACCGTGAAAAGAAAAAAAGGCGACAACATCAAGAAGAAAAGGAGTCAGCAAAAACAAAAAGCACAGCAAGATGGGAAAAAAGCTGCTTTTGCAGAGACAGGAACCCTTTCATGTCCAAAAGTCTGTAGACACCTAATCATCCATTTGAGCTGTGTCTGAAATCAAGGGAATTAATAGCCACAACTCTTCTGGGAAGGCTTTACACAAAATGTGAAAACACTGCTGTAAGAAGTTTGATTGTAAAAGACCATATACTGACTGGACGATAACTTCATAAAGCTTTTGTTTGACTTCTGGTGCACGGAACTGACCTTTGACTTAGATGCACCCTAAAAAAAGCTGGATTCACTCATTGGAGGGTTTGTCTGGCCGTGTCTAAACATGAAGTATCATATCCATAACTATGTTTTTGGAATTAATTTTACAAGCCAGGAAAAAAAGACACTTAAAACAAATGTTCCTCAGCATCAGTGAACCGCCTAATTAAAAGTTAAACAGCATGAAACATAAAGCTTTTCAGCTCATCTACACAATTTATTGGGGCTTAACATCTGTTGGTTTATTGGGTAATCTGTAGAGTTGTTGCAGCTGTCTTACTCAGAGCTGGGTCTGCCAGTAATTTAAATTTGAATATTTCAGCCAGATCTAAACTTATTTAACATATTTACATTTAAAAACATTGAAAAATCCTGAAGAATGAAGCCACTGAAATGACACATTTTTGTTTGGGTGGAGGAACATGACTCTGGCCCCACCTCTTATCTAGCATTCTATAAATACCATCTACCTAGCTTACGCACCCTACGTCAACCCTTTAATTCTTATCTTTCCTTCCTGATTCTACTCATCAGAGAGTGATAAATTGCAGAAGCTACCTGAACTCCAGTCCAAAAATTCTCTTTAAATTATGGCATGATCTGAACTTGCAAACATAACATTTTCTAAACAGGTACAGAAGGTTCTCTCCTGACAGTGACAGTATAATAAGCAATCCATAAAACAAGCATGTCATAATAGAGTCTACAGCAACCTCAGCAACCCAGGAACTGATCTGTTGTTCCCTGTATATCCTGAGAGAGGTATGTGCATATAGGCACACTGTGCTAATACACCACTGTCAAATAATCCAAGGCAAACTACAAACACTCGCCGTGTTTCCAAATGCCAAACAAGGGCATTTCACATGTTGCTCCTTGCAATTTAACACTGCAAATCAAAGCACTGCATAACAAATAGTCTTTTTATAGCATCATCATTTTTATCCTCCCAGTTTTACAGCTTCTCGGGACACAGCAGCCTCCGTTCATCCTGCAACATGATGTATGCACCATGCAGACAGTAAATAACGAGCTTAGACCAGCCAGCACATGATCAAAACTGTGATAATATGCGCAAAGACAATATGCAAGGACATCTCTGATATCTCTGTAAAATTAAATACGACATCATCTCTTTTTCTTTAACCTCTGCATTGTTCAAGACACGGCAGAAACTGAACGATGCAAACGTGGGCTATTATCAAAATCTCTTTTTTTACACACCAAAAGACTTAATATGTCTCTTTGTTCAGTGACTCTTAGTTCTAGAATGGGCCATGTGCCTGAACTGTCAGGGCATTTTAGGGTCAGTTCTGTGGTCTGTAAATAACCAAAGCTTTTCATAATAAATGAGGCTCTAGTCTCAGGTCTGCAGTAGGAGGCAGCAGCAGTGCATCTGCGCCGAGGAGATATGCCCAATATAGGTACCCGACCCGAAGCACAAACGCACACACTTCAAGCTGCGCTGCTTTTTAAGACTAAGAACACTGAAACGCATTGGCACGGCGGAGATGTGCATGCGCCTCAGAATACGTCCGCCTTTGTCATCGGTAGGAAACTGACGTTGGCGCTGCCGTGTAAGGGGGCTTTTTAAACGGCTCTTGGGGGCAGTTTGTGTGATATGTTGTTGACTGAGTATTAAACGGTTAGTGTTTGAAATCAAACCAACACACACAAACACACCTCTCTCTCTGCTATGGTTCGGTCTGTGTTCATCACACTGACGTTGCTCATCTCGTCCTCAAGGCTGTTCTCATTATTAGGTTGCTAGGCAACTCTTTCTTTCACTGGCAGAGCACACACACTAATCTGGGTGGCTAAATGAATGTCTGTGTTACTGGGGCGAGAGCTGCTGGTGCTGGTGCTGGTGGTGGTGCAAACATACCTCGATCCAAAATGAGTCCTGCATCCTGTGGGAGAGTCTAACGCTTCTCCTGGCTTTGGTGCTTTGTCCTTGTTGACGTGTTGCAGGACCGAGTTCATTTCGGACATCCCCTGGGGCTTGGCCTCTGGGCCGTGGGGGTTTTTCAGATCCAGAGGTTCACCCCAGAGCTTTGAGGTTCTTTGTGTTGGAGTTTTCAGAGGCTCCGGTGGGGCGGTTCCGGGGGGTGGTGGTGGGACCGAGGAGGGCACCCTGAAAGAGCCCACGCTCTCCTCGTTCAAGGTGTCCTTATAAAGTGCATTGCTCTTGTTGACGGCGTGCTTAGCCTTCGGCTTGGGCAGGACCTGCGCCCTGTCCACCATAAAGGCTTGTCCATCTGCATAGACGGTGCAAGTGTCCAGGGTCTCTCCTCCTTCTGATGATAAAGTGGAGATGCTGGACACAGTGGAGACAGTGCTGGTGGTCTCCAGCTGGGGGTCTCCACTGCTCCGGCTGTCCACCTCGATGCCTGAGTCGATAATGGGCTCGTAGGGTTCCAGAGGCCCAGTTGGGAAGCTGGGAGGCGTGCAGTTTGTAAGGACTGTCGGTCTTTTAATCTCAGAGTTGCTTGCATTTAAGTGGGGGTAGTAGGGACCTAGGGAAGGTCTCCTTATGCCGTTGGCTTTCTGTTTCAGAAGCTCAGAGATTGCCCCTGCCTGATCTTCAGGAATATCAAAACTGTTAGCAAACTCTAATGGGGGAGGTAGGGGTTCACCGAATACAAACTCCTCATCAATGTCTACAGAGGCCAAAGGAGGTGGAGGGATACCAAAGGGAAGCTTGACTGGTTCATCTACAGAACTGATGGTGATAATGGTCTTTCCTTGCGGGGCAGTGGGCTTGCTAGGTGGAGGGTTAACAGGTGCTGGTTGGTTGGGATCGCGAAGTTCCCCTGGGGTGCTGTCCGGACAGATGTCCTCATCTCTCTCCCCCTCCGACAGGCTGTTTTCCTCTGATTTAGCGCCGTCTGTGGTATGGACCATTAGCAGCCCTGCAGACTTTTGCTGTGAGGTGTCCACAATGTCAATCAACATGTTCTTCTTCTCTTCCACCCTCTTCTCAGGCTTGCCCAAATCCAGTTGGTACTTTGACTCTGTCTCATACTTGGACTCAGTCATCTGTCTCCGCAAGCCTCCCCGTGGCCTGCCCATGGTGGCTGTGCTGGAGAAGCTCACATCCACATTGGACCGAAGCTTTGTGTCGATGAAGAGTGGCTTGTTGAGGTCCAGCTTGGATGGGTCACTCTTAAGCGGCAAAGGCTGAGATTGCTCCCTCATGGCCCGGTCTCTGGCAGCTAGTGCTAAGGCTAATGGGGAGTTGGGGTCCAGTGGCTTCCCAGTGATGGGGTGGACGTAGTTTCCACCACCTGAGCTGTAGGTCTTGTGAGCTGGCAGGCTGATTGGACTGTGTCCCGTGCGAGTGTTGAGAAGTTCCCGCACCATGGTGGGCTCTGGACTGTTGAAGTCTGTTACGTTGCCACCACCTCGTGGTATGCTTAGCAGAGATGAGGGAGGCGCCATGAGCCTTCTCAATCTTTCGTCACTGCTAAACATGCCCTCATCTATGGACTTGGAGTGTCGCAATCGTGGGGCAGGCGTTGGAGTTACATCCTCATCCCCAGCATCCGTGGATCTGAAAGATGGTGAGTTTCTGTGCACCTCAAGCCTCTTCTCCCTTGCCGAGCTGGAGACCATTGCAGTTGCAAAGGGGCTGCTTGTGTTGAGTCCGTCCTCTGGACGGAGCTGGCCTGTGTGCTCTGGTGTAGATGTCTCAATCTCCATACTGCTGCCTTGGCTGCTCTTGCCACTGCTGCTGGTGGAAGGTTCTTTGATGATGATGGTGGGAATGGGGATGGAGCAGGTTTTCTCTGGGCTGTCCTCTACATTGGACTGTTTCACCAGCATGCCCTTCCTCCTTGCAGGCTTATTTGGCACAAACAGGGCAGAATGACCTTTGCCAACATCTGAGTATGGGTTTTCGGGAATCTGGGCCCGGCGCATGTGAAGGCTCTGCTGGGCGGTTGGGCTGTTGCAAGCCTCAGAGTCGTACTGTTCAGGGCTGTCTCTGTAGAACATGCCCTGTTCTCTCCAGCCTGAACCGATGTTGGAGTCTCCTCCTCTTTCTGGGGGTGTGCTGTTTGTAGCAGGGGTTTGGGCGGTGAAGCCTGCTCGGATTGTGCCGTAACCACGCCCCGCAGGTGCAGGGCCACTGTTGTGGGGTGGAGATGGTGGAGAGATGGCTGGTGGAGGTGGAATGTCCTCTGATGTATCAGGCATTGACAGGCTTCTTGTGAATTTCAACATGGGAGGAGTGAGGAACTGTTTTTCTTCTTCCGTTACCCCTGTGGTTAGATAACAGGAGGCTTATCAGTTGGACAGCAACCATGCCAGTTAATAAAAGGCAAAGATGCAATTACATGGGTATAATGGTCACTCAGTATTCATTAATTGTTTTTGCATAACAGAAACATAAATCTGCCAAGAATGGTTTCCCTGTTTTTTTTTTTATCCTGATCCTTGTGCCCTGTCATTTTCCTGTAGATGTTTTATACAAGGTGGGAAATTAAAAATATTCTGAGACCAGGGTCCTGTCCTGTATATAGAGTATATAAAAAAGCATGTAAAAAGGGCATACCCCCAAAAACAAATCTGTACCAGAGTAATTTTATACATTTGCTACAGTTAGTTTGGGTTTCACGCTGCAGTTTGATAAGCCTGTCTAGGTGTTGTGCTAAATTCAGGCCACCCCCTTCACTGGAATTCAAATTCCATTGGCATTCAATTGCCAAACTTATGCACATTTGCGTCATGCAGCAAAATGAGTTTCACTATTAGATTCCTTTTACTTCTGTTTATATAAGTTTATATTACTCAAAAAGTCTGAACCATTTAGGAAAGGGCTGTTACACTACAGACAAACTGAATCATGGTTCAGTTCATTCGTAACAAGACCACCTCTTTTGATAGGACCAATTTTTTTGTCCTTTGATCTAGAGCGTGGTGTGTGGCACCATTCAAACCTGAAATTTTGGTTTGACTCAAACAAGGTAGATGTGAAAGCAGACCAAAAAAAGAAACAAAACCATACAACAAAGTATTGTAATAGTATTAGAAAATCTTGGTTTTAGATAACATGACTTACCTATGGAGGTCTGCCGGCGAATGGTTCCCTTTGGTACCCCCAGGTAAGGACCTTTAGGACTTCCAGTGACTGGCGGCGAGTCCACTGACACGTCCTGGCTATTGCACAGGGACTGCATAACCACACAGATTCATGTTTAAGGTGTAGGTAAAGGACTTCATTATCTGCAGTGGGTTAAAACAGAGCTGATTGTTTCAATGACTGTTTGATTTAATGATAACTGAATTACAACATTCGGAAAGCTACAAAAGGTAGTAATGATTTTTGAATAACTTTGAATTCCATATGGGATCATATATGTTCTTTGTGACTGCACAAATGTGTCAAATATCTATTACTGTGGGAGATACAGGGGTTGGACAGTGAAACTGAAACACCTGGTTTTAGACCACAATAATTTATTGTCCCGACAGACAGTTCTGGTGGAAACAGGAGAGTTGAGGTGCACATTGAATTCTGCCGTGATTTGATCAGCCGTGGTTTTATGTTTTTTGGATACATTTCGGGTTAGCACCCGAACATCCCTTTCAGACAGCTTCCTCTTACAGCGTCCACAGTTAATCCTGTTGGATGTGGTTGGTCCTTCTTGGTGGTTATGCTGACATTACCCTGGATATCGTGGCTCTTGATATATCACAAAGACTTGCTGTTTTGGTCACAGATGCGCCAGCAAGACGTGCACCAACAATTTGTCCTCTTTTGAACTCTGGTATGTCACCCATAATGTTGTGTGCATTGCAATATTTTGAGTAAAACTGTGCTCTTACCCTGCTAACTAAACCTTCACACTCTGCTCTTACTGGTGCAATGTGAAATTAACGAAGATTGGCCACCAGGCTGCTCCAATTTAGCCATGAAACCTCCCACACTAAAATGACAGGTGTTTCAGTTTTATTGTCCAACCCCTATACATTAGTTTTTATACATTTATGTACTGCAAAAAAGTCACATCAAGAAATAAGCTATAATAAAAAATACATGTATGCTTACATTCATTTCTGGGGCCACAGCGAAGCACCTGCTGGTAGGCCGCGGTTTAACAGCCGCCACCCTCACGTCCACGTTCGAGCTGTCCCACACGGGCTTCTGGGGAGGTACAACCTCCTCCACTTTATCTGCAAGACAATACCATACTTATTTTAGGCTCCAAGAAGCTACAGCTCACAAGAAGTATCAAAAAGTAAGCTATTATCCTCTCACAGGATCTACAGAATAAAAAAAATACCAAACCAAACCAAGCAAGAGAGAATAAGAAAGAGAGAGAGAGAGAGAGAGAAAGAGAGAAGGAGGAAACAGAGATAGAGATAGGTACATTGACACTGGTCAAGGTCAAAGCCGTGCAAGCTCTTCCTGATTCCATGGGAATCCTGCTCTGTTTCTCAGCGGCCACTGTGCAACATGCTAGCGTTAGCGTTTATTTTCAGACAGCTCCCATGCATGGGAAATGATTACTTAGGGTGACTTGAAAAACAATCCTCTTCTTCAGAGCCGCAATATCTGAAAGCTGATCATCTACACAGGAGCGGAGGAAAGGGAAGTTCAGTGTCTGATTTGCTGCCATCACATTTGTCAAGATTGTATCTGATTAGCCACACACACACACATACTCACATAAAGATACACTCTATCTCTCTCTCTCTCTCACACACACACACACACACCTAATTCTCTTCATTCTTAGCACTATGAGTCTGTAAATATTCAGGACTCAAATCCCTTTATACCTCTGAAGCAAAAAAGGGCTGATTTTAGCAGAAGTCGAAACTGACCACTCTGCAAATGTCGGTCTGTTTTAAATTCAGCGCACAGCTGAACATCTACAACAGCAAAGCAGGACAAGCTGGAATACAGCACTGTGCAAAAGTCAGAGATCACCAGTCACTTCATTTTATTTCAGACTGAAGAGCCATTATGAAATTTCAGGAGATATTTCTTACAAAATTTATATATAAACCAATATAAACCTACTTTTATAAGTAACGGCCAGAAGACTTGGAGTTTAAAACATGATCTGCAAGTTCGAAACATGCCATCAGCTTGTGAATATAAGAAAGGACAGTAAAGAGAGGAAGAAGAACTCATACGTTTCTGAACTGAATCAGTTCAGGTGGCTTCTGAGTTGAGACATTAAAAAGAAAAAAAAGAGGTCAAGGATTTGTAAAGAGATAGAGATGGTAAAGATGGTATTTTGTAGGACATTAATTTCAGAACTCCATTTAGAAATATTCCCAGCAGCCATTTAAGACCTAGTAGACCACAAACACTACCCCTAATCAGAAGAAAATCAGGACCACTTTTGTTTCAGATATGAAAACATCCACAGGTTTGTGTGCCCACAATTCCACTGTGGTTCTAAAAAGATGCTGAGTTGATTAAAACACTTTAGCTGCAGCAGTTCTGAAAACAATTGCATTTAACAATGGCACATTAGAGTCCAGACCTTAGTATCATTGAAAGATTTGAAAGATTTTGATGGATGACCTGGACAATGAGTAGAAAAGACTCTTTGACATGTGAGACTGATCTTTGGAGATGTGGAAATCTCAGATTTCTGAACACCCACCACCATGTTTAACAGATGAGGCTGTATGCTTGGAATTTTGGGCAGGAGGTGAAGACAACTCTCCCGGCAGATTTCTGCAGGAATATGGAAGTGAGTCTCCTTTAAACAATGAAAAAAAAATTGTACTAGAGGTAAAAAAAACAGATGCACTGAACTCTGAAACTCAAATAACTCTAAGTTTGTAAAGACATGACATGGCAAAGAAACCTTGTTGACTAAAACAAAACCTACAAGAACACTCTGTTCTTAGAATTAATTGATTAAATGTTGCATAGATGATGGTCGCATTTATTACAATATTCTGTCCTCCTTCTCCTTAAGAAATCTAAGCCTATTCCTTTCAATCAAAAAGACAGAATCATAAGGACTGCTTCTTTAAGCGCTTGTGAGACTAAAATATGAATAACTTGTACTTAAATGGCTGTTTTTGACTGGAAAAAAATAAGTATTTATTATAAATTAAGGTACTGCTTTCTGACGTCTGCACAGTGCTGTTTGTCTGCATTGTGAACTGGGTCCTATTTGATTTCATATGCTTGTTTAATGCAGTTGTGGTTCAGATAGTGGTTTTCCATGTAGCACCAGAATAATGCATGTCGAGCTACATTATAAAAACATGAGAGCAGGATGCCTGCTGCTGCCCTGCTGATCTGAGTGTAACATACAGAACCAGCTCAGCAGTAAAAGTGAAATATTTCATTATTTGTATTATTTGTATTTTTTTGCTGCTGCAGTTCTAACACTCACCAAGAGTGTAAGAACAAACGCCAACAGCTCTGCACTGAAAATATGGCATTACATTTTCCAGGTTGGAATGTTGCTATATTAGACATATGCAGTGTTATTTCCATGACAACACTGCATCGCAGGAATATTCAAAGCTGTAGAGGCCCGTGCACCTCGGAGGCCAGCCTAGAGAGTCAGCACATGCCCAGTGCTCACCAGGAAATCGCCTTTAAAATGACGTCTTTGAGAATACAACGGTTCTAATCTGCTGGGATTTGAGAGGGAATCACTGTTATGTCCAAGTGAAATAGATTTGCGGTGGAGGCCTCTTCACCGCAGGGAAATTCACGGAGCTTGCATTTTCTTGCATAACCCTCTTTAATAGAGAGGACAGGCTTATGAATAATGCATTTTTTTTCACGTTGCACTTGAATTATGTGGCTTGAAAATTCAGAGAGATTCAGGTCTGCAGAGCATTTGCTATGCTAACTTTTTCTTAAAGATCTAAAAACTTTATTCATTGAGAATTATGCTTTTTTTAAAACTGTAATTCTGTATATAAAAATAAATGTATAATAATACACAGTCAAATCAAAATATTATGACCACCTTTAATACCTGTAATACATTAACTGTCTATTTAATATAGGAAAACTGTGTAGTTCTATATTTAGACTTGGGCCCAATCTCATTTCTCTTTTGTACTCCTACCCTTTGTTTTAAAGTGTGATGGTACGTGTCCACTAGCACTTAATCCTCAATGTGTCCTATTCATTCCAATAGAGAGAGCTGCTGCATGCCACAGTGCATGCTACAGTTAAACGCAGCCCCACCTTCCAGTAAAAAAGTTCAGCAGAGCTCAACTTTATTCAAACAAATCTTTACACACATATGAAGGACTGCTTTTTTTAAACCCACTCCTGCGTGCTCATGCTTGTTTTAGTCCTGTTACTGCGCGCTCCCACCAAAAATTGCTTGTTTTAATCTCGCACCGCCCGCCACATGCACATTTCTGCTGCTCCTGTCTGCAGTCCTAATATGAATTCAATTTGTTATTCGAAATTTACTTAACTGCTTCCTTTTTCTTTTGCAGCTTTCCTTGAGTGCCAGTTTTTTTATACTCATTAAGTTCATTATAAAATTACATTTATTTGAGTTATTCTCAGTGCTGAATGCATTAATCAAGATTAAAGCATTGATTGCAGCCAGATCAAGAATCTTGTAGTAGAGGTGGATTTAGGCCTGTACACTGGATGTAGTCCTGCTTCCGCATCAGCTGGATTGATTAAACTCCCGTTCCCGCCAATAACAATTACATTTTGTCCCACACCGCA
Source organism: Astyanax mexicanus (assembly GCF_023375975.1). Taxonomy (NCBI): domain Eukaryota; kingdom Metazoa; phylum Chordata; class Actinopteri; order Characiformes; family Acestrorhamphidae; genus Astyanax; species Astyanax mexicanus. The sequence goes on from NC_064417.1 coordinate 6,545,645, forward strand.
AGATATTCTGAGGAGTCCCGCGAGTCCCTGCAGACTTCTACCTCACACACATCACAGAAAAGAGGCTGAAAAGGTTGATTGAAAATCTTAAAATCTTAAACTTATAACTGCCTTCTTCTCTAGCTTCATTTAAATGAACAATTATTATTGCATTTTCACCTGGTTCTCCAGTGGTCAGGTATTAAGCCCTGGTATTGTTTGGGTACCATACTATTGAAGTACCATTCTCAGCACTGCAGTGACATTGACATGGTGGTGGTGTATTAGCAGTGTATGTTGTGTTGGTATGAATGGATCAAATACAGCAGTGCTGCTGGAGTTTTTAAACACTGTGTTTACTTATAGCGCTTTTCCAAAAAAAAGAACTCATTTCGGCTTTTAAGAACCCTGCTGCTTTTCAAAACGTCACATTATACTTGATCAACAGAGGGAGTTACACAGAGGCGGTGCTTCTGTGCAAACAGACACGCCCACAAATCCATGCTAAAGATCCTGTTATTACTCTCTTTTCCCTTGAAAAGCAATGTTCCTGGTTCTGGAACCTACTTTTGTTGGTGAAAATGTGGAAAACCAGTTCAAAAATAGGTTTGTGAACCAGACCAGTGCCGGTTCCATGTTGGTGGAAAAGGGGCATCACTGTCCACTTTATTAGACACTCCTACCTACTGTTGCTGCTCCACTTTGTTGATGTAAAGTCAGAGACAGAAGTCAGAAGACTAATGGCTCTATGTTTCTGGTTGGTGGTCTATTCTCAGTCCAGAAGTAATGCTGAAGTGTTTAAAAACTCCAGCAGCACTGCTGCAGTGTCAGATCTACTCATACCAGAACAACACACACTAACACCTCATACACCACCATCACCACCACCACGCCAGAGTCACTGCAGTGCTGAATGATGAGTGACCCACCCACCCATATAATAGCTGCTCTGTGGTGGTCTATCCTGTGGAGTCCTGACCATTGAAGAACAGGGTAAAAGACAGATAAAGAATGCAAATAGAAACAAATACAAGACTAAAGTCTGTAATTCTAGAACTGCAAAGTGCTCCTACATTGACAGAGAGATGATAAAATGGAGAGTGACAGTAGAAATAAGGAGGTGGTCATAATATTTTGATTTGTCTGTGTTTTTATTTGTGTTTATTATACAGTTCTGGAACAAAATAAGAGACCAATTCAGTTTCTGAATCAGTTTCTCTGATTTTGCTATTTATATGTATAAGTATAAGTAAAACTATAAACTACAGACAACATTTCTTCCAAATTCCAAATAAAAATATTGTCATTAAAGCATTTATTTGCAGAAAATGAGAAATGGCCAAAATAAGAAAAAAGATGCAGAGATTTCAGACCTCAAATAATGCAAAGAAAACAAACCCTGGTTTTTAATCACAGTTTTCATGCATCTTGGCATTTCCTCCTCCACCAGTCTTACACACTGCTTTTGGATAACTTTATGCCTTTACTCCTGGTGCAACAATTCAAGCAGTTCAGCTTGGTTTGATGGCTTGTGATCATCTATCTTCCTCTTGATTATGTTCCAGAGGGTTTCAATTTGGTAAAATCAAAGAAACTCATCATTTTAAGTGGTCTTTTATTTTTTTTTTCCAGAGCTGTATACACATATTGCAATCTTCATAATGTGATCAACCAATTACATCTAGTGTCAAAAACGTAAAACCAAAAGTTACAGTGCTTGTAGTGTATATTTACACCGTGTGTGAGTGTGCGTGTGCGTGTGTTTAATGAAACATGGCTATTGAAACTCACCCTTCTTTTTCCTCAAAGTGGCTTTAACATAAAAGAATACTCAGCTTTATTCATGAATGAATATTCACACATAATTTACATCAAAGAAGGGGGAAATCAAAGCAGAGGAAAGCACTTTGTGTTCCTCCCCATGGCATTGACCTGGGTAAAATGTAATGCCATATCACAGTGAGCACGGTTACTAAAACGGCACCTTCATGCAACAGTCGGTTCTAGACAAGGAGAACCAGACAGGACAGAATTAACAACAGTAGGACATGAGGAACATGACATAACTTAAAACACCGTACAGTTGTATGTGAAGGTTTGGGCAAACCTGGCCTAGTGACACGTTTGTTTCACATATTTGTATTCTTGTATTTATACCTTGTACCGACACATTTTCTGCGTAAACTCAACCGTTGAAACTGATCAAAAATTAAATAATTAATAACCGCAAATATGGGAGGATAGCACAGCATATCCAACTTGTGGTATGGAAGTATGGAATGTTATTAAAAAAGGTGGTAACACTTTACTTGGATGGTCCATTTAATGGTCTCTTTGATGCTCAACTGACATTCAACTAACATTCAACTACATGTCTATTAAATGCAAATGAACTAAAAGGTGAAAGTAAATGATTCTCTATTGAATATAACCCTGCATTCAACTCTAATCCAAACACTAATCTTAATATTTTAGGATTGGGTTTAGGGTTAGATTTTAGGATTAGGTTAAGGTTAGGGTAAGGGTTAGGTGTAGGGTTTGATTTTATGGTTGATTAAGGGTTAAGGTTAGGGTTAGGTGTAGGGTTTGATTTTAGGGTTGATTAAGGGTTAAGGTTTAGGGTTAGTTGTATGGTTAGGTTTTATTTTGAATCATTTACATTCAACATAGGGTTAAGTTAAATTTAATGGACATTCAATTCAGTGTTAGTTGAATGTCAGTTGAGCCATAAAATGGACCATCCAAGTAAAGTGTTACCAAAAAGTTAGTTCAGGGGAACTGTGGAGGGCAAGATGTTATCTGGAAGACCAAGTAAGCTCTTAGAAAGAGCTGTTTGCTCAGTATGCTGGTAAGAAAGGCGAATCTTAACCCTCAAATGACTGTCAAAACAGACTCTAAAAGTTTTTTTATGGTCTTAACAACAGGATATTTATCCAAAAAATATGATTTGAAATCCCCTGATCTTAACCTGATGAACTGAGACGCTGATTTGAGGTGATTTAATTGGGATATGCTGGAGCTTCACAGCGTGAAGGAAAAGCAGCAGCTATTGTTCAGCACCTCCAGAAACTCCTTCAAGACGCTGAGAAAACTATTCCAGGTGACTCTCCCTCATGAAGACACTGAGATTAAAATACCAAGAGTGTGCAGATCTGTCCTCAAAGATAAATGTGCTACTTAGAAGAATCTAAAGTATAAAACATATTCTGGTTTGTTCAATGATTTCTGTTTACTGTATAGCTTAAATATACACTTTTATATTAAATTTACAATGTAAAATATCATAAAAACCAGAAAGAAAACAGACTAATTGAGAAGAGATGTGTCTGATCTTTTGAATGGTACTGTATAGTTACTCTGATTTCTTTTGCTTTTCATAACTTTCACACTTTTTCATAAAGAAGGACATGACTTGTGTAACCCAATATGTTTTTCCATTATCTGAAACTGTAAATGTGCATTTTAGACAACTGACTAAGTCAGATTTTTCTACAGTTATTAGGTGCATTTCAACAATATCAAAACAGCATACTGTGCATTATGGTTTGCCAAACATGATTTCTAATTATGTGTAAAATGTGTCACTTGGCCAAGAGTACCCAAACTTTTTCATACGACTGTACTCTTCACAAAGGGCTGCATAGATTTTTTCTTTCGCTAACTCAGTGGTAAGTCTGCGTATTTCTGTTCCCCAGATCAGTCTGATCATATACAATTATCATCACGGGAACCCAGTGCTGATGCTTTCCAGCTATCTAACAGAAATCACAGAGCGGAACCTTCCAGACTGGGTCAGCTCAGGTGAAACTGGAGCTATCTGGCTATGAATACGGTGCTGCTGCGCTGTTCTGCCCTCAGTCGTGACATCTGACTCTGAAACACAGCCCGGTCTATAAAAAAATCCATCATGAGACCCAGTAAAACAATACAGAGCATTTCTGATAAACACACATTACACACAACCAAATACAGACTCCATAACTCTCTAATAACTCTAATTCTCTAACCTAAGACTCCAGAAACCACACATACACACACACACACACACTCAACAGAGGAAGAAGCATGCCATAGGATTATAAAGAAGGAAGAGAAATGAGTACATCATACCTTTATCCACTTTTTCACCCAAAGTGAAGAGACATGAAAGAAGAAAAATAAAAAAAAATATTAACAAATATTATCAAATCCATCATTATTCATCCTATTACAGTACTGACGACATAAACCAGAGATGCGTCAGCAAACACTGAATGAGACGCAGCGTTTGCTTCTTCGCAGAGGAACATTTCTCATTATCCGAGGTTAAATGGGGCCAGAGCTCCAGCACTTTTGATTCTTGTGAAGGCCAATCACAGCAGAGCTCTGGTACTCTGCATTCTGACGGAAGTATAAATTGTTTCTGATATAATCTTTGTTAAACTGCGCTAATGTGACAAATCGCGCTGACATATACTCTAAACTGTTTTGCGCACCCTTGGTCATCGTGCCCTTGTGCCACTTAAGTTCCTTCTTACCACCCAACTAATAGTTCTGATGATCGTTAAAATCAGGTGAATACTTATTTATCCTTTTTCAGTCTTTACTGGATTTTCTTTATAATTTTGTTTCTATTTTTTTTCCCATTTCCCCCCCAAATTACAGGGCCAATTACCTAACCCAACGTCTCCAGTGTGCTCGTAGGAAAGTGCAGCGACTCATCTCTGATACATCAGCTCACAGACGCCTTGTGCTGATCGACATCACCCTTTGGAGTGATGTGGGGAAAAAGAGAGCAAAGAGGTTCATTGTGCTCTCTCAGAGCTCCGGCAGCCGATGGCAAGCTGCATGACCAGCATTCGAACCAGCATCTCCTGATCATAGTGGCAGCGCTTAGCCTGCTGGACCACTTGAAGCCCTTTTACTGAATTTTTAAAGACGGTCATATACCCTGATGTATAAATGTCATGCCAAAACAGTGTACCTCCATTTTTTGTCATTTTCCCTTTTAGGTATAATGTGAATATGGCTTTTATGATCAATGGAAATGCTCCAAAATGACTATAATTAAATCTTACATTAAAAGTTGCCATTTTGAAGATACATGGTATTATAACAGGTACAGTACATAGTTTAAGAAAGTTCTTTTTTCTAATTTGATATTTCAGAGATACACATACAGTATCAGTCAAATGTTTGGACATCGTAAATTCAGTGTTTTTTTATTATTTTAAATTGTTTTGCATTGTAGATTAAACATTTGCTAAATTCATCCAAACTATGGAATTATTTAGTAAATAAAAAAATGTTAAACAAACCAGAATATATTTTATATTTTATATTTGCTTAGATGACAGCTTTGCACAATTCTTCTTGCCCTCTTAATGTGTTTGAGGGCATCAGTTGTAAAATTGTGAAGAGGTAGAGTTACAGGTATACAGTGAATAGCCCTATATGAGTAATGTTCCAATTCATATTTTGACAAGATCTAATCAATTAAGTAAAGATAAGAAAATACATTAAGAAATGAAGGTTAACAGTATCGTATCTAGAGTATATAATGATGAAACTAGCTCTCATCAGGACCGCCCCAGCAAGAAGAGGAAGAGCAAGAGTTTACTCTGTTACACAGGATTAAAGTTACCTGCCTCAGAAACTGCATGTTAACAGCTTCCAAGATAAAAGGTCATCTAAATGCTTCACAGAGTATTTTGGTTTGTTTAACACTTTTAAGTTACTACATGATTCCTTATGTGTTCCTTCACAGTCTGGATGACTAGGAAAATAAATAAAATAAAACACTGAATGAGAAGATGTGTCTAAACCTTTGACTGGTACTGTAAATATATACATCACATTATTAGGAAAAATGAATTTGAAGGTTTGAAGGTTCTGTTAGCATGGTGTGTTAGTGCATGGTGCTTACCTAGGTCTTCCAGTTCTGAGGTCATGGATTTGGAGCGTGTGGAGAGAGCGGTGGAGGGAGCTCTCCTGGGTGGTGGAGGAGCTACAGCAGCAAATACAGAGCAAATGATGCACTTAGCTTAGCCACGAGCTAGCTAGCATTCTCTGTTTCACAGAGGCACTCACAACAGACTCAAATTAGCAACTCTGAAATGAAACTGAGTTAAAGTGATGGTGTGCCTTTGAGCAAAGAGAGAAACACACAGCCTATAGAAATGTATCTTATTTACGGATTAGTAACAGTCAGAGGTGAAAAAGTACTGAAAAATTGTAATTATGTAATTTTGGATTGTAATTGTTATTGCCTCATTATTCCACGCGCGACAGACAATTTTTTTTTTTTTTTTGTCCTCCAGCATTTTTTTTACTCAGTAATTGGAAATTTTCCAATGTAGCAAAGTAAATTACTTTGTCAAAATGTACTTGAGTAAAAGTAAAATTACCTATTTTAAAAACTACTTTAAAAATTACAAATTACTCATAAAATCTACTCAATTACAGTAACTTGAGCAAATGTAATTCATTACTTTCCACCTCTGGTAACAGTTAGTAACAGTTAGTAGAATTGAATTTTTAAAACTACATTAAGCTTAATGAGCAATGAGCAATGGTTATTAATATGAGAGATATGAGCTGTTAATAACACTACAATTATATCTTCAGTGCTGCTAGGTAAAATAATGTAACTCACTGAATCAATTAAACCACTTAATAAGTTTACCTTTCTTTCGAGACTTATCATCAGGGTCCAGATTCCTGCTGACCGTCACCACTTTGATGATCAGATGATTGCCCCCGTGTCGGATCATGTTAACCACCTGTTTGTGGCCCACCTTGACCACGTTGTCCTGGTTAACCTGATAAAGAAAAGATAATCAAAGCTGTAAATCTGCTCAACATTCACAGCATAAGGGACGCACTCTGGACGGGTTCATACGCTGCATTTGTATTCCCTGAAAAGAGATTATGTGGTCATTAGCATATCATTAAGAGGCCAAGCATGAGTGGCGTGTCAGTACAGTTTTAGACATAATTATGTTTGGGCCAGACATCGCATCTGACTAAAAAACACTAGCACTTTCATTACCTGGTGTTTTTTGTTCATGTGTAATCATCAACTCACTGTACAGGGTTGCCAGATCCAACAAAAATATCTAGCCCAAAGTCAGTCTAAAACCCACCCTTCAGAAGATTAACCTAGCCCGAAATATACTGTATGTTTGTCTCACCTTCGAAGCAAATGGCAAAACAAAACAACTATAAGTGTATGATTTAGAAATTAGTTTTTAAAGGATTTATTATCAATATTGCTGTTTACCTTTAAGTCATTAATACAATTGTAACATTAGTGTTCTATTAGGGCTTTATCTTATAACAGTTTTATATCCCATTCAGAAACATTTAACAGTAACATAATTAGCAAAAAAAAAAAAAAAAAACTTTTACTTACTCTTTCTCTTTAACAATTTTTTCATTGCCTGGTGATTTCTGGTTACATTGTGACTTTTTTTTTTTTTTGGCGGCCGCAGTAATTTTTAAAAGTAGCAAATTAGCAACTCTGAAATGAAACTAAATTAAAGTGATGGTGTGCCTTTGAGCAAAGAGAGAAACACACAGCCTATAGAAATGTATCTTATTTACGGATTAATAACAGTTAGTAACAGTTAGTAGAACTGATTTTTTTATACTACATTCCTACATTCCTATTTTTAAAAGTAGCCCAAAAGTGTTTTTTCAAATAAGCCCAATTTGGTGGAAAAAAACTGAACCTGGCAACTCTGTTACTGTATGTCTTCTTTCTCTGATATTTCTACTATTGCTAGCCACCATTTACAATATCTATTAGAATAATACTTGAACATATGGACTATTTGAATAAAACACTTTGTAGTAAAACTGCTTTGTAGGTATTACTAACCCTACTTTTAATTTTCTCTATTTCTCTAACCATACATCTAGTCTTAACCCTAACCTGGTTCTCCCATATTTCAGGGAGTATAAGGAGCATCATATTATAATTTTCACTATTAATCACCATCTATTTTGTGGTCTATTTTCATACATTAGGCGCACCGAATTGTAAAGGCGCATTTTAAACGAGTAAACAAAACTGTAATTCTTTAAAAAAAGAACATTTTCTTTCAAAGTTAAACAAGCGCCGGATGTTACACAGATTTCTCTCCACAAAACTGTTTATTTGGGTAAGTAAAGTGCTTCTGTATGTTTACAGTAAACTTAGATTTCCAATACTTTCAACATTGCAGTTAGCAGCAGCGCTAGCCTTAGTTAGCTAAGTGTTCCAGTAAGCCAGGACGTAGGTAAGCCAGCTAGCGTTTCGTCCCACATAGCTTTTTTAACATGGTAAATACCAAGGCTGCAGTCCGATAATACTCACCTCTAAACAATGAAAGAGCTAGCGCTGCAGTTAGCAGCTAATGCTAATGCTGCTCCAACCTCGGTACTGGAGAAAAACACCTTAACATTACTTTAACATTAACCTAAATCTAACCCTTACCTTAATCCTAAACCTAGCTCTGGTCATAATTCTAACTCTAACATTAACCTTACATTAACCTCAAACCTAAATCTAACCCTTCCCCTTTCCTAATTCTAAGCCTTACCTTAACATTAACCCAAAAGCTAAATCTAAGCCATAGCCTGGTCCTACACCTTGCCCTGATCTTAAACCTTAGCTCAACCTCAACCTCAAACCTATATTTAACCTTCATCCTAATTGTAACCCCTTTCTTAACATTAAACTCAATCTAAAACCTCAACCTAACCCTTGCCCTGGTTCTAAACCCTGCCTTAGTATTCATTCTAACCCTTACCTTAACCTCAAACTAAAAACTAAACCTATCTCAACTAAATCTACCCCATACCCTAGTCCTTAATTTAGCCTTGATCCAAAATCTTAAATCAACATCAAACTAAAAGCTAAATCTAACCCTTATGCTGGTTTTAAACCTATATTTGGTTCTACTCTTTCCCTTAACCTAACCCTAACCCTAAGTTGGTCCTAAAGCTAGCCCTGGTCCTAATCCTAAAAAACAGCATAAATCTATTCAATCTAATAAGACAAACAGAAACTGAACAGCACAACTGGTCAAAACCACTCAAAATAATGAATACATTATAATACTTTATTTACATCTAATCATTTGAATCAGCCAGAGATTCAGAAAAATCTACAGAATTTCCCTTTAAATAGTCTGTAAAGGATGTTTTTTTTAAAGTTAATAATGCATCTTGTCGAAGGAACAGCGTGCCATGTAACAGCATGAATGTCCATTTCATAAGAGCACTCTTATTCTAACTGAGGGTAGAGTGCTCACATTTAGCTTGCAATTGCCACAGAAATCACTCTGTAATCATGAAAAAATAACTCAGCAGCACACTTGTCCTAGTACCCCCCTGCTGATGTGGCAGTGCCTTGCCATGTGAAACACACAAGGCCCTGGATACTGAGGCGTAATTCAGGCTGGGGCGCTGCGCTACCTGACAGCAGTTTTTGGACACGCTCTGAAAGGAGCCGCCCATCCACACCCATTCTAATTATTCTCCAAACATCACCGGTCCCACCGAGAGCCATCAATAACCGAGCAGACAAGCAGCTGTGAAGGCGAGATCAATCTTGTTGGTTTAAACTTTAAGTGGGGGCTTTTAATCTTCCGACAAATTGTTACTGTCCAGCAGCCATGCAGAAAAGGGAGGGAAATTCTGCCAGAGGTGTTAAATATCGATAAATACACATCTATTACAAACTACACACACTATTTCATCTACTGCATACAACAGGGGAATGAAAAAACTAAAAACGGAAACATTGACAGCGACAGCAGAAATGTCAATGTTATGGTCACTAAATCTAGACAGACAAGTTTCTGAGCACAGGCTCAGAATAAACATGTTTTGCTCCTGAGCTCCCCATAAATCTAGAAAGTCTAGTTCACTACTACTACATTTACACTACTGCTACTAATAAATACAAATCACTCTATGAATACCTTTCCATGGGCAGCTGTACACATGCATTTGTTGACAAGCTAAGAGATACAGAAACAGCGTCTGAAAAAAGTGAGTTATATTACAGATTTCTCCACAAATATGGCTATACACAGCGATACGCAATTCAGGAGTAAGGTCTTTGGAGCTTCAATAAAGGTCCTAGTTAAACGTCCCAGTAGCACAGTTCTGGTTGTAAAAGAGACGCCATTATTCTTATAACAGTCAGTGTAGCATCAACAATTAAAAAAAAAAAAAAATGAAATGCTGAAACAGCAGACCTATATCTCAGAATAAGTACACTGATTTATTAACTACACTCTAAAAAAACAGAGGTACGACATGAGTACTTTTTTGTACTCAAAGGTACACTCTTCATAATTGTCCCCTCAAAGGTACAATATTGGTCTTTACAGGGTCAGATTTGTTCCCTCTGAAGTACAAAGTCTTTTCTATAAGCAAAAAGTACGAATTTGTCCCATTTAACCTGCAGCCAAAGGGTACATTCAGTATTCTGTATCACTTTACTAATAAACGGTAATATTTTAATTTCACATTTTTTATTTGAAAGCCAGACAGTTTTGGATCATCAAGTTTTTGAGCCATATTTAGTTGATGATGATGTTTATAATCTTTATAATCTTTATTGGCACAAAAACCATGGGTACAAAAAAGGACTTTCACTGAAAGGTACTTTTTTGTACCTCAATATAAAGTACAGCCCCAGAGACAAGCTTTGTACTTTTTTTTTTTAAGTACAAATCTGTACTTACTTTTCTTAGTGTGTAAATATAGGTCAAAATATTGTGGAAGATTTGTGCACAAATACAGTGATATATTGTGAATGAACCAATGCTAATTTCTAATCTACCGAATGTTGCTTATTCTATTTGCAGATTTCAGTGATTTCAAAAGTCAGTTCTTAAAAACTGTATAGAAATGCTGTACAGGATGTTGTACAGGATTCATGCCACAGTTTCAGTCCAGTTGTAGTCCCGTTCACAATATCTTTGGATACATAAATTTGATCAGTTTCTATTTCTGAATAAATTATATCAGTTTCTATTTCTATGTGTCCGTTAATTACAAAATTCTCAAAATCACTTTACATTCTCGTTTAAGCTGTAGCCATTGCTGAAACAAATGTACAAATAAACACACACACACAACATGGCTAGCATGACTCTAGCATGACTAGAGACAGTTACTTCAACAAGTGCAGCATAAACTCTTTTTAAAACCCTGTATTTGGGCAGAAGCTGTGAATGAGCTTGAGTCCCAGCACTTTTGTCCATATAGTGTATGCATGTACTGTGTGTATTTTCAGTGCAGCATTCAGCCGAACTGAAACTGTAGCCGGTGGCAGAGTTCAGGCATGGCTGTACAGAAATTAGAAATGTCTCTGCTCTTCTGTTAGCAGTTTCTTGAGCAGCGTAGCATGAAATTAGCACAGTGGCGTGAAGGAGATCAGCAGAAACGGAGAAAAACTGCGAGTGATTTAAGATTACAGGATGCTTTTATCTACACCAAAGGTTACGTGCATAAGGCAGGGTAACCTAGGAAACAACCCAGCACGCTGCAGCCGGTCGCATGATGAAGCAGCGCGGTGACTCGCTCGCTTTTCATCCTGTGTGTTTGTGTGATTCACAAATGCTACGTGTAAACGCAAGAGAGCAACTGTGTGTGTGTGTGTGTGTGTGTGTGTGTGTGTGCGTGAAAGAAAGAGAGAGAGACAGAGATAGAGAGAGAGAGCAAAATGAAGATCAAGCTAAAAGAAGGAAAACAGTTGTGCTCATTAGATAAAACAAAACGAACAAAATATAGCACACAGGAGGAATCCATCAAACTACAGAGCCTGGATCCATCAGCAGGAGTGACGTGTAGCGATGCATCAACAGCATTTTTCACAACCAAGTATGAGTACATGTATTTTTTTTATATGCGCCAATATGTTACCAGTAACGATACTTACTTTAGACTAATGTATATTTCTGCGTCAAACCTACCCCGTACACTATGCATCATCGCCAAGTACCCTATGCCGTACCCTATGCCGTACCCTATGCCGTAGCTTGATGCACACCTCATCAAAGCTTTGATCGGTCCGCAAGGCCTTGCGTCCCCGCCCACACGTTCTTGCCTTGCAAGAATGCAATGCAAAGCCGCTAATACGTGCACACAGAAGTATAAACTCACTCCTCGCTGGATACGTGTAGACTATGGCGTAGGTTCGACATGAACGTATAATTGGCCAATAAATAATGCTCAAATAAGCAGTAAAGAGCATTATGTATTAGTGTAGTTTTTAGTGTATAGTAGTGTTATTGTGTTTTGTGGTTAAAGTCACATTATATAAACACTTGGGGGTGTCTAAGCGAGTCTGCCGTGGGCCCTGGGGAGCTGATCTCGGGATTTTTGGGCATCATTACCAGGCCCACTGCATAACAGCAAGCAAACCAATCAATTGCTTATGATATAAGACAGTTGCCATGGTTTTGCTCTCTGGTTGCTGTGGTATAATCATACTACAATATTAATATCAATTAATAATATGTCACTGGTGTCACTCTGCCATCCTTAATTCTTAATTTAAGGCATTTATTTTGCTTTACTGCACATCTACTTAGGCTACTGTTTTATAAATAACTCAAGTGAAACACAATTTGTAAATAATTTCACCCCTATTATTTAATAAAAGGAAAAAAAGCAGTTTTGCACTCTACTGGTCCTTCAACAGAAACCACTTTAAATTCAGTTTTATTTTCTGACCAGTCTACCTGAGCACTAAAATAGTCAGCATTCTCCACACCGCTCACCGTCGCCTACAGCAGCCCAGACGGCCGCATCGGACACACGGCCTCAGAGGAAAACCACTCCAATCTCAGACAGCATGATGGCATCTCATTTACTCTGAGAGAAACAGCTGGACACTCGCACGTGATTGGCTGTAATAAGTCATGACAGAGCAGAGATTTATTTTGTTCTGAGGCGTAGGCGGGGACTCGGACAGTGAGAAATTCTCAGCATTCCTGCCGGACTCCGGATTGACGGGCTGCCGGTGCCGATGAGGTGAAGTTCGTTCAGGAAGAGCCGTGACCAAAATGCTGATAAATCTCTCAGCATCTCTCATCCCACCTCGACCACTTCATCTGGGGTAATCTCATTACGCTGGACCAGCCAATCCCATCAGAGACACTTCATCTGGATAATTTCATTACATTAGACCACAGCCATGTTCACTAATCACAGCAGCAGCAAATACTGTTATAAACCTGAAAATAATCACGCCAGCAATTATCCAAAGTAGGAAATATCCAAAACCCATCAGCTTAACCTTGAAAGGTAGACAACTTCAGTAAGAACGGTTCTGAAAATAGGGTTTTAGGCCAAAACGTTTCCACAAAACTATTACCAATCAGTGTCTCAGGCATTATACTCATTTCCACTGGATATAATACTTGTCTGAGAGAGAGCTTAAAAATATTAAACACTAAGCAGTAATCTCTTTACATGTAAACACGGCTGTAAACAATCCTCAGTCAAAAGTTTGGACACACCGCTTCCCATTCAGTGTTTTTTTTTCCTACATTGTAAATGAATACTGAACACATCCAGACTATGAAGGAACACATAGGGAATCGTGTAGTAACTTAAAAGTGTTAAACAAACCAAAACACTCTAATCTGGGGTTGAACTTATCCTATCCTATTTTTGTTCAGTTTCTGGGGTGGTCCTGATGAGAGCCAATTTTATAATAGCATTTTTATGGACTTTGCGACTGCACTTGAGGATACTTGTATTAGATAATATGTATTAGAACATTACTTAATTAGAGCTATTCACTGTATACCTGTAACTCTACCTCTTCACTACTTTACAACTGATGCTCTCAAACACATTAAGAGGGAAAGAAATTCAACCATTCCATGTGACTCTACCTCATAAACCTGACTGAGAAAATGCCATGACGTGCCAAGCTGTCATCTAAGCAAGAGGTGTCTACTTTGAATAATAAAAAAGGTATGTATGGAATGTTGATGATAAAATAGAGGACAATCTGATAAAATAACTTTTCATTGGGGACTATTTTGCCATATTACATCCAACTATGAACAATTTTGACTAAATACGTAACCTTAGAGTGAAACATTACACACTAAAGCCAGCCTGAATAATTAATTCTCAATCATTAATTTCCAGAAAAAAAGTACCCAGTATCTGCTATGCACCCATGGCCTAAATGTTAACTGGGCTAAAAAGAAACTGGGCTTGGGACCGGAAGGAATCCCCTGGACAGGGAGAAAGTGGGTATGGGCTGAGCTGAGTCAACATCTCAACAGCTTACCTTGAGCAAGATGTTTAACAATTATGGGCACCAAGGTCGCTGCCCACCACTCAGGGAGTGTGCTCTTACCCCCAATAGACTACTAAAGTTATCATATTGTAGTCCATGCTATCTTGTTTTCTCCATTCTTGTATTGGCAGGAATTAATACATTTACATATCGCCTGTATCACAGGTAATTGCCTGTATGGGTTAAATATGTATGTTTAGAACACTATTTGCCCTATCACCCTACTTTTAATGCACAAAGCGTTGAGCTGTTAAGATACGAACGCGCCAAAGTCAGAGCTGACCTGCCTCTTAAAACACACCCATGATTAATTAAGATAATTCGTACATACCTTTTGCATCCTCACAAAAGGCAAAGACACACTGACATACCATAAATCCAGCTGCACGATTTACAATTGATGCAAATCGATGCACTATAGATCACTTAAACAGTGCCCTATATGTTTTGTAACCTACATTACTTCAGTAATCAAGCTGGACTGGGGTGGTAAACATCTGCTCCAAGGTGTAAACTAGCTTATACCACTCAGTAACTCTGGCGAAGCATGCTGATTTATCTGGCTGTCTAATGATGTTGTTAGCTTTACCATACTGTAGCAATATTCCTTATTTTACTTTTAAATTATGTCATAATTCAAATTTAAAGATCAAGATTAAACCCAGAGTTAAACCCACATTTGAGCATAATGAGGACCTATAATGGTTATAAATATTCCTGATTCCTGGGATGATGTTTTATTAGTACACCGAAAATATACACCTACAGGAGCTTTTATAACAGATATTAATATGGAGTCGGCCCCCATCTGCAGTTCTAACAGCAGGTTTGAAAACTCTGCAGTTATTGAGCCACCAGAGACTGGAGACTTCTCTGCATTATGCTCCTCAGCCCCCAACGACCCCCCTCTGTAACTTTTGCCACTATTTTACCATCATTAACATTCAATGTACACTTCAGGAGACGCATGTGTATCCAATATTCCCAAGATGACCATCCTCTGTCCACTACCTCTCTATATTTTGACTGAGAACTGGCACACAGCTACACACTCTCTTTCTCTCTCAGACACACACACACACACACACACACACCGAGCACTGACTGATGGGGATGGGGGTTTCTGACAAACGCCACTTGTCTCGTTCAGCGCTTGATTATGATCTGATGAAATTGGAGGCGGTTATCCCCTTGACACACCGTCCACACGCAGGAAATACACTGCAAAACCATAAGCCTCCATTTAGCTAATCATATCAGTTCTGCTCAGGGTCGTTCCGGTCACTCCGTCTCAAAATATTTCTCACACACTTACACACACACTTACACACATGCATGCATAAATAAATGTCAGTGGTCAGGCACAGAGCGGACGGCAGCATCATTTGTGCTGTTCCGTTTGTGTAGTTTAGCACACTGCATTTAAACTAAACAACTGTGGAGTTAACCCTTTAATCCAGCTGCTGCTAAATCCATTATGCTCCTTTAATAAAGACTGTGAATGCTATGCTGGTATTCATACAATGGTACAAAATCCAACTTACAACATTTTGCAGTAAACTACTAGGTACTATATACTACTATTAGTATATTGTAAAAGTGTTTTGTAAAAAAAACTGACAAATCATATTTTGTTAAAAAAGGGGGATGATATGTAAAAGTATGTTGTAAAAAGCTGACAAAATAATTGAAGGGTAACTTTTAGCAAACAATTAATTGGTTAACAGCTTACTGCTGGTAGGTAGCAACAGAAATAAAGTGAGATTTGAAAATATATTTAAAAAATATTTAATTTACAAAGACTCTTGAAAACTGGAGAAAACTGGTACAGGAAGCGGACACATGGCAACAGCAGCTTTAGCTCTTTAGCTTAGCATTGAACTAAGTCTCAGTTTCAGACAGGTGAAGTGCAGTAATAAAGTTATCTAATGATTTATATATATATATACAGGCAAAGACATAGACATATATCAGACAGACAAAGACATAGCCATATATCATACAGACAAAGACATAGACATATATCAGACAGACAAAGACAAACATATATCAGACAGACAAATATATAGACATATATCAGACAGACAAAGACATAGACATATATCAGACAGACAAATATATAGACATATATCAGACAGAAAAATATATAGACATATATCAGACAGACAAATATATAGACATATATCAGACAGAAAAATATATAGACATATATCAGACAGACAAAGACATAGACATATATCGGACAGACAAAGACATAGACATATGTCAGACAGACAAATATATACACATATATCAGACAGAAAAATATATAGACGAATAAATAGATAGATAGATAGATCTATCTATAAACAGACAGAGACTTAAATAAGACTGAAAGAGAGGGAGACAGAAAAAGAGAGAAAGAAAGAAAGAAAGAGAGAGAGAAAAAGAGAACGAGAGAGAGAGTCTGCTGGGAACTTCATATTTCATAAAAGATGATTTTGTGTCACATCTGTTCACTTCCAGCAGAATAAAGATGTGCTGCTTTAGAGACACACACACGCACGCACACACACACACACACACACGCACACACACACGCAAGCCCATTTACTTTCACACATGCACACAATCACACACGCATCCATGCTCACATTCATCTACACATGTACTCACACACTCAAAAAACGTGTGCTTCACACAAACACGCACATACACACGCATGTCCAGAGCCATTATATAAGGCATTCTGCTCTGCTCAGCCTTGTGATTACATAACTCCTCTCAGTGAACTTACAGACCCCTCCAGGTATCCACACCGGCTTAAGCCACTAGCTACTACTAATAGAAAAGTTGCAAGAGGATATAAGTGGGTGAAGAGAACACTCCCACTGTTCAGCTTACTCAACAAAGTGTCTATACCAGACCAATACACACACACACACACTCTCACACACACCAATTACCATATATACATAACAGAGCAGGCCACTGGCAGCAGCAAGGGGTAAGCGATTTGGCAAAATCACAATCTTACAATACTTTACACCTGATTCTCAAATTCCCCCTTTAATTTTACTCCAGTTACCTAATTCCTGTTTATAAGAACAAACACATGCCTGCATGCAAAGCCTTCTTTTAAAACTGCTGCTGAAGCAGCATCACTGTATAGCCAGCATGCTTAGAGGAAAGCGCAGCACACCAGCCCTGATACATAAGCCAACAGAAGCCTGTGCTGACTAACATCAAACAAGTTAAAAAGTGAAGTCTGATTAATATGGTGTGCAGAGTAACAGATAGAGGACTGCAGTTTATAAATATGGAAGAACAGTGTAACTACAGGGGTTGGACAATGAAACTGAAACACCAGGTTTTAGACCACATTATTTTGTGGTGACGGACAGTTCTTGTGGAAACAGGAGAGTTGAGGTGCACATTGAATTCTGCCGTGATTTGGGCAGCCGTGGTTTTATGTTTTTTGGATACAATCCGGGTTAGCACCCGAACATCACTTTCAGACAGCTTCCTCTTACAGCGTCCACAGTTAATCCTGTTGGATGTGGTTGGTCCTTCTTGGTGGTATGCTGACATTACCCTGGATACCGTGGCTCTTGATACATCACAAAGACTTGCTGTCTTGGTCACAGATGCGCCAGCAAGACGTGCACCAACAATTTGTCCTCTTTTGAACTCTGGTATGTCACCCGTAATGTTGTGTGCATTGCAATATTTTGAGCAAAACTGTGCTCTTACCCTGATAATTGAATCTCTTGGTGCAGCTGTGCAGCTATAGCTGCAAAAACAGCTAAAGCAAACCACCGGGCTAGCGCATCCATTTCCGTTTATTAAGCTACGAGTCATCTCTCAAATATGAAGTTTTTTGTTGGTGGTGAAGAAGGTGACGTTTATACATGTATTAATGTGCACATGTGAGAAGTTTCAGGGACAGATTCATTCACATTACACACAGATACAGCTCAGTTACATTGAATTTGAGCAACGTGGCTTGTAATGTAAATGTAGCCTATATGGTGATTAGTGTAGATTTTTTTTCTCAACTAAACACATAAGACATTTATTTTTTAAATGTTTTAATATTATGACTAAATCTACAAGTTGTGAAGAAATGAACTCTCAATGAACCCACCACTCACCCGCTGGAGAACTGGAAGAATGGAGGGTTGCTATCTGCTCCCTCTGAAACCAAAGCCGTGATCTCTAAAAGAAATCCCTCTTCCTCCTCTCCTGAGAACCAGACTCTTTTGTCTTGAGTGGGCTAATTATGAGGAGCATAGAGGACTTGCCTCTTAGGGACATTTTACACACACATTCACTAGTCCAATCTCTCTCTCTCTTACACACACACACACACACACACCCTCCCTCTTCCATCCCATTGCTTTTATTGAGCAGCCTGGTTAAAGAGAAGTCTCAGAGAGGGCCTTATCTGAGCAGGCATGCCCCGAACTTACTGGAAGGTTAAATGATAAACCCAGTGTGATGTTCTGCTGGTGGAGCTCTGGGGAACTATGAACCTGCAGCACAGAAAACTCCACAGCAGAGCATCTAGCCTGCAGATTCGAGTTTCTTTTAAATAGGGATGCACTAAAATTAACAGTTATAGCTCAAACCAAAAGCCTATATACTATACATTTACCTCAGCAGTGCAATTCTAATTATGCATTTATTTCAGAAGTGCTATTCACACACTTAGCTAGCTACCTCAGAAGGCCATTCTAATCATAAAGGTACCTCAGTAGTGCTATTCTGCTGATGCAATATGATTTCAAATAAATGTGTCATTGTATAATATAAATGACTGGATTTCTCACTTATTCAGCCAAACCCTGCAAATAATGTGTTGCACTATTAGTTATATAGGGATATATACAGTATACTAAAGCACAAACCGAAAATAAGCCAATGTGAACCCAAGCTAACAGACAGCATTATAAAAATATTTGGCAACAGGAGGTATGAAATTTATTTAGAATTTTTCCCATTTTAGCTAGGCCAATTGTCCCACCCATTCAACTGCTACCCTAAGTTATGAGGAGAAAGAGCTCCATCTACCAATCCAGAGAGAGCAAGGCCAATTGTGCTCTCTCTGAGTTATCTGAGTTTTTCAAAACATATAGTCTAAGCAACCACCTGAGACACCATACCAACCACTTAGGATACAGTAGCAATCACAAAGACTCCCTTAAAAGCTTTCTGAAACACCACAAAACAACCATAAAGAAACATCTTACCATCCAAAAACCACAGCATCCAACTTAGCATGTACAAAACACTGAACCTTAGTAACCACCTAAAACACCATACCAACCGCCCATGCAACCATCAAAAAACAACTTAGCATGATCATATTGTATGCAATATAAACACTCCACACCTACCACAAAATCTACAGAAACTGTGTGAATACCATATTTTACAGACTATAAGCTGTACCTGATTATAAAGTGCACTATCAATTAACGTTTATTTTCTAAGGGGAAAGTGATGAGAAGAAAGAGCGCCATCTACCTACCCAGAGAGAGCAAGGCCAATTGAGCTGATGGCAAGCTGCATGACTAGGATTTTCATACATTAGGCCCACCAGATTAAAATGCACATTTTAAGCGACAAAAATAAGGAACAAGGGTGTTGTCATGTTTCCCTTCTAATTAAGTAAACCTAATCAGACTAAGTAAACAAAAATCCTTAAAAAAAAAAAAAAAAAAAAAAAAAACGTTAAATGAACACTGGATGTTAATCTACACATATTTCTTTCCTGATAACTGCTTATTTACAGTAAACTTACATTTCCAGTATTATAGCATGGTTAGCAGCAGCGCTAGCTACAGTAAGCAGTGCTTAATGCTAGTAAATGCCACCTGACAGCACTATACTGGTTAACTCTGAGTGTTCTGGTAACCTAGGGCACTATCAAAAAGCAGTTCATCCCATGTAGCTTGTTTTAACATGGTAAACACTCAAAATACAGTCCAGTAATACTCACCTCTGAACAGCAAAAGAGCTGGCACTGCGGTTTGGGAAAATTAAAGGATTTTAAGTGCGCTTTTGTACGCCTTCTTTATGTGTATCTCAAAAAAAAAAACTATTCCTGCTATTCTTTACCCTTCCAAAAAACACTCCTATTTTTCTCACACCTCCTTCTGGGTGAAACAATTTTTTTGCAACAATTATTTTGATGTTTTGATGAGTGTAGGCTCAAAAGTAGTATCAGCTATATCAGCCTTTTTAGTAAGATTTCTGACTTCAAATTAAATGTGTGAGTATACATAATCTTTTTATGAAATAAGCACACTATAACCAATTAAATGCTTTTTTTAAAGCATTTAAACTTAATTACTGCACTCAAAATCAATCCACACAAACCTCTAAGCCTGGATTTATAGCTGCGGACGAGGAAGAAACGGCCCTTTAACGGCCTTCGACATCTTTTCAGGTGGAACCTCTCGAGGGATCTCATGCTGTAATCTTAGGTATGACTATTATTATGAGATCATAGCTCAAAAGATGATCTGCGGCCTGATATGGGTTGTAACTTTGATTTTTAATCGAATACTTTAAATGTTATGGGTCAACGTTTCACGTACAGTATTTTTTTATGCGCTGAGAGCAGAAGGACGCACACTGTTTACATCAAGCACACCACAGTGCACTCCAACCACAAAACCTCTCACAAAGCTGTGCTGCTTTCAGCACAGCGCTCAGACATAATACTGGTGCTGGTTGCTAGGTGACCGTTGCTCCGTGTTAATACAGGAGCGCTGGTTCGTCACCGCACGCATGGACCAGACCAGGTCAGCACATACCACTGCATGCTAGATCTTATATTTAATTATTTATTTATTTATATATATATATTTATTCGTTTTTTTTATCAATCAATATCAGCATCAATGGAACTTATCATCCTTAACGCAGCATCTCTACTCGATTTATCTTCCAGCACAGGAATAAATACTGTTAATACTGATCATCATCATCATCATCATCATCATCATTCTGTCAGCTGTTCTGCTGGGTTATAAATCGCAACTTTTTTGTGCAACATAAATAAGCGTTTGATTTGATTCACAGAATCCAGGCCGGTTTGGTTTTGGCTTAGTGAGGCGGATTAAAGGCAGTTATTGCGTGCAGCTCTGTGCTGTTTCAGTGCAGCGCATGCTGCAGAATGGGCAGGTTGGTGACAGGCAGTGTGGTTATCAGGCCGTGAGGAGGCTCGCAGGCATCTCCTGCAGTCCACAGCCTGCCTGCCTGCTGCTGCTCCACTCTGCTGCATGCAGAACTCTCCAGAACGCCAGCGATGCACGGACGCAGGGGCTGTCCACACAACACAGCAAAACACAACAAATCCTCCAAGGCTCTCACCAATAACAGGGTAGGCCCTACTATTAAACTGGAAATCCAAACAGGGTAGACCTTTTACTGAATATTTATTATTATTTTTTTCAAAATATATAAATGTCATGACTTGGGGTATTACACTGTGTAATATTCCAACCTCAAAATGACATATTTTAATGACCAATGCGTCATGTATACAGCTCTGGAAAACAAATCAATCAAAAAAAAAAAGTGATGAGTTTCTATGATTTTACCAAATTAAAAAAAAGACTCTGGAATATAATCAAGAGGAAGATGGATAATCACAAGCCATCAAACCAAGCTGAAGTGCTTAAATAAATTTTTGCACCAGGAGTGGCATCCAAAGTTATCCAAAAGCAGTGGGTAAGACTGGTGGAGGAGAACATGCCAAGATGCATGAGGTCTGAAAGCTCTTAATCTTTTTTTGTTATTTTTAGCCATTTCTCATTTTCTGCAAATAAATGCTCTAAATGATAATATTTGTATTTGGAATTTTGAATAAATGTATGTAGTTTATAGAATAAAACAACAATGTTCATTTTACTCAAACATATACCTATAAATAGCAAAATCAGAGAAACTGATTCAGAAACTGAAGTGGTCTCTTCATTTTTCCCAGAGCTGTATATAAGTGGTGTCAATTTCTTTACTTTGTTTAATTACTTAGATAATCTTTTATTTGCATGTAATTTTATTACACTGAATTTAATATTATTAAACTGGAATATATTTTGTGTAATGATTGATATTGAATGTTAAAAATTAATAACAGGTATTTATTTGACCTGGACTCTGGTCCTGCAGGTTGTTCAACATCAACACTAGGTTCTGTATTGAATCTATTTAGAGGTTCTGAAAGTGTTCTACTCTTCTTGCTATTAGTGTTATTACAATAATCTGTGGTCAGTCTGTGATGGTCACTTTGTACGAGTTTCCTCTCCATTCTCATTTTCCTGACTGTGTTTCCTACATGACTGTTAACTGGGAGCTGTGAAGACACTGACTGCATCCTCAGAGTGTTTCTGTTCCTTCACCGAGACACAGATGACACATTGTCTCGTTCTGTACCGAGAGTGACGAGCCATTCAATTTACAGTGTGGGAGAACAAGACTGATCAATAATGCACGGACCTTATCAATAATACACACTTTTCATTAATCGGACACTATGATGTGGGCACGCAGTGACCTTGTGTGAAGTGTCTAAGCTAACACAGACGCAAAATGGAGGTGGAGGAGAGGAAAGAGAGAAGGACAGACGAAGAGGAAAGAGAGGAGAGGAGGATTTGAGAATAGAGGAGAACACAGCAGCCGTGAGAAGAGAACAGGAAGATGCGAGGGGCAGGAGAGCGAGAGAGGAGCGAGATGAGAGGGAAGAGCGAGAGATGCTCATGCCCACACACTGAGGCCGGTGGGAGTGTGTGTATTTTCAGTAAAGCTGCTGCTCTGCTTTGGAGCTTCCTACTGGATCCTAACACTGACAGGAACGCATGCAGAAGGTGCCTCTGCCAAAAGAAAAAAGGCCAGCCATCATGATAGTGTTGATAGCAGGAGAGAGAGAGAGAGACAGAGAGAGAGAGACAGTAAGAGAGAGACTGAGCACACATTTTGCCATTTAGAAAGAACTGCACTACATACCTAGATCGATTTTAAAGTTGCTTTACTTCTATCTAAATGGCTGAACACCTGTGTACCTAACCGACCGCCTGTGTACCTCACACACCGCCTGCATACCTTACTGACCTCTCCATCCACCTGTGTACCTTCTGTGTGTCTCACTGATCACCTGTGTTATTCACTCACCGCCTTTGTGCCTCACCGAATGTGTGTGTACCTCACCAACTGTGTGTGTACCTCACCAACCAAGTGTGTGCCTTAGAGATTGTCTGTGTCCATCACTGACTGCCTGTGTGCTTCACTGACCTCTTGTTTACCTCATCGACCATGTATGTACCTCGACAACTGTGTGTGTGCCTCACTGATTGCCTGTGTGCCACACTGATCGTCTGTATGACTCACTAATAGCCTGTGTTCCTCACCAATCGCACGTGTACCTCATCGACTGCGTGTGTGCCTCGCTGATTGCCTCTGTGCCTCACTTACCACCTGTTTGCCTCACTGATTGCCTCTGTGCCTCACTGATCGCCTGTGTACCTTACCGACCGCTTGTGTATCTCTCCAATTGTGTGTGTGCCTCACTGCCTCTGTGCCTTACTGATTGCCTGTATGCCTCACTGACCTTGTATATGCCACACTGATTGCCTCTGTGCCTCACTGATCGCTTGTATGCCTCACTAATAGCCTGTGTTCTTCACTAATCGCCTGTGTACCTCACTAATTGCCTGTGTACCTTACTAACTGCTTGTGTATCTCTCCAATTGTGTGTGCTTCACTGATCGCCTGTGTACCTCACTGACCGCTTGTGTACCTCACTGACCGTGTGTGTGCCTCACTGACTGCCTCTGTGCCTCACTTATCACCTGTGTGCCTCACCGACTGCATGGTTGCCCTACTGATTGCCTCTGTGCCTCACTGGCCACCTGTGTACCACCTACACACACCTGGAACCACTCAGTAAACAGCTACCTCCTAGCAACACCTCAAAAAGCGATCCCTTTTTAACAACTATAAAGCAACACCTTAGCAACCAACAGCTATACCATAGCAACACCTAGCAACAGCCCAGCAAGATCTTAGTAACATCCTGTTAATATAGCAACTGCGTAATACTACCTAGCAAACAACAGATATACCATAATAACACCTTAGGAACCACATAGCAACATCTTAGAAACCAGTGAAGCTTGTATGTTTCTAATTTACAGGAACACAAATAGCAAACACTACAAGGTAAGACTTTCAGTCTGCTCCCAAAAACCTAACCAATGGAACTGCTGCTACCAAAGTCATAATCAATGGAACTGATGCTTCCAAAGGCCTTACCAATGGAACTGCTGCTTCCAAAGTCATAATCAATGGAACTGATGCTTCCAAAGGCCTTACCAATGGCACTGCTGCTTCCAAAGGCCTAACCAATCAAACTGCTGCTCCCAAAGTCATAATCAATGGAACTGATGCTTCCAAAGGCCTTACCAATGGAACTGCTGCTCCCAAAGGCCAAACCAATGGAGCTGCTGCTTCCAAAGGCCTAACCAATGGAACTGCTGCTTCCAACGTCATAATCAATGGAACTGATGCTTCCAAAGGCCTTACCAATGGAACTGCTGCTTCCAAAGAACTAACCAATGAAACCACTGCTCCCAAAGGCCTAACCAATGGAACTACTGCTCCCAAAGGCCTAACCAATTGAAAAGTAAATACATCAAGCACTAGAAATCCTGAAGGTCCTCAGGATCGTCTACTCCCTAAGTGTTACAAGGCCACAAAAGCCACATCCGGCAAAATCCAGCCCACAAATTAATTTGATATTTTATTAAAATTACAATCCACTGCACTGTAATTTCCAGCATGCCCTGTAATGTAACATGCACTGTGGAGAGATGGGATTGAGTGAGGCGTGCATGGTTTCCAACAAAAGCATGGTCTCTCTGTCAGCATGTAAGTGATCATTTAGGTTAAGTGAGTGGACAGCAGGCCTAGACGAGGCACTCCATCAGTGTCGGGGCTCTATCAGTAATCCGGACATTTCTGGAGAAGGAGTGGGGAGGCAGAACACACACTCAGAAACCTCCAACACATCCATCAGTCAAACAGAAGAAGAGAGCAGTCTGCAGCAGAGCTCTGTCTGTCTGAAGCTGTAAAAAGTCCCCTGAGCTCCTGGGCAGAACGGTGGTCAATAACATTGACTGCGTTATTTAAGTGTACTTACTGTTCACCAAAAATGGGGGAATGACCTGGCAGAAAAACACAGAGCTGTTCTTTTTCTTCATTGGGAGCATATATAAACTCGATAAGTCATGTCAAGGCTAGATTAAAGAACATTTTTACAGAGGACTCTCACCAAATAAAGTTTATAAATCAAAAATAATACCACTGTCAGTTCCAACCCAGCAATGTAATTGGCTGAGAGATGTTCTAGAAGTGCCAATATTGTATGATAATGGTACTCTGACTGAAGCTCTTCAACTGTCAGCTCTTAAACACCAGCCACGATAAAGTAGCAACAAGAATAAAGTTAAAGGTCTGGACTCTGGTAAACTCTCAATACATTTGTGAAAATGATGATCTCATGCTCCCTAAATCACTCTTTCATAATTCCAGCCCCATAAATCGTGACATTGTAATCTTGAAATACGCCCATGCCATCGGGGAGGAAAAAAATCCATTGATGTAATAGCCTGATCTATATTCAGTATATTCAGGTAGTCAGCTGACCTCATTCTTTCAGCACATACTGTTGCTGAACCAAGACCTGACCAACTGCAGCATCAACCCCACATCATTTTCCATTTTGGATGGATGGATGATCACAAGCCATCAAACCAAGCTGAACTGCTTGAAATTTTGCACCAGGAGTAAAGGCATAAAGTTATCCAAAAGCAGCGTGTAAGACTGGTTGAGGAGAACACGCTAAGATGCTTAAAAAACTGTGATTAAAAACCCAGGTTATTTCTATAAATATTTATTTCTAAACTCTGAACTTTATGAATATAAACTTGTTTTCTTTGCATTAGTTGTATTATATTTAGTTATTCCAGCCATTTCTCATTTTCTGCAAATAAATGCTCTAAATTACAATAATTTTATTTGGAATGTGGGAGAAATGTTGTCTGTAGTTTATAGAATAAAACAACAATGTTAATTTCACTCAAACATTTACCTATAAATAGAGATCAGAGAAACCGATTCAGAACCTGAAGTGATCACTTATTTTAATATATATATATATATATATATATATATATATATATATATATATATATATATATATATATATATATATATATATATATATATATACACAAACCTATTTAATGGTCATGGCTAATTCTGGTTCAATTGCACTATGGCCAGTGTATAGTATTAATTCATAGAGACATTGTCTGCAATAATGAACAGTGAACAGAAATATTAACTATAAAAAGTCTATATATTACTGTTTTAATGGTGGTAATGAGTAAGAACGTTTATACGGCTAATCGTTTGGAAAGCCCAATAAAAATGCTGCCTGGGCCTGCCTTACTATACAGAAATTATTATACCCTTATTGTTTTATAGTTTACTCACCATATGGTTCAGTACGGTCTAGTAACTCAGCTTGTTAGCTGTAATCACATCATGAAAATGCAATCTGCCTCTCCGGCAGTACCTTACAGTACCCACATTAACTCGTGGTACACCATGAAATAAATCATAAATATTCAATCCATCATTCCTCATTCCAAGCAGCCGGCCGTTCCTTTTACTAGAGGTGCTCAGCTTTTTCAGAGAACCGGCATGAAGTGAGATTTCCCATAAATTCTTCATGCCGATAAGCTGAATTTTGCTGATATGAGATTAAGAGCAAGTCTGCCTGTTTCCTTAGTCAGTCATATGGTCACTCCCTCCCTGCAGCTCATTTAGTGGGCAAACATAGGCACAGTTAGCGTTTAACATCATTGCTTTCATTATTTTCAAGGCTCATCAACCTTTGGAAGCAGCAGTTCCATTGGTTAAGCCTTTGGGAGCAGAATGAAGGTCTTACATTACATTTCTAAGGTGTTGCTAGGTGGTTGCTAAGGTGTTATTATGTTATATTTGTTGGTCGTTAAGGTGTTGCAACAATCTCAGGAAAGGGGAAAGTTAATCTGAAGTACAGACCATTACTCAAATTAAATGTGCCACAACCTACCTAAATAGTAAAAAATATTTGCCATAATTGACCACCCACAATATTAAACCCACTTTCTCGTTTCTGTACTCACTATCAATTGCAACAGCTCTCTATACCGTACAAGTCACTTTGTAGTTCTTTAATTATAATCTGTAGTCCTTTTGTTTCTCTGCATATTTTGTTATCCTACTTGCACCCTATTCTTCAGTGTACAGAACCCCACAGAAGAGACCACTACAGAGCAGGTGATGTTGGCGTGGTGGGTCATTTTCACCACTGTAGTGATACAGTGTCACTGGCATGGTGGTGGTGTGTTAAGATACGCTTGGTTTTGCACATCCTCAGAAATTACTACTACATGTACAGGAAAAAAAATAAATAAATAAATAAATAATAGTGCAATGGAGCTGGTTGTCTACAGGAGTGCATCTTAAGTCTTAGGGCGTTTTCACACCAGCACTATTTGTTTCGTTTAACCCCTTAACAGGCCTTTGCCTGTATACAGGCTACAAGTGTAGGTGATACAGAACCAATGTTCTCTGCTGTAAAATCATTTGTTTACATTCTGAAATAGGGGTTTGCGATATGACGATAACAGATCGTGAAGTATTATATAGTGTCTACGATATGCCATCACAGAAAAAACACTGGATCGTTAAACTTATTCTATCCACTAAAGCAGTTTTGTTCTCAGCCAAAGCAAACTATTTGCTAGTTCCCTTTCACGCACCCTAGCGATGGCAACATGACAATTTTTTTCAACCACTTAAAGGGGCGACTTCCAGAACAATATGCTGAAAGTCAGGTAAGCAGAAGATTAGCTACACCGCAGCTAGCAGAGGCTAACGCTACAGCCGGTTCAAAACAAACAACAGAACAGAAGCAGTCACTTTTTACCTAGCAAAGGACATAGTTCCTCATTCTTTCTTACAGCACATACTGTTGCTGAACCAAGACCTGACCAACTGCTGCATCAACCCAGATAGATAGATAGATACTTTATTGATCCCCGAGGGGAAATTTTGGACATCCAGCATTGGGTATACACAGTACACAATGATGGTGTTAATCCAAAAAAATCAAAAACTTTGTGTATCCTTTTAAAGTGCAGTCAAAACATTATGATGAAACTGGCCCTCATCAGGACCGTCCTAGGAAAGGAAGACCAAGAGTTTCCTCTGTTGCACAGAATAAGTTCATCAGAGTTACCAGCCTCAAGAGCCACCTGAAAGAGTGTTTTTGGTTTGTTTAGCACTTTTAAGTAGCTACATTGATTCATTTTGTGTTCCTTCATAGTCTGGATGAATTCAGTGTCCAAATGTTTGACTGGTACTGTATATTAATGATAAACAGATGTTCATTCAACACAAAGAACACCTGGTATCAAAGACCTAAATAAGCACAACAAATTAAATAGTCAGAAAGGTTAACAGCTTTGTCATGATTTTCCCCTCAACCACAAACCAGTCGAGAAAGGCAGGAAGGAAGCTCTTCCTGTTGGGAAGACCACCGTGTGCTTTCACAGCTTCTTCCTGGAGAGTGTGTGTGTGTGTGTGTGTGTGCATATATGTGTGTGTGTATGTGTGTGTGTGTGCTTCTGCACTCTCATTAAAGATGTAACTGTGACCTTCCCTCATGTTCGCACTCTCAGGCTTTATATAAATGTTCTCTTGTTGACACAAACGTGTGAATGATTCAGCACATCCACTTCAGGATCCATAGGTGGGAAGCTTTTTCTGAGCCAGTTCACCCAGACTCCCCAATCCCAAACACAGCACTCAGCGAGCTTAGCCACAGCACAGGAAGCACAGGCCTTCAGACTACACTGTGCTACATGTGTTTTTAAGCAGTTTATGATTTGCTATTTATTTCATTTTAAGCTAAATGTCATCAAAATAATTACATCCATCCAGCAATCCATAAAAGCTCAGTCCAAAAGTGCAAAACTATACACAGA
The DNA here is from genome assembly GCF_023375975.1 of Astyanax mexicanus. Taxonomy (NCBI): domain Eukaryota; kingdom Metazoa; phylum Chordata; class Actinopteri; order Characiformes; family Acestrorhamphidae; genus Astyanax; species Astyanax mexicanus. The sequence goes on from NC_064417.1 coordinate 6,575,015, forward strand.
AACATCCCCTCATGGCAGCTTTTAACACACAGGGCCCTACGTTACACACTGTGCAAGATGCGTCGATATGCTCATTGCTATCTTACATCCTGCAAACAGTCTATTTTCATGCATTGAGCATATGCCTTTTAAATAGCAATGGTGCATGTGAATATACTGTATATACACCAATGGGCACGGTGGTCTCAAAGTGAGCTGTGTTCAGATACATTTCTGTCATATTGCTATCTTGGCACTGAAAAACACAGGTGCATCACTGACTAAAAAAACCTTAGACAACAGTCTTTACACAAATACACACACACAAGGACACCCAGCAGTGCACGAACCCAACATTTGGGGCATGAAGGGCCACTGAATGGGTGCCATTTGTTTGTTGTAACTTTTTGAAATTAACCTTTTTTTAATCTTTTTTCAACTCTAATAACTAATGAATCTAATAACACATGTATTTACCTATTCAAAACATGTACAGGTCAAACTCAGGCAGCTTTATTTTTTATTTTTTACAAGGTTTCTAAGCTTGATAGCTACATGTGACATTAAAAACATGTTCCCTATAAGAGTAATCTATATCTATATAGTGCTTCAGTGATTAGGGGGCTAATATGGTTTCTTACATTAGTGCGCTATTGGGTGCCCTATTTTACACCCTGCACAAGGCAAGTAACAATGCTCATTGCTATCTTACACCCTGCCAACATCCTATTTTTTTATTTGTTTTTTTACACCGCTGCCTGTTTCATTTATATTGCAAAGACACTTGCGAATATATCTAAGCCAAGGGCTGTGGAGGTCTGAAAATGAGATGTGTTCAGGGACATTTCTGGCATATTGCTATCTTGGCAATCTTGGAAAACACAGGTGCACCACTTACTGAATACAACCTAGGCAGACGTCAACAGTCACATGTTTATTGCTATCTTGGCAGTGAACTTTCACACGTGCATCCCCAATGCAGGAACACCTCCGCTTAATATGTACACATGGACACGCAGCAGGTCACAAAAGCACAGCATGTGCCTGTTTTTTTAGCTATGCACACTTTTGAATCAACAAAAAAAACCCCACAAAGAACAAGCATAAACGAGAATGGCAGTTTCCGCTACTGGGAAGCACTGGACACGTCCAGAAAGCTGGGCCACTGAAATAGCAATGTGCCAAAGTCAGAGCACCCCTGGTTCTTAAATGGAATAGCAAGTGACATACTTTTTTAGTTTATTGCACGCTTCGAGACACTCAAGGTGTACTTTTCCCGTTATTATGATAGCAAAGATTTCTTATAAAGGTTCTTTATAAAAATGCTTCATATAAAAAGTCCAGCATAGGGAACAGTGTTTAAGAGAAACAAGATTTACAATCATTTCCATCAGCAGGGCTCCAGCAAACAGACCACTTTAAAACACAGTACAAAAAAAAAAAACACCAGCCTTTTCCTACCTCGATAAGGAAGTCTCCGGTCCGCAGTCCAGCCTGCCAGGCCACTCCTCCCTCATCCACAGATTCCAGATACTGCAGGGCGGGGAAGGCCGGGGTGGGTGTAAACTCCTCAATCGGGGTGTCCGCTAGAGATCCCCAAAACAACAGGACAAAATCAGAGAGCAAGAGGTTACAAAACAGGTCTCAGAGAGTTTCCTCTACTACACTCAAATCAGCTCATCAGATATTCTCACTACAAGCAAACCAGAATCACTGCTGTGCTGAAATAGAAGCTCCATCACCCAATTAACTGTATGCATCATCTACAGACTCTAAAGAAGATGCTACTTCTATGACGTGGTAACAGATCTCCACGCAGTGGCTTGTGAGAACAGAATACAAAAATTAAGTAAGCAAATTGATAAATTAAATATTAAAAAGGTTCATGTACATTGAATGATTTCTCTGGAAAACTTAAAAAAAAAACAATGAGAGACTATAAACAATCAATACACAGCAAAACAAATAGACATCAATATATAAATATATTTGCAACAAAAATCATCTTAAATATGGCCAAAAAAACTAATATTTCTCATGAGATTGCTGTAGAAATATAAATTATGGCTTATTTCAAGCACTTTATTCAACATTAGGGCCCTATTTAAACGATCTATAATGCACAGGTAAATTGCGCATCGCACAGCTGGATTTAGGACATTTGGGTGTGTCTTTGGTACCGTGAGAGCACAGCTTGAAACACGCAAAAGGCGTGGGTGTGTTTCAGGCGTAATGTGTTATAAACCAATCGGTGTCCCAGTTGTCACTCCCTTAAAGAGTCAGGTGCGCTTTGACTTTGGCACGTTGATATATAAAGAGCGCAGCGCTTTTGTGAGTCTTGGCAGAGGAAACTGACCTGTGCATTATCACTGTAAAGGTATAACAGCAGCTTCTTTATTCTATTTATTGTTGATGTAAAAGCTGGATTTGCGCACTGCACCTTTTTTTATGTGTGTGCTCCTGCATGGCTAAGATAGGATTGAGCGGCTGACTGTTAACTGTTGTCAGGGTTTAAATCAGTCGGTGTTGCACCTGTATTTCTTCCCACTAAGATAGAAACACACCAAAAACAGGATGTATGATAGGATAGTGTCTTATTTTAGATCATTTTGTCGGTTTTGGGCATTATTTATGTAGACAATTAATCATTAAGATAAAGAATCTGCAAATAATTACACTTTTAAGCAGATTGTTTAAATAATTAACTAACAAGTAAGTATTTATTTACTAAATAAGACTAATAACGTTCATATAAATGTTAGTATAAATTGTTTTACATCACTGTGCTCAGTAAAACATATCCAAAGGTTGCCTCATGATAGTTAAGTCAAGTTAGCTGGGGATGGAACTGAACTAGGGGGTCATCCAGGAGAAATCAGGAGACAAGCTTTGTTCTTCAAAATGAGATATTCTTATTATGTTATACTGTATCTATGTTCTCATGCATATGTTCTAACATGATCTGAACTTTTTAATAGAAAAAAAAGCTTTCTTATTAATTGATTGTGGTTTATTATAGATTTAAAATAGTGTATGTAGGTACATTAAACTTCTGTACAGTGTTTTATATTCTTACAGCAATCTCTAAATAATCAAATTTAACGCTACGTCCAGGTTTAAGATGGTTTATCTCTAAATATTTTGCAGTATACTTCTTTATACAAGCAAAATTACGCATTCAGAGCATTCAGAAAAGCACATGTGTTATAGCTGTACTCAGTGAGGAGTCCTGAGGCTGCCTCTACATACTGAAGCAGATGGCCATGGCTAGGCTGCAGAGTTCTCCTCACTGCCACAGTGCCTCTATCTATCTCTCTCTCTCTCTCTCTCTCTCTCTCTCTCCCTCTCTCTCTCCAGCTGTTTGAGCTCAGTGATGACGTGTTCTCAGCACGCTACACTGCAGCACTGACACACCATTCATTCAAACACACTTGCTATCCACATGGAAGATGTTATTCTCTTAACGTGATGTTAGAACGTGTTCAGGTTTGATAACACTTACATGGACGGTATCCCAGCTTTTGAAGTCATTTTAACTATTTTAATTCCAAATGAGGGTGTAAAAAATATCAAAATATCAAAGTATCATATGCTTTGCAATCATATGTTTTGTAATACTGTATCAATCCTTTAAAAACACAGTATTGATTTAAAAAGAGCAGTTTACATGCAGGGACTGGTGTCAAGACAGTAGTTCATTCTGTGTCAAGATTAACCCCCAACTGCCAGATAACAGTGTTGTTAGATTTCACTGTTCTGATTTCAGTTTGCTTAAAGTATTATAATTTACAGCAATATACTGAATCATGATATACAGTACTCGTGCATCTCAAAAAATTTGAATATCATTGATATATAAACTTGTATATATATATATATATATATATATATATATATATATATATATATATATATATATATATATATACAGTGAGTCCAAGAAGTATTTGATCCCTTGCTGATTTTCTTCGTTGGCCCACTAATAAAGACATGATCATTCTATACTTTTAATGGTCGATGTATTCTTACATGGAGAGACAGAATATTAAAAAGAAAATCCAGAAAATAAATCTAAGGAATATATATTAATTGATTTGTATTTCATGGAGTGAAATAAGTATTTGATCCCTTAGTATTCATTAGCAGTTCTGGCTTTTACAGACCAGTTAGACACTCCCAATCAACTTGTTACCTGACCTGAAGCCACCTGTTCTCACTAATCACTTGTGTGAAAAACACCTGTCCACAGAATCAGACAGATCACACAGATTTCAAGTCTCCAACATGGGTAAAACCAAAGAGCTGTCACAGGACCTCAGAGTCAGAATTGTTGACCTTCACAAAGCTGGAATGGGCTACAAAAAGATTAGTAAGGTGTTGGATGTGAAAGTAACAATTATTGGTGCAATTATCAGAAAGTTTAAAGAGTATAACATGACAATCAACAGACCTCGGCCCGGTGCTCCAAAGAAGATTTCGCCTCGTGGGGTGGCAATGATGCTGAGAACGGTCAGAAATCGTCCTGCAACCACTCGGCAGGAGTTAGCAAATGACCTGAAGGCAGCTGGGACCACAGTTTGCAAGGAAACAACTGGCAACACTTTGCGCAACAATGGATTCACATCCTGCAGTGCCCGAAAGGTACCCCTGCTGAAGAGAGCACATGTGGAGGCGCGCCTCAAGTATGCCAATGATCATTTGAAAGATGAACCAAGTTATTGGGAGAAGGTTTTGTGGTCAGACGAGACCAAAATTGAACTTTTTGGCCTCAACTCCACCCGCCATGTGTGGAGGAAGAAAAATGCTGCCTATGACCCCAAGAACACTGTGCCCACCGTCAAGCATGGAGGTGGAAGCATAATGTTTTGGGGGTGTTTCTCTGCCAAGGGTACAGGGCTACTTCACCGCATCACTGGGAAGATGGATGGAGCCATGTACCGCACAATCCTGAGGGACAACCTCTGCCAGGGATCTGAAAATGGGCCGTGGTTGGGTCTTCCAACATGATAACGACCCTAAACATACAGCAAAGGCAACAAAGGATTGGCTCAAGAAAAATCACATTAAGGTCATGGAGTGGCCCAGCCAGTTGCCAGACCTCAATCCGATCGAAAATCTATGGAGGGAGCTGAAGGTCAGAGTTGCCAAGCGACAGCCCAACAACCTTCATGATTTAGAGAGGATCTGCAAAGAAGAGTGGGCCAAAATTCCCCCTGGTGTGTGTGCTAAACTTGTGGTTAACTACAACAAACGTCTCACCGCTGTGCTTGCAAACAAAGGCTTTGCCACTAAGTATTGAGTGTGTTTGGCAAGAGGGATCAAATACTTATTTTCCTCATTGAAATACAAATTAATTAAAATATATTCTTTAAAATTATATTCTGGATTTTTGTCTTGATATTCTGTCTCTCCATGTTAGAATATATCTACCATTAAAAGTGCAGAAGGATAGTGTCTTTATTAGTGGGCAAACAAAGAAAATCAGCAAGGGATCAAATACTTCTTGGACTCACTGTATATATATATTTATTATATAGATGTATTACACACAGAGTGATCTATTTATACATTCATTTCTTTTATTGTTGTTGATTATGACTTACAGGCAATGAAAACCAAAATTTAGAATATTATATAAGACCAATTGGTACTTTTTTTTTGCAGTGTGGGCAATGTGCCAACTCCTGCTGGAAAACGAAATCCACATCTCCATAAAAGTTGTCAGCAGAGGGAAGCATGAAAGCTGTATGATTTTCACGAAAAAAACACTGTACTGATATAACACTCTTTAAACTATCATTTAATTTGTAAATCAAGGGATCAGAGTCTGGAGGAAGAGTGGAGAGACACACAGTCCAAACTGCTTGAGGTCTAGTGTGAAGTTTCCACCAATCAGTGATGGTTTGGAGAGACATGTCATCTGCTGGTGTTGATCCACTGTGTTTTATTATCAAGTCTAAAGTCAGTGCAGTGTTTTCCCACAAAATCTTACTTTGATGGAGATGCGGATTTCATTTTCCAGCAGGACTTGTCACACTGCCCACACTTCTAAAAGTACCAATTGGTCTTATATAATATTCTTATTTTCTGAAACATTGATTTTCGGGTTTATATTGGCTGTAAGCCATAATCATCAGCAATAAACGAAATAATATCTTATAATAGATGACTCTGTGTTTAATACATCTATATAATATATGAGGTTCACATTTTGAACTGAATTACTGAAATGAAGTAACTTTTCAATGATATTCTAATTTTTTAAGGATGCATCTGTAAAAAGAATATCAGTCACATTATGTGTTTTTCAAACATTCCCATAACCTTTAAGCTTTAACCGGGAATGCTGTGTATGAAATGTTCTAATAGCCCTGTAACGCAAACTATTATTAGGTCAAATGAACTTTTTTTTACAACATTGCTGAACTGAACGTTCATATGATATTTTCTGTTAGCTGGGCTAACCCTGAGGTACTAGATCAGCTGCAACATCTGTTCATGGCCTTATGTTTTGCGGCTGCTTTAGAGACAGCATTATTAATTAGCAATCATCAAATTTTATGAAACTGAAGAACAGCTGGGTCTGAGAGAAAGAGATATATATATATAGAGATATATATAGAGAGAGAGAGAGAGAGAGAGATGCACAGTGCATTGAAAGAGAGAGCGAGAGCCGTGAGTGCAGTGGTCAGTGAGGCAGAAGGCAAGTGCAGAGTGCAGTGCAGTGTAGTCCTTAGGCACTTCTGTCAAACACACACACAAACATCATGTGATGGGGGGCGGGGTGAGTGAGGGGTTAATAAACACAGTGCATGCAATGGTGGGGGGTAAAGCAAGTGGGTAGAGGGAGTGTTGAGGTGGGATTGGGGTGATGGTGTAAGCAGGAGTGTAAGCATTGTTTTTTTTTTTTTTTCAATCAAACCCAAACCTAACCTTAACCCTCAGACAGGAAAAGAACATTATTGGCCTTGTTTTTTTTTGTTTTATAACATAAAAAAAAAAAAATCTAATTATCCTCATAAGTAGAAGACAGAGGGTCCAAACTGCACACACACACACATGTGAACACACACTGTTTACATGCAGCACATTAGAGTGTTATGTCTTCAATCATGTGCAGACAAAACAAAATTTATCCTAATGCTACATCAAATGGAGGGCTGAAATGCATGAAGATCTGTGCAGCAGTGCATGCAGCATATGACTGGGGACATAAGGTGCACTGGAGGGCAGTTAAAGGGTTAAGGGGCACGTAAACATAAATATATATCACATAATATCTGTTCATTTCAGGGGAAAATGTTGCACAGAGTAAAATGAACTTGAACATGGGGTAAAAACAATGCACATACTCACAAGGGGGGCAATCACTGACTAGAACAAAATGAGGGTAAGTGGGTACAGGGGGCATGATATGTACTAAAAAAATGATTGGGGCAAATAATAATATAAAATGTGCACTGCAATCAGAATTATCAGAAATAAAATGTTGTGGATAACATTTATAGCACATAAACACAATGCAATCACTAAGCAGAGGGTGGGAGGGGGCAAATAATCACTGTTACCCTCTGCGCTGTAATGAGGAAGCAAAGGGGTAGATTAACAGTGAATGCCAGCACATTCAGGAATGGGGTAGGGATAAGGAGGCAAATAAACCCAGCATATACACTGGAGTAGCGATGAAGGGGCAAATAAATATGCTTTATACACTGGAGTAGGCTTGAGGGGGCAAATAAACACACTACATACACTGGAGTAGGGGTAAGGGGGTAAATAAACATGCCTCATACACTGAAGAAAGGGAAAGGGTTCACATAAACCCGTCAAATACACTGGAGGGGTGAGGGGGCAAATAAACACACTACATACACTAACGTAGGGGTGGGGGAGCAAATAAGCATGTCAAATACACTGGGGTATGGGTCAAGGGGCAAATAAACACACAACACACACTGGAGTAGGGGTAAGGGGGTAAATAAACATGCCACATACACTGGAGTAGGGGTGAAGGGGCAAATTAAAAAAAAAAAAACACTGGAGTATTGGTGATAGGGCAAATAAACACAGCACATAAACTGGAATAGGGGTAAGGGGGCAAATAAACATGCTTCATACACTAAAGTAGGTGTGAAGGGGCAAATAAACACAGCACAGAGACTGGAGTTGGGGTAAGGGGGCAAATAAACATGCTTCATGCACTAAAGTAGGTGTGAAGGGGCAAATAAACACAGCACAGAGACTGGAGTAGGGGTCAGGGGGCAAATAAATTTGTCAAATACACTGGAGTTAGTGTGAGGGGCAAATAAACATGCCTCATACACTAAAGTAAAGATAAGGGGGGAAATAAACATGTCAAATGCACTTGAGTAGGGGTAAGGGGGCAAATAAACAGGTCAAATACACTGGAGTATGGATGATGATGGGGCAAATAAACACACCACATACATTGGCATAGGGGTGAGAGCAAATAAACACACCACATACACTGTTGTAGGATTAGGGGGGCAAATAAACATATCAAATACACTAAAGTAAGGGTGATGGGGCAAATAAACACACCACATACACTGTAGTAGGGATAAGGGGGCAAATAAACATGTCAAATACACTGGAGTGTATGTAAGGGGGCAAATAAACACAGCTGATTTGATGGAGTTGATGTGCAAAGGAATACAGAACGAACAGTGAAGGTAAATAAAATAAAATATGTATAATGAAAGGGGGGTAATACAGCACGTGTGCTAGAGAGAGGGGGCAAATACAACTGCCACAGGCATTGCAGTAGTGAGGGGCAAATAAATAAGTGTTTATAATGAGAGGGTTGTGATAAACAGCACATGCACTGGAGTGAGGGGGCAGGTAAACACAGCACATGCACTGTGGAGGTGGGGGTGGAGACGGGGGGGGGGGGTGATCACACACCACATGGGTTGGTATGTGGGGGTTTCGGGGGGCAGTAGGGTGGCCCCTCTCCTACCTTTGGCCCCTCGCAGCACGAAGCCGAAGCCCTCATTGTCCTTCTTCTGCAGCACCACCGTCTTCTCGTCGATCACGCAGTCACTGTGGAGAAAATCGCGCGCATAGCGGCCGTTAGTGTTCCAGCCGGCCATCCGCATCATAGCCACGGCGGCGGAGCGCGCGGAGCCACGCGAGCGGCTAACGCACCGCAGCCACGGGGCTGAGGGCGCGCGCTGCTGCAGAGACGAGTACAGCATCGCGGCGCGCCAGAGACAGAGGGAAACTCAGTCATGTAGAGGTGGCTTTAAGACGCAGAGAGAGGGGGAGGAGAGACATAACAGAGACACAGAGAGAGAGAGAGAGAGAGAGAGAGAGAGAGAGAGAGAGTCTGAAAGAGAGAGAGAGGGATGGGGAGACATGTGAGAGACAGAGAGCCAAAATGAAAAAGAGAACGGTGAGAGAGAAGAAGAGAGGTATTAGTAGAGAGAGAGAGAGAGAGAGAGAGAGAGAGAACTAAAAGAGAAGTGGGTGGAAATCCAAGTGACAGACAGAAAGCAAAAAGGAAAGACAAGAGGCATGAGAACAAGAGAAAGGAGAGGAGGGGAGAGAGAGAAAACTGAATGAAAAAGAGAGGGAGGGAGGGAGAGAGGAGGGTGAGAGAGATCAAATGAGTAAGAGAGAGAGAGAGAGAGAGAGGGGTGGAGAGGCAAGTGAGAGACAGAAGGCAAAAAAAAGAGGACAGAGAGAGAGAGAGAATATGAGTCTGAAAGAGAGAGAGAGAGAGAGAGAGAGAGAGAGAGAGAGAGAGAGAGAGAGAGAGAGAGAGAGAGAGAGAGAGAGGGCGGGGAAACATGTGAGAGAAAGAGAGACAAAGTGAAAAAAAGAGAGGGATGAGAGAGAAGAAGAGAGAGAGAGTCTGAATCTAAAAAAGAAAGAGAGAGAGAGGGGCGGGGAGATGTGGAAAAACAGAAAGCCAAAGTAAAAAAAGAGAGGGATGAGAGAGAAGATGAGACAGAGAGTCTGAATCTGAAAAAGAAAGAGAGAGAGAGAGGGGCGGGGAGATGTGAGAGACAGAGAGCCAAAGTAATAAAAGAGAGGGATGAGAGAGAGAGAGACACTGAGAAGAAAGAGGCAGGGAAACAATAAGAAAGTAGGTTAAAAAGAAAGAATAGAAAGAAAAGATGTACAGAGAGAAATAGAGACTGAATAAGAGAGAGGAGAGAGGTTGAGAAAAGGAGGAATACAGAGAAGAAAAGTGAAAAGAGAGAGAACACGGGAGACAGGAAGAGAGAAACGAGAGAGCGAATGAAAGGTGATAAGAGAGTGAAAAAAAAATCAGGGATGACAGACAGAAAGCAATACGAGAGAAAGGGACAAGAAGGAGAGCAAAAAAAGAGATGAGAGAGAAACTAAGTAAGGAAAGACAGAGTGAAAGATGAAAAAAAGAATGGAGAGTGAGAGTGAGAAAAGGGAGAGAGGGGTAGATGTAACATGAATAGAGAAGAACACAGAGAAATAGATGGAGGGATGGTGAAGGAGTGTTTATATGATGACATTGATGGATAGATGGACGAATAAATGAATGTATTAAATGAATAATAGCGCTATTAGAGGAGCTCTAGTGAAGGTGGTGATGAGGATGCAGTTGGGAATGTGCTGATAGCTCTGTTTCTACACTTTTTGCGTAATGAACACTGCATACTGTGAACAGAACAAGCCCTGCCTGATGTTTTGGAGATGTTCTGACCCAGTCATCTAGACATCACAGCTTGGTTCTTGTCAAAAGTGTCTCAGATTCATCAACATCATGATCTGATTATATTCACACCTTGAGAGGGGTCAGGGTCACATGAACCAGATTTTTAATTTCGATCAATTCCCTTTACCTCTTAGTGGTGTTAATGTTAATTTTATTGCTGGTCATGTTATTTGCCACTTGATAGACATGTGTATCCCTCAACACCTGTAGATCTGGGACATTAGTTTTGGTGTCCTTCTTTAAGTCCTTCTATGGTGGAAAAACACTTGTTTGTCTCTTATTTTACATTTTCCCAATCTAGTTCTATCTAGCTCTAGCCATTTTCAATTTCTTGACAGTAGAAAAACGTTTCCCAAAGAAGAGTTTCTTTTTAAAAATGTCAGCAATATCTTTCCTCAGTGAGACTAGCAACTTAAGCTTGAGGGCAGCAATGTCAGGGTTAGCGTGGGGCGATGCAGCCTCTGCAGGAGCCAACAGCTCACTCAAGGATGTGGGTGTGGTTTGCAGACCCGGCCACAGTTGTTCTGAATAGTATTGTGAGTTTTAGAGTTCTTTCCAGATTTGGACTTGGACTAGACTGACAGAAATACTTTACTTCAAGTTATGTTGACCTACAGATTAATCCGGACTACCCCAAAAAGTTATTTTAGTCTCATCAAGACAGGCCCATTGCAACAGGGCAAGCAAACCAATTGCCTAGGGCCCCGAGCTGGCCTGGGGCCTCCAGACAATGACTGGTTATGAATTGAATGCAATGATAAACTGTATGGGCGCCCCTTTAATTCTGTAAGAAAAGTACAATGACGCTGTTATCAAAATCCCCCTCAAATGGGCCCCCCCACCAGTTGCTGACAGTGGCCAGCCAGCCAGGTTTATTATTCATGCAGCCGGCAAAATATCAAGCTTCAGAAATCATGAAGTGGAGTAATCAATCAGGAAGACAGAAAAGAAAGGAGAGAGAAGAACTGTTAGAAAAGAAAAAAAAAAACTAGACATCAGTAAAGGATAATTTACACTGGATATATTAGGCCCACATGGACCTATAAATAGTGTAATTTAGCATCAGGTAGACTATTATAAAATACAATAACATACTTTATATGCGTATATGTCCGTTTTGCTCAGGGACCCCAAGATTAAGTGTAGTTCTGGACGAAACTGAGGGAAATACTAGTGCATTTAAAAAAAAATTATATATCATTGAAAAGTTACTTTATTTCAGAAATTAATTTAAAAATGTGAAACTCATATATTATATAGATGTATTAGAGTGATCTATTTTAAGCGTTTATTTCTTTTGTAATGTGGATGATTATGGCTTACAGACACTGAAAACTCAAAAATCAGCATCTCAGAAATTAGAATATTATATTAGACCAATTAGTACTTTTGGCAGTGTGGGCAGTGTGCCAAGTCCTGCTGGAAAATGAAATCCGCATCTCTATAACAGTTGTCAGCAGAGGGAAGCATGAAGTGCTGTAAGATTTTTTTTTCTTTAGACTTGATATAATACAGTGGATCAACACCAGCAGATGACATGACTCTTCAAACCATCACTGATCATCAGTAAATTTTACATTTTATTTGAAAATCAAGGAATCAAAGTCTGGAGGAAGAGTGGAGAGACACACAGTCCAAACTACTTGAGGTCTAGTGTGAAGTTTCCACCAGTCAGTGATGGTTTGGAGAGACATGTCATCTGCTGGTGTTGATCCACTGTGTTTTATTATCAAGTCCAAAGTCAGTGAAGAGCTTTTAATTTTTTGAGATGCACTAGTACTTAAATAAAATTCTACAAAAAAAAACTGAATTTCAGTCCTGCAGAATTCAGCAGGGCTGCAGATGAAGTCAGCACTGCATGAAGGCATTCAGGAACATTAGGAACACGCCTCGATTGATGCAGAGATAAAAGAGCAACTGATCTACAGTCAGAACTGCTTGATGGTTCTAGCAGAATACACACTGATTAAGTGTGAGCTGAGTTTACACTGGAATCGTTCAGAGACCAGAGAGCTGACTCCTGCAGAATGATGCATGGTTACCATAGCTACATAATCTGCTCACAGGGAGGGGTATGAGTGAGTGTGTGTGTGTGTTTTGGTGTGTGTGTGTGTGTAGTGGGGCACTGTGGCATTGTCTTATACAGAGGTCATTAATATCCTGGCCTGCTAATCACAGATCCCGCATTAAGATTCACTATTTGCTCATAATGGAAGTGATGGGAGTACTGTGTGTTCTCTGAGTAAGCTCACTTCTTTCCCGCTGATCTTGAGTGATATTTAATCTACGTTTTCCTCTAAAGTGCAGATAAAGTTCCTAAAATGCTACAGCAAAAGCAGCTGATACAGGATGACAGCTCTTCTCAATGCATATAAAACTTATCATGACCTCTTTTTGTCCTGTTATTGCTTTCTATAAAGCTGCAGGCTCCATATTATAGGCTGATGATGGTCTATTTGAACACTGTGTGGAAAAAAAAATCCATGATGAGGTATCTACACTCTACACTGTTTCCTTACAGCAAAGGTATTTAATTAGAATTTAGTATGGTCCGGTTAGAGAAAATTTAATCAGTCCAAGGTCCGGACCATCGCCAGTGTTGAGATATTTTGAACTTTATGCAAATGAGAGGCGGTAGCCAAGCAGCGCCACACGGACAGGGCTTTAGCACCACACACACCACAGGCTGAACTACAGCGTGAGAAAACGGAGGAGAGGCTGAGTATAGCTTTTTCAGGCTTTTTTGTGCTGGATGTTTTAGCAGGGTTCACCGGCCGATAAAAAAAGAACAGCGTCTGGTTCATACACAGCACCGAACTACAACTGTCCATATTCTTGCTGGTGGCAGATAAACTGCTGCTCTTTCAGGAGACACGCCCAAAGAGGTGAGAGAAAGGCGGAGAAAGCGACTGGGAGCGATGCAGCGTCGCTGCAGAGTGAACAAGAAAAGTTACGCCGCTTTAAATTCCCCCTATTAAAATTAAATCCTTCTCAGTAGTTTATCGGTTTGGGTCCGCATTGGACAACGTCTGGGTCCGGGCCCGGACCGCGGTTTGCCTATTAGTGACTACCTTACAGTATCAAAAAGGTTTGAAGACTTTTAACAACTTATCATATTAAAATACTGTGCTTAAAACAAAACAAAAAAAATAAAATCAATTTTGAATTTATTTGAATACTCATCATATTTTAAGACTACAGACTACCCATACTGTATACTTTACACTATAAGACACACTTAAAATCCTTTAATTTTCCCAAAAATCGACAGTGCGCCTAATAAACCGATGCACCTTATTCATGAATTCTACCAGTCAGGTATTAAGGAGCAGTAAAGCAACTCCGCTGTTGAAAATACTGGAAATCTAAGTTTACTGTAAATAAACTGAAGCGTTTTACTCACCCAGTTACACCGTTTTCAGGAGAGAAATCTGTGTAGATTAACATCCAGCACTTGTTTGACTTTAAAACATTATTTTTAAAAAAATACAGTTTTGTTTAATTAGAAGGGAAACATGGCAACACCCTTGTTCCTCTCTATGCACCTTATAAGTATGACAATAGACGATCACTGGTAGTGTGCCTTATAATACTGTGCACCTTATAGTCCGCAAAATATGGGATAATATAATATTTTTCTGTAAGTGCAATATATCCGTATATCTGATGTATCTATAGATGGGATTTACCTGTGGATGGGATATATCTGTAGATGTGATTTATTTGTAGGTGGGTGTGATATATCTGTAGATGTGATTTATCTGTAGATGGGTGTGATATATCTGTAGATGTGATTTATCTGTAGATGGGTGTGATATATCTGTAGATGTGATTTATCTGTAGATGGGTGTGATATATCTGTAGATGTGATTTATCTGTAGATGGGTGTGATATATCTGTAGATGTGATTTATCTGTGGATGGGTGTGATATATCTGTAGATGTGATTTATCTGTAGGTGGGTGTGATATATCTGTAGATGTGATTTATCTGTAGATGGGTGTGATATTTCTGTAGATGTGATTTATCTGTAGGTGGGTGTGATATATCTGTAGATGTGATTTATCTGTAGATGGGTGTGATATTTCTGTAGATGTGATTTATCTGTAGATGGGTGTGATATATCTGTAGATGTGATTTATTTGTAGGTGGGTGTGATATATCTGTAGATGTGATTTATCTGTAGGTGGGTGTGATATATCTGTAGATGTGATTTATCTGTAGATGGGTGTGATATTTCTGTAGATGTGATTTATCTGTAGATGGGTGTGATATATCTGTAGATGTGATTTATCTGTAGGTGGGTGTGATATATCTGTAGATGTGATTTATCTGTAGGTGGGTGTGATATATCTGTAGATGTGATTTATCTGTGGATGGGTGTGATATATCTGTAGATGTGATTTATCTGTAGATGGGTGTGATATATCTGTAGATGTGATTTATCTGTAGGTGGGTGTGATATATCTGTAGATGTGATTTATCTGTAGATGGGTGTGATATTTCTGTAGATGTGATTTATCTGTAGGTGGGTGTGATATATCTGTAGATGTGATTTATCTGTAGATGGGTGTGATATTTCTGTAGATGTGATTTATCTGTAGATGGGTGTGATATATCTGTAGATGTGATTTATTTGTAGGTGGGTGTGATATATCTGTAGATGTGATTTATCTGTAGGTGGGTGTGATATATCTGTAGATGTGATTTATCTGTAGATGGGTGTGATATATCTGTAGATGTGATTTATCTGTAGGTGGGTGTGATATATCTGTAGATGTGATTTATCTGTAGGTGGGTGTGATATATATGTAGATGTGATTTATCTGTAGGTGGGTGTGATATATCTGTAGATGTGATTTATCTGTAGGTGTGATGTATCTGTAGATGTGATTTATCTGTGGATGGGTGTGATATATCTGTAGATGTGATTTATCTGTAGGTGTGATGTATCTGTAGATGTGATTTATCTGTGGATGGGTGTGATATATCTGTAGATGTGATTTATCTGTGGATGGGTGTGATATATCTGTAGATGTGATTTATCTGTAGATGGGTGTGATATATCTGTAGATGTGATTTATCTGTAGATGGGTGTGATATATCTGTAGATGTGATTTATCTGTAGGTGGGTGTGATATATCTGTAGATGTGAGTTATCTGTAGGTGGGTGTGATATATCTGTAGATGTGATTTATCTGTAGGTGGGTGTGATATATCTGTAGATGTGATTTATCTGTAGGTGGGTGTGATATATCTGTAGATGTGATTTATCTGTAGGTGTGATGTATCTGTAGATGTGATTTATATGTGGATGGGTGTGATATATCTGTAGATGTGATTTATCTGTAGATGGGTGTGATATATCTGTAGATGTGATTTATCTGTAGATGGGTGTGATATATCTGTAGATGTGATTTATCTGTAGATGGGTGTGATATATCTGTAGATGTGATTTATCTGTGGATGGGTGTGATATATCTGTAGATGTGATTTATCTGTAGATGGGTGTGATATATCTGTAGATGTGATTTATCTGTAGATGGGTGTGATATATCTGTAGATGTGATTTATCTGTAGGTGGGTGTGATATATCTGTAGATGTGATTTATCTGTAGGTGTGATGTATCTGTAGGTGTGATGTATCTGTAGATGTAATTTATCTGTAGGTCTGATGTATCTGTAGATGTGATGTACCTGTAGATGTGATATACCTGTATGTGTACTATATATCTGTAAACGTAATATATCTGTAGATGTGATATACCTGTATGTATAATATATCTGTAGATGTGATTTATCTGTAGGTGTGATATACTTGTATGTATAATATATATGTAGATGTGACACACTTGTATGTGTAATATATCTGTAGATGTGATGAATCTGTAAGTGTGATGTATCTGTAGATGTAATGTAACTGTAGATGTGATGAATCTGTAAGTGTGATTAATCTGTAGATGTAATATATCTGTAGATGTGATATATCTGTAGATGTGATTTATCTGTAGATGTGATGTGTATGTAAGTGTGATTTATCTGTAGATGTGATATATCTGTATGTGTAATATATCTGTAGATGTGATTTTTCTGTAGGTGTGATGTATCTGTAAGTGTGATGTATCTGTAGATGTGATTTATCTGTATGTGTAATATATCTGTAGATGTGATTTTTCTGTAGGTGTGATGTATCTGTAAGTGTGATGTATCTGTAGATGTGATTTATCTGTAGATGTGATGTATCTGTAGAGCTGGTTTACAAATGGAAAGTAGGGCAGTTGCGTAATGTCAAATTTGATGCTGCAGTCTGGGCTGCTAACAAGCATTAAAAGCTTAACGAGGTCTAAATTTTCCCTCGAAAGAGCCCTCTCTCCTTTCCTGCAAGTCAGGAGGCCTACGACAGGAAGTAGACTGCAACGCATCGCCATGGATTCGCTCTCTGTGTCTCCATGACAACGTACTCTGAGCAAGGGGTGTGTCTGCTGAGTAGGAGTTCGGCTGGTCGCTTATGGAATTTTCCTTTTTGCTTTTTTTATCCTCTTTCAGAAGGTATCCGGAGCCAGGAGGACCAGGCTCGCCATGTAACAATAACACAGTTCTGACAGATCCGAGTGTCGTTTTGGGATCTGCTCTGAGATCAGGACTGCTCTTCTTTACACTGACATAGATTTGCAGTTTACTGATCATAATCAGAATATTGTGATATTACCCTTAACCCCCCTGTTACTTTCAAATTTACTATCTAATCTTTAATACATGACCCGAGCCGTTTTAACCTCCGGAACATTATAATATATATAATATATATACCATGTATAATATAATAATTAATACTGTTTCCCAAGTTTATGTTTATGATATTTGTTTGTTGACTTCTTAAATAGCCTTTAAAACAACCACAATACGATAAAGATATATGACTATAAAGAAATATGTACATCATTTATGTATCCCTCTGCTGACAATTTTTATGAAGATGTGGATTTCATTTTCCAGCAGGACTTGGCACACTGCCCACACTGCCAAAAGCATCAATTGATCTTATGTAGTATTCAAATTTTCTGAGACGGTGATTTTTGGTTTTCATTGGCTGTAACCCATAATTATAACGTAAAAAAAGAAATAAAAGCTTAAAATAGATCACTCTGTGTGTTTAATACATCTATAAAATAAATGAGTTTCACATTTTGTACTGAAATTACTGAAATAAAGTAACTTTTCAGTGATATTCATGATATTTTTTGAGATAGTATAAAGTGTATATTAAGTGTATATTGGCCCAGTTGCTGACTGTCCAGCAGATCTGTTGGATGAAGGGACAATCATTCCAACTTTCTATAAGTTAAATTAATAGTTTTAAATAAAATTAACAATACTATACATTAAATACACAAAAATAGAGTAAAAAAAAGGAAATAAAGACAAAACATAAAAAATGAAAAGCACGTTTGTTTGGGCAAAAACGTGACCTTTGATTACATCACAGCTCCGATTTTTTGACGCCTTCCTCATGTCAGTGTTGAGCAATAGTGACCCGCAGCTCTGGCATTAGGGCCGCTTACATAAGTAGCCATCTGACAATGAGCTCTTTCGCACTCTCCGTAAAACCTCTTTCCAGAGAAATATTAATAAGTAAGCAGTTGCTCTGAGATATTTGCAGTGAGGAACGAATTAAAGACAGCAGTTTGAGAGATGTGATGTGATGTGATGTGATGTGATGTGATGGTAGGTAGTGTGTGATGAGGTTCAGGAAATCTTGAAGGCTTTGAACAGAATGATTGGTGAATGAATGGTGCTTTATTTGAATGCAAATGCTTTGGATAATAATGAAGCAATGATGATGATGATGATGATGATGATGATGATGATGATGATGATGATGATTATGATGAATAATGCCTCTTTAGAAGTCCAAACAGTACAGCCACTTAAATTTATGCATTAATTCAAATATTGTCACTGTGCTATAAAACCATGTCCATAATAACACAAAAAAAATTTCTCAAACGTATTTCAATCACAATCAATTGTTTAATTGATTTCTCCTATAAACAGCGCACTTGCAGGTACGGGAAAATTAAATGTAAGACTTTTTAATACCAACTAAATGTACATTTCCCCATGCCCACAGTATTATCTTATCTTAAGATAAATAAACTAATAAACTAATTTAAGATTTTTTTTAAGCTTAATGAATTGGGAACACTTTCCAATAAGGGTACATTAATTAACAGTTCTTACGACAGAATGCTTTATTAATTAACTAATTATTAATTGACACTAGTTAATACATTATTAATCATTACAACATTTTTTTAACTAATGTCTTAATTCTAGTGGTGTCAAAAAATTAATTGTCAAAAATGAATGGTGTCAAAATGATTAATCACAACAGTATTCTGTTATTACTAAATATTCCTACGCAATAATAAAAATTAATGGTGTCAATCGATTAAACTTTTTTTTAGATGATTAATCACCCATAACAATGCTCTGTGAATAACTGCGATTAATCGCACTTGCTCTTCTTAAGACGTACGTTTTTATAGTATATATTCAAATGTAAATAAAATAAAAAATGTAAAATGCAATCATATTTATATTACTGGTGTCGATTAAAATATTATATTTTAAAATATTAGAAAATATTATTATATACTTGTATTTTTGAGGGGAGATAAAGCCAACCATGGGGCCCTGGAATAAAGGCCCCATTTAATACATGATAAAATGGATAGAATAAACTTTTTTTACTTAATTATATACATCTCAGCTTGTTTGTTAGGATTTCTGTATTAGAACTTAATTAGCTGAGTATAAAAGAGCGTTTTCACACCTGTAGTAGTGAAAGTTTCTATGGTCCAGATCAGTTGATGAGTTTGTTTATTCGGAGTGTTTTCTTCCTCTGTTTGGTTTGGTTTCACACAGGCATAAAAACCTAAACACACCAAAATGTGCACCAATCAACCACACAAGCAGATGGTCACAGATGCACAGATGCGAGCAGTGAACGCTGCACAGACCGTGCGTGTAAACTGCACTGAGCAGCAGAGACAGTGTTTGTTCATAGCAGTATATTATCCATCTTATATATCAGATTAAACTGCACCTTATCAGCAGTTTAGCTCAATTAAAAAGAAGTATATTTGATAGCTGGGTCGGATCGAGACAGGATCACTTTTTCACCACAAGCGAAGAGCGAGGGTGGGGGCAGGCAGATTACGGTGGAAGTTGGGGTCAAACTTGGTGGCGTTGCATTAATGCTTTAATGTCTTAACTAGAGTCAATTTATAAATAATTTAAGAATTACTCAATCATTTAATAATGTGTATCACTGTTGTAAGTACTGTTATGTGTGACCCGTATTTTAAAGTGTTACCAATGAAATTAAGACTTCAACGACTTTGAAGAATCTGCAGATTCTGTATATAAAAGGAAACATTTTGGAAAAATAAGGTTTTTATCTAACAGCAACCATATAAATCTCTCTCATCTTCCTTCTGTCACTACAAACAGACAATAAAAATCCATTTCCACAAGTCTGGCATTTCTCATTGTGACAGACAGGACGTAAAGCGCCGGTACATGCACGCTGGTGATTCAGACAAACTACAGCTGTTAATTCTAGCACTGCATTAGTACAGAACGTGTGGGTGATTCTCTGTAACTCAAAAAGAAAAAACAAGAAAAAAAGAGAGAGAGATACCCTAAATAACAGAAACGAGTGCTTCAGTGCAGCGGAAGATGCACAGCAATGTTATGATCAATTAACCCAGTGCCTGCAAGCTACCTCACAGGGTACAGAAAGGCCAATCGGCTAATGAGAAGACATTTGATGTGTTGCAGACCATGAATAATCGCTTAACGACCCTCTTTCCCAAAAGCCTTTCAGTGTTAATTATTTCAAAACCGACAAAGGAATCATCCCTTTGGAACAATTCATAATCAGATTTCATAATTGAAGAGGGAAATGTGAGGTCTGGGTTCAAAGGATTCAAAGAACTAAAAAAGCACACTAGAAAAAGACTTAAAACAGTCTAAGCATTGTAAAATCATTAATATAATTATAGGGTCATTATCAGAATACTGCGCCTTTTGTCAGTCAAAACGTTTTTAATTTTAATGTTTTTAATTATTTTGACTGTTTATCATTTATTTACACAGAGATCATATTTTTTTCAGCTTAACCCCTTATAATTTTCTGTTATGTACGTGTCCACTCTGTTATGGCCCTCTGCACAACAGGGCAGACAATGACAGGGTGGACATTTGTAGCGAAAAATGAAATTTAACGTGATTTACCTAGAGTTGCACATTAAAAAAAAAAAAAAAGATTCTAATGATTTTTTATGATGTGTTAAGGATACATTCTAATTTTTTTTATGTGTTTAATCACATTGATATTTATCCACGACAGCTTAAGCTTTACCTCTGTAAGCTAAACATGGAGCCAATATGAAGACAATATGATAAAAAAATATGAAGACAATATTAAGTGACATTAATATTATTAAATGCTTTATACACAGCTACAAAGGTGATCAGGCCTTTAAAAAAGTAACCAAGATTACTTTTTTAAAAGGCGGTTAAAAAATGACAGGGTGGACAGGGAAGTAATTCTTTGACATGTTTAAATAGCTCTAAACTTTTATAGAATTTGCTTAGTTATTAAGTGAATTATTATTCATTTAAATTATAAAACAATCTACAAAAACTTCAGAAAATGTCATTTTTCTTTTTTTATTTAACCAATTAAAATGATTTTAACCCTTTCAGACCTTCATTGTCGATTGTAATGAAAATCAGAAGCCCTGTTTTAGGGATCTATAGTGCACAGGTAAATTGCGCATTACACAGCTTGATTTAGGGCGTGTCAGTGTGTCTTTGGTATCATAAGGGTAAAAAATATGCCTTGAGCAGCTCGAAACATGCAAAAGGCATGTACTATTTCTCTTAATTAATCATGGATGTGTTTTGGCCATAACATGAAATTACAAATCAGTTGTTGAGAGACAGATTTTTTTTTCTGGAGAGGTTTGCTTGTGGTGAGAACGTGATCTGGCCTCAATCTGACCCAGGTATCAAATGTACTTATTTTTAATGGAGCTAAACTGCTGATGCAGTTTAATCTGGTGCAGTTTAATCTGATATATTAACTAGAAAATATACTGCCATAAACAAACGCTGTATCTGCAGCTCCATGCAGTTTACATGTGCGGCCTGTGCTGCGTTCACTGCTTTATATTTATAATAATCTAATTGTTACATAGTGTTTATTAAATTTTAACATCAATGATTTGCTATGCATTAATAACACTTTTCTGTAGACACAAAAAGACACATCATAGTGATAATGACACATTAATAATACTACTACTACTAATAATAATAATAATAATGACTATGAGATCTGCAGAAAATGGTAATATATGTAGATATAACAGAGTGTATATCTCTCTGAAGGCACTCATCATGGTCTTGTTTTGGGACCGAAATGTGCTTTAACTTGAAACAGTAGCACTTAGTGACACAAAAGTGCCACGTTCTGGAAGAAATCTCCATTTACTCACACGGCGTATTATCCTCAGCTGAACTCAGGAGAACAGTGCACTTTGACAGTAATGAAGAAAAACTCATTTTCAGCTCCTGTGGGTTGTCTAACTAAAGAAGACGTATTCCTCCTGAATTAGGCTTTGAGGATTTTAAGGCTAAGCTGTCTCTCTCGTACAAACACACACTCACACACGCACACTATCACACACAGAGCTCTCCAACATGGGCCAGAGGATTAGAAGCACATTTAATCTCACCTGGATGCATCAAAGCTGTCATACGATCCCACGGTGTAATGTCGAAAGAGCTTCCGCCGCTCAGATCGGTCCGCCCTGGCATCTGTAGAGACAAAACCAGCATTTCATCTTCACTCAGATCCGGTTACAATCAAATCACTTAAAAACACTTAATATTCCACAGCTTCCGAAAAACTGCAGAGAACAGGTGCCAACTTCTCAATTCCTTAACAGTCATAGCATCGTTTCAAACACTGCCTTTACTTATCCATGCAGAAAAGTTTCACACTTTTTTTTTTTACATCATTCTTATCATCATCACTATTTTAATTACCATCATCCTCATTATCATGTTTATCATTTCTATTATACTGCCTGGCCAAAAAAACTCCACCTGGATTATGTGGGGTTTATGATGCTGCAGTTCATCTGCAGGTTTAGGTTCAGCAACAGTATGTGCAGCTGAAAGAATGAGGTCAGCTGACTACCTGAATTTACTGAATATAGACCAGGTTATTCCATCAATGGATTTGTTCTTCCCTGATGACACGGGCATATTCCAAGATGACAATGCCAGGATTCATGGGGCTGGAATTGTAAAAGAGTGATTCAGGGAGCACGAGATCATCATTTTCACACATGGATATATGCCTTCAATATTATTGCCAATATTATTATCACCACATCATGACTATTAATATCATCTCATCACTATTGCATTTTCACCAATGTATTATTACCACGTTATTCTCAACAGCATCATCATTAAAATCTTTTCCCACCATTCTTACTATCAGCATTATCATCAACATCATCATCATCATCACTTTCACTATCACCATCACCACCGACTGTTTTACTACTTAAGAAAATAAGGCTTAAAACAAACTAGAACAAAGGGCAGAGAGCGTGGTCGTTCCCTCCCAGTGAACATATGTAAAGTAGACAAGCAGAGGAGAGAAAAAAAGCCCGTTTACAAATTGGTCAAACTGTGCGCCATATGTCACGGCATCCCAGCAGCCATTTCTGCTGATAATTGAATCATGCACTGAAGATCCGATACTAAGTGCACTGCGGGGACACATGCACAATACACGCTCTTTGATCAGTGGCTAACTTCAGCGGGATCAATGGAAGCGCGGTGCTTCAGGCAGCAGAATAATGACTTTCCTGGACACCAACACTTGGAAGGTCCATTTGAACCTCTTCAATGGTAAAAATCACCACTTTGCTCCAGTAGTCAATGCAGCGTATTGACTGACTCACCATCAGTCGCTGACCACAGGCACGAGGACGCTTTTTCCAGGGAAAAGCAAACACAAAGGCCAGAGAGGAGCCAGAGGAGAACCGGCTTTGAGGAAGGGCAGATATTGACCAAATGCTACAGAAGCAGAGATAATGCAGTGGAAGTGAAACTAATGAAATGGCCACTGGACGATGCTGAATAAAACCTCTCTGACCCTCTCTGCAGATAAACTCAACGGGTCTCCAGGGACCCCGTGTGTTTGGTGATGGAGGTATCGGTTCTGACTGCTAGAACACATGGAGCTCATGCATTTTTGAAGAGCCTACAGTGTGTGTGTGTGTGTGTGTGTGTGTGTGTTTGCATGTGTGTGTATTTCAATAGACAGTAAGCATTACATATTCTGAACATGCACACAAACATATACACTTATTAATGATTAAATGCACTCAAATTTAACATTTTGTGGATTTTTTGTAAATAAATGAATAAATTCCTAACAAGCAGCATGTATATCAGTGCAGTGTGAAGCTGCTTTAACACAGAATGCTGAAAATTTGCCGCTGCATTTTCAAACACAGCATTTTTAATTGGACGTGCAGCGCAGTTATGAGCAGTGAACGCTGCACATAATGCGCTCTTAGTGTGTAAACAGCATGGAGCAGCAGAGGCAGCATTTGTTCATAGCAGTTAAATAGAGACAACGTTTGTTCATAGCAGTATATTATCTGGCTAATATATATATATATATGTATATATATATATATTTATTATATATATATATATATTTTTGTATTGGCTATGAATGTTTTGATGTTAAATACTGCATACATATGGAAATGAAGTGTGCATACGATATGCATGCTAATTACTCATAATATATCAGATTAAACTGTGTCTTAGCAGCAGTTTAGCTCAATTAAAAGAAGTATACTTCTGCTGGGTCAGGATGAGACCAGATCATGTTCTCACCACAAGCGAACTGCTCCCAAAAAAAAAAAAAAAAAAAAAAAAATCTTTGCATTGGGCAGGGAGTGGGGGGCGGGGCAGATTACAGTGGAAGTCGCGGTCAAACCTGGGGAATAATTAATTGCGTTCATAATTAATAAAGTTCATACTGTCTGCAATAAAAAAGTCAAAGAATATGTATGAAAAATGCACTTTTTATATGCATTTTCCATACTGTAGCAAATAAAATATGGATATATATATATTTGTATTGGCTATGAATGTTTTGATGTTAAATACTGCATACATATGGAAATGAAGTGTGCGTACGATATGCATGCTAATTACTCAAATGCATATGAATGAGGTAATTGCAATGCATCACTTTTTTCTGCACATAATCGGCCATTTGATCGTTGACAGATTCACTAAAAACAGTGGGCACCATCTACACACACATGCACAGAGGGAACACACACACACACACACACACACATGCAGAAAGAGAGAGCACACAATACTCCTTCATCTCTTCCTGAGATGAGCTCTTTAGTTGCTCAGGTTTCCGTGTTCCGTTGTATTTGGCAGCTTGAGGATTCAAACTGCACCGTTTGCATTGTTCACTGCAGTTATGTTGATACATGATGATATCAGTTGTCAGGAGGCTGCGTGGGATTCAACACTTTCCCCCTCCATCCTACTCACTGCTTAGCTGTTAAAGTCACAGGCGCTCTATTACTTTGTTGTGCAGAAAACATTATGCCATGTGGATGATGTAGAACGCCAGCTGTCTCCTGCTCGTACAGCCTTTCCCCACACTACGGCTTACCTCAGCTTCAACGGGGGCATGACGACAGTTGGCCTATTATTAATCTCATGTTTATTTGGGGGATTTGTTTTTTTTTTTGATACATATGATTACAAATCGATAACTAATGTAACCTATATTCATGGTGGATAATGAGGTATACACATGAAGAAGCACTAATAATTGCTTTAGGTGATTAAATATTGTATCTTAGTAAGTCATGGCCATGCCTTAATGATCTTATTCCCATGCATTAGGGTCTCGCTCCCACACCTTAATTATCTTGATCCCACACCTTCATTATCTTGTTCCCACACCTTGGGATCTCTTTCCCACTCCTTAATAAGGTGTGGCCACGCATTTTTTTATTCCCACGACTCACATATATTTTTATTTAATTATTTTACACTGACAGAGCACAGAGTTGCTGTTGTTCCCAGTCGTTTCCACTGTGTTACAATATCACTGACAGTTGGCTGTGGAATATTTAGTAGTGAGTAGTGGAATTTCACGACTGGACTTGTTGCACAGGTGCTGCATCCTCTCACTGTACCACAGTGCTGGAGTTCACTGAGCTCCTAAGAGCCTGAGACCCATTCTTTCACTTATGTTTGTAGACGTAGCCTACATGCCTAGGTGCTGCTTTTTTACACTTGTGGCCATGGAAGTGATTACAACCTGAATTCAATGATTTGGATAAGTGTGAGCGAATAATTTCAAAAATTGCAGTGTAAAAATATACCATAACACAATCATTGATCATCTTTTATAGTATAAGGAATGTGCTCTGATTTCAGCTTTCATGTCTTTGCACTGAAAGAAACTAGTATTTCCCTTTAACAGCTGTGGTTTCAGCTAAAGCTCTTGAACACACACACCCACGCACACACACACACGCCATTTCTACACACACGAGTATGTCCTTGGACACAGCCAGCGTGTTGAAAAAAAACCCCTGATGATTTGATTCAGAGTACAGGAGGTCAGAGTGTAGCCACACCACAGATTAGTCAGTGTAATGACTTACATAGTACATTTCATTTGAGCCTGAAGGTATTAGCAGCTGTTTCATGAACGTAATTAGTGGAGATACAAAGCGGCTAGAGAAATCCTCTACAAAATCAAGTTGTGATGTAACATTTCTTATTGTTTAAGTTGTAATTGATGCCCGGAAGGCAAGCGAAGGCTTTAAAACAAGGCAGCCAGGCACTTTTTTAGTTTGTGGTTTCTACAGTGCGGAAAATAACACGACTAAGTTACTAGTTCAGGGGAACTGTGGAAGTCAAAATGAGATCTGGAAGACCAAGGAAGCTCTTTGAAAGAACTGCTCATGTGCTGGTAAGAAAGGCAAATCAAAATCTCCACATAAGTTCTGAAGACCCACAGGATGGTTTACGCTGGCTTCACCCCGGATAATTGAATTAATCCATGACATCACTGATTGAATCCAGATATACTGCAAGCTCCTACAATTAACGTATCCAGCAGATCTGATATCTAGCCACTCTAATAGCAATCTAGTATCGTGGAAAGGTGTTACCACTGGAAACTAGTTTCCCCATTCAAACTCTTGTTTTTAATAAAATCAGCACACAACCAATTTATATTTCATCTATTTTGAAAAATAAAATTAAAATGCATCAAAATGTATAATGAAAATAGTACAATAATCTACAAATGTATGCTTGCAGAAAAAATGTAACGAACTGCAATGCATGAAAAGGACACCTTGTTAAGTGTGAAGCATGGGGGTGGGTGTATCATTTTGTTTTTTTTTTTAGGTTGTGTTACCATCGGTAGCATTAGCAGTATTGCACAGGTAGCTTGAAGCACAGGTTCCAAAAGATATCAGCCAATCCAAAATATGGATGCCAATGTCAAACTACCCTTAAAAGGTGAACAATAAAATAACAACAAAATAAACAAATATATGCCTTAGTCAATATTCAGCATGGACTACCTGAAGATACGCAAACTAAAGCTTTTGGAATGTGCATTGTAAATGTAAATGTCAATGTGTTTCTTTATTGCTTGCCTTAATTTAACCTAAACCCAACTGATTTAAACCCAACTGAGATGGTGATTTGAGGTGATTTAATTGGGATGAGCTGGAGCTTCACAGCGTGAAGGAAAAGCAGCAACTATTTTTCAGCACCTCCAGAAACTCCTTCCTTCAAGATGCTGAGAAAACTATTCCAGGTGACTCTTCCTCATGAAGACACTGAGATTAAAATACCAAGAGTGTGCAGATCAAAACTGTCATTAAAGCTAAATGTGCTACATAGAATAAAAAAACTAAAGTATAAAACATATTCTGGTTTGTTTAAGATTTTTTGCTTACAATATAATTCTGCATTTGTTCCTGTATAACTTTAATGTCTTTAATATTAAATATACAATGTAAAAATATTAAAAAAAAAAGAAGATTGGGCCCTAGTTTAGTGATCTATAGCGCATCAGTCAATTGCGCATCACACAGCTGGATTTAGGGCATGTTGAACCGACCTCACTTCCAGACCACCACAACACCCATCAGTGAAGATTTATTCCTAAATGTATTAATGATGCTATTTTAACGGCGCGGGCACAAGGCGTGAAAATACGTCATTGACGGGGTGTAAGATAGCAATGAGCATTGCGCCGCACCCTGCGTAGTGTGTGTGTAGACCATAAACAAGCCGTGCAGCAAGACAACCCAAAAATATATCTCAGAACTTGCAGAGTTTTCTGCAAAGAAGTGTGAGAAAATTAAAATCCGACTGCACTGGAACTGAAAGACTTTTAGCTATAAAAAAAGTGTCTGCAAGCTGTGATTTCTGCCAAAGGGGGTGTTAATAAGTCCTGACTCGCAATGTTCCCAAACCTTTGCACAGGCCATACTGATGACTTGGATGTTTTTTTATTTTTTATTTTATTCTTTTATGTTAAGAGCGTTAGCATTTGGCACTTGCCAAGACATTTCTCGTGTTATCAGAGTTCAGACGCTTTCCACAACTCACAATCTCAAGAGTGCTCTCACTAATGACACACCAGGAATTTGGCACGTTCCACACACTCATGTTCAATTCGTCCACGAACAAGCCATCTAGATCTCACTATGAAAAATTGGATGGCATCACAGTGTTGACAGTAAAGAGAGTAAGAATGTGGCGTCCTCATGAATCGCAGAATACAGTCTGACAGCTGACAGAGCCACAAAAGGTCTGGAGATTTAATGGCGATGCTTCAACAACTCTTAATCACGCTCTACTCACACTCTCTGAGCACTTCAGGCCCGTGAGCTCCACAACAAAGTTTGGGTGTGCACTATAATTAGCAGTATTTAAAATAACAGTCCTCTATTTTACTCATATTTACATTTACAACAGCACAACACTTTATCACATGCTCCAGCTCAGAAAAGGAGAACAGCTGGTGTCTCAGTGAAGCATTTATCCAGGCCTGTCACAATAATGATGTTATATAATTATTGTACAATTTATGGGCATGACCTCAATCATTTTTGCTGACCTTGATTTTTCTAATTACATGATTTTCAGTGAGGAGAGCCTAAAGTGAATGAGCCAGTATGTTGACTTTGTTTAAAAACATAAAAAAAAAAAAATTTAATTATTCCTTTTAATCTGAACAGTTTTATTCCTGAGTGGTAGGGCACAAAATATTCTACATCCCTAAAATATATTTTTTAATCACTTACTTTTATTTCACTGCAGATTGTATAAATCTAACATATTTTTCTTAATTTATCTCATTCTGCTTTAATTTTTGAATATACAGCTCCAGAAAAATAAGAAAAATAATTAAAGGTATATGTTTGAGCAAAAGTTGTTTTATTCTATAAACTACTGACATTTCTCCCAAATTCCAAATTGTCCAAAATATTGTCATTTAGAACATTTATATTAATTTAGGAACAACAATACTAAAGTTCAGAAATCAATATTTTGGTGGAATACAGCTGATTTTTATTTACAGCTTTCGTGCGTTTTGGCATGCTCTCCACAAGTCTTTCACACTGCTTTTGGGTGACCTTATGCCACTCCTGCCTCAAAAATTAAATAAGTTCAGCTTTCTTTTCCGCTTCCACTTGATTACATTGATTACATTACAGTTTTCAATGTTCATTTTTTTTTTTTACATACAGCTTTAAATAGTAAAATCAGAGAACCTGATAATTTTGAGTCTTAATTTTTTCCGGAACTGCACATTCCTGGATTTCAGACCAGCAAAACATTAAATTATATAAAAAAAGTTAAGCATCTACTACTTGGTAATATTGCCATTCATTCTCACAAAACTTTTTTGCAGCCATGCCTTTATAATTTGTGCAGCATCGGCGCCGAGTGGTCCTGTTGTCTGATCGGGGCCTTGCTGCTTCGAATCCTATTAAGGCAGCTTGCCGTCAGCTGCCTGAGCCACGAGAAAGCACAAAAGTCCTTGCTCTTTCTGGGTGGGTAGATGGCACTCTCTGGCCTCATCACTCCAAAGGGTGATGTTGATCAGCACAAGACATCTGTGAGCTGATGTATCGGAACCGAGTCGCTGCGCTTTCCTCTGAATGCGATGTGATGCTACTTGGGAATGTTGCATCAGCAGCAGTTCAAAAAGAGGCGGTGGGTAACTTCACTTGTATGTGCTAGTCTTCACCCTCCTTGTGTTGTGGCATCACTAGTGATCTGGGATATACAGCTGAGTAGCTATAATTGTGAGTAATTGTGCAGCATGTGGTTTTGCATTGTCTTAATGAAAGCTGCATGGAGGTCCCTGGAAAATGTGGCCTTAAAGCCAGTATATGTTGCATTTTTTTTGCATTAACGCAGCTTCACAGAAGTGTACTGACACATCCCCATACTTACAAACTTTTGCTTTAATATTCATACATAAAAGCAATTAAATTATGCTCTTAAAATGGTCTTAAAATGATAATATCATTGAACACAATATATCGTCCAAAAATAAACAGTTAGCATTGTAACAGGCCTACACTTATCATTTCACCACTACCTTATAATCGTATACTTATGACACATAGCGCATTAGTAAAGCAGTGTATGACTATCAGGTCAATCTGGATGGGAGATATAATACTGATATACTGGAGAAGTAGAAAAAAAATGAGATCAGATCCTGTAGCAGATCTATTCTAAAACAGTACACACTCACTCACACTGTGTGATGTGCTGTTGTTAGCTGTGTGTTTCTTCCTGTGGGGGAGTAGAGTGAGTAGTTTGAACATGATAGCCTACTTTTAGATGCTCATCTTAAAGGGGAATTCCACTCATTTCCAAACATTTCTGCAGAATTAGAGAGACATTCAGATCGGTTTTGTGTGAAATGTGGACAATTCTGAGTCAAAATTGTCCACAGAGGTGTGAATAGCACTAGACATCTATGAAGTGTAATGGTTTTTAAAGGCTCTCTTGATGTCTTGGACAGCATATTACAATAGTTATACTACAAAACCAGATATAATCTGAATTGAACCGTTGTTTAAATATATTTATGATGGTGGAACACCACAGACAGAGAATAGCAAGAATAGTTTCTAAATAAACTAATTAAATTAATTTAATAAATTAATAAATTATTTTTTTATATTCCAGGAGCTCAAGTCAAAGCCTTATTTATTTGTATAGCACTTCTTCTTTTTTTTTTTTTTTTTTTTTTTTTTTTTTTTTTTACAACTGACATTGTCACAACACAGCTTTCCAGGAATCTAGTAATATGAAAAGAGATCACCAAAACATACAAAAAAAAAAAACATATAACTTTGATGTTTTAAAAATAAACCAATGTTTTATGGTTTTAAAACCAAAATCTGTGCTGTAGTCATGTTTATCCCTCATTTCTATCATTACCACTGCAAAGAAATCTCAATGCATTTTTCTAGTCCACCTGGAATGACTCACTGATTTACTTATGCAGAGACTTGATTGAAAAATGTGTGAAGTGCTATACATTTATGTATATAAAGTACCAGTAAGTACCAGTTTGGACACACCTTACGTATGTAGGTTTTACATGATTTAAAAATGTTTTGCACTGTAGATTAATACTTAAGCAATGAAGAAAAACATATGACTTATTTAGTAAAGAAAAAAGTGTTAAACAAACCAGAACATGCTTAATATTTTAGATTCTTTAAAGTAGACACCTCTTGCTAAGATGACAGTTTTGCACATCTTGGCTGTATTTTCTCAGATGTATGAGGTAGAGTCACGTGAAATTCAGGCTTTCAGTTAACAGCTGAGCTGAACTCGTCAAGAGTTAATTACTGGACTTTCTTTTTCTCTGTAAGTGTTTGAGAGCATCAGTTGTAAAGTTGTGAAGAGGTAGAGTTACAGGTATACAGTGAATAGTGAATATTTGAGTTATGTTCTAATCCATATTATGGCACAAACTACTTAACTAAGTAAAGAAAAAAAATAGTTTAGGAAATGAAGGTCAGTCAATCAAAAAAAAAAAATTAAGTGCAGTCAAAAAGACTATAAAAAATGTAATGATGAAACTGGCTCTCATCAGGACTGCTCCAGAAGAGGAAGACCAAGAGTTTCCTCTGTTGCACAGGATAAGTCAAAAACTGCAAGTTAACAGCACTGCATAAAAGAGCACTTAAATGTTTTACAGAGTATTTTGGTTGGTTTAACACTTTTAAGCCTTCCTTCATAGTCGTAATGAGAAATAAGGAATTAGTATCACATGACTTTTGCTATGGCTTGTTGAAGCTAAAGACCATTACGCTGATTCTTGCAAAACCCAGTGCCCGTTGGACACGATCATTACCACCACCAGTGGACAGCGCAGTGGGTGGTAATGCTTGTGACAGGTGGCATTGGATACATTTGTCCTTGTAAACAGACAAGTGGCTTTGCTGGTCAGTGCTTAATCCCACTAAATAAAATAAAATAACACCTCACAACGTATACAGATGTGGGTGTTGCCAAGCCTTTCCTGGAGGTAACACTTTACAATCAATTTACATACTGATTTTCATGACTTCCTTGACTTCTCATACTGTATATGAGAATAAGAAAAAAGGGATTTCTGTACTCTGTACTCTGTTTTCTATATTACTCTACCTCTAATTCGTTGCCATCACACACAAAAAAAAGTATATAAAAAAAACAACAAATTTGTTTTTCTTTAATTTTAACTGTCAGATTCACACTATTTCAAAGAGTGAACATCTATTACACATCTGATTAGCACTGCTAGATTCTCAAAAAAAAAGAAAAAAAAAAGGGAACAAGTGGTATCGTTTCATCCCTGAAATCACTATATAATATTAATTTAAATACAGTACCAACAGTAAGCTAAGGCTATGAACATAAGTGAACATAAGTGAACATCTATAATTCGTACTTGCATAACGGCGACAAATACTTGAACCAACACTGGAAACACATGAACAGAATGGCAGCAGCTCATATGCATAAACTCATATGCATGTCCATTGCAGTGCAATCTGAAATAATAAATCACACACTAAAACAAACTAATTCTCTAATTCTGTATTTAAAAAAAACTCCACAAAGCAACACCAAACAGCCAAAGTTAGCAAGAACATCCTCACTGTACCTCCGAAATGAACCTTCTTCCGGGATCTTGGAGTTTCGTCCATCTGGCACTCTGTTGCCTTCGAGCCAAGAGCCAATCACAAGAAACGCTCGATCCCCCAAAAAGAAAGAGAGCAGAAAGCACTTCTCTCTCTCTCTCTCTCTCTCTCTCTCTTTCTTTCTCTCTCTTCCTCTCTTTTCCCCCTCTCTCTCTCTCTCTTCGCTCTCTCACTCTCCCCCCTCCGGCCCTGTCTCACCCCACTAGCTCCACATAGCCCCAAACTTTCTTCCCCCTCACTCTGTAAACCCCGAGCTCAGGTGAGAACTGATGGCCAGCATCCTGGTACAGCATTCAGAAGCTCTAAATGTTAAGCTCTGTTCTCACTGCTGGAAGAGCCAGAGAGAGAGAAAGAGAGAAAGAGAGAGAGAAAGTGTGTGTGTGTGTTCGAGAGAGAGAGAGAAAAAAGATGGTACAAAAAGGGAAAAAAATTCTTGCGAAGGCCCACTCCTTAGCAACAGGGTTGTACAGTGTAGAGCATGTTTCCATGGAAATGTATCAATCAGGAATGGGCATGAGTGTTGCTCTGAAAGGTTCAAGAGACATCGGCACAATCCTCCTCCTGCTATTCTAAACCCAGCAGCAGCAGCAGCAGCAGCACAGCACAGCACTGCACAGCACGGCACAGCTTTCTAACACCGCACCACCTCGCTCTGGCAGACGGCCTGACCTTCATTCACCGGACTCTGCAGCTACAGTGCAACACGTTCACCTGTTACATACATGCAGTACAACTACAACTACAATTATAACAAGTGCAGACTGGAGAATGCATTAAAAATATCATTGAAAAGTAACTTCAAAATGTGAAACTCATATATTATCTACATATATTATATAGATGTATCACACACAGAGTGATCCATTTTAAGTGTTTAGCCAGTATCATTAATTGTAATATTATATAAGACCAATTGGCACTTTTGGCAGTGTGGGCAGTGCGCCAAGTCCTGCTGGAAAACGAAATCCGCATCTCCATAACAGTTTGTCCGCAGAGGGAAGCTCTGAGAAGTGCTGTAAGATTTTCCAGGAAAGCACTGCACTGACTTGATCCACAGACTTGATAGAACACAGTGGATCAACACCAGCAGATGACAAACATGTCTCTCCAAACCTCCAATCACTGATTGGTGGAAACTTCACACTAGACCTCAAGCGGTTTGGACTGTGTGTCTCTCCACTCTTCCTCCAGACTCTGCTCCCTTGATTTACAAATGAAATGTAAAATTTACTGATGATCAGTGATGGATTGTAGAGTTATGTCATCTACTGGTTTTGGTCCACTGTGTTATATCAATACTTTGTGCATAATGCAAAAGAATCTGAAAATCTTTGGAATATAATCGAGAGGAAGATGGGTGATCACAAGCCATCAAACCAAGCTGAACTGCTTGAATTTTTGCAACAGGAGTAAAGGCATTAAGTTACCCAAAAGCAGTGTGTAAGACTGGTGGAGGAGAACATGATGCCTGAAAACTGTGATTAAAAACCAGGGTTATTCCAGCAAATATTGATTTCTGAACACTTAAAACTTGAACTATGAATATGAACTTGTTTTCTTTGCATTATTTGAGATTCATTATTTCAGCCATTTCAGATTTTCTGCAAATAAATGCTCTAAATTACAATATTTTTATTTGGAATTTGGGAGACACTTTGTCCGTAGTTTATAGAATAAAACAACAATGTTCATTTTACTCAAACATAAACCTATAAATAGCAAAATCAGAGAAACTGATTCAGAAACTGAAGTGGTCTCTTTATTTTTTCCAGAGTTGTAGTATATAATGTTAAATGATCTACTAATATACTGAATATGCATAAATGAATCTGCATACGTAGGCCACATTTTTAGGCATCACTTATGTTTTCCATATCACAAACTGTATCAAACACTGAATCTGAATGCAAATCATTATAATCATCAATTAGAAAATCTGATCTGATTATTTATTCTTAACTGTCAAGCACTTTATATACAGTATGATACAAGACAAGGCCTGCGTCTGCAGGGAATGTAGGACAAAAGCACAGCTCACAGAATCACTACTCTCTCCAAGGACGTGCTGAATCGCTGCCATTTTCCGATGTAACACCATTCACATGTTCTCACTCTTGTGCCTTTGCCTTGTCGTGATGGAGAAGCTGCTTCCACAGCCACAGATTTAGATACGCAGATAAGCAGCACACATGAAGAGGGCATGCTGACTCCCTAAACACCTGAGCATTTCTCACCTTTCACACATGCTGCTCACCCCGAGACACAGCTTTCACAGGCTGAGGGCCTGTTTCCCAGACAGGAATCAAACCTAGGCATGTGTTGTCTATAATGTGTTTTTAACACAATCAAATACTATAAAAAAATCAATCAGTGACATGCTGTAAGATCAGATTTATATTGTATCTGGTGCGATACAACATACGCAATATACAGGGGTTGGACAATGAAACTGAAACACCTGTCATTTTAGTGTGGGAGGCTAAATTGGAGCAGCCTGGTGGCCAATCTTTATTAATTGCACATTGCACCAGTAAGTGCGTCTTGCTGGAGCATCTGTGACCAAGACAGCAAGTCTTTGTGATGTATCAAGAGCCACGATATCCAGGGTAATGTCAGTATACCACCAAGAAGGACCAACCACATCCAACAGGATTAACTGTGGACGCAAGTCATCTGTGCAGATGAACAAGCACTACACTTCGGCCACTGTTTTAGCCATCTATTGGCCTTGAACCGAGCCATCAACTGCGTACTACGCTGCTTGATTTAGGGCGTGTTAGTATGCTATTGTAACAATGGGAAAAGTACACCTTTCGAGGCTCAAAACAAACACAAATTAATCATGGGTGTGTTTTGGGTGTAGTGTGAACTAACCAATCAGCGTGTTACTTGTCATTACCTTTAAGAGCCAGGTGCACTTCAGTGCACTTCACATGTTCAATGTTTTACAGCAGAGGAAACTTCTCGTTTGTTATTTGTTTAGTTTGTTTATTGTTGATGTATACATTTTCATAGCTGCCAACAGGCAAACACTATAGGTTTGTGCACCACTGCGGGTCTATGTGGGTGTAACAAGTATGGGCGTACAAGTGTTGGGGATGTACCTTTGTTGACAATTCACTGCCAAGATAGCAATGAACATCTGTTGGTTCACGTCTGTCTAGGTTGTATTCATCCAGTGGTGCACCTGCGTTTTCCTTTGCCAAGATAGCAATATGCCAGAAATGTACATGAATACACCTAATTTTCAGACCACCACACCCATAGGCATAGATATATTCACAAGCACTGTTGCTATTTAAACAGTGCAGGCTTCTGTCACTTAAATGCAATCAAATCCTCACAGCAAAGCTCCAAAATATAGTAGAAAGTAGGGATGTGCCATACCGTTTCATACGCAATAATATCATGAATGATGTTATACCCTGAAATATTGTGTCATATCACCTACCCCTAATTATCACATCACAAATGATCACATATATATTTTTGGTGTTTTTAGCAAAAGAAAAATTCCCACTGTTCTCATTTATCCCATTATATGTTCACTACTAGAGACAGATTATCTCTGTGCAGTATCATTTATTTTACTTTAATCCTGGATATATGAAGAAATTTGGAGTGCATTATTAGTATCATTACATTCTGTATCAATGGCTTCTGTTACAAATCTGATATTTTTTATATATTATTTATATTAATATTTCAGTTAGGGGTGTGCCATATCACATTGTATGCCAAAATAATGTTTAATTTAATGTTTAATTTTGTTGCAGTAGTGCATTCTTGAAATATATATATAGTTTTTTCATTCTTTTGTCATACAGTTTTGTCACATCGCCAAGAGTATCGCTATCGCGTAAATCCCATGAGATATCGTGATATTATTTTAGGGCCATATCACCCACCCCTAGTAGAAAGTATTGAACAGTAGAGACAATTTTCTTGATTTCAGTAGGAAACTAAGCTTTATTCGATATTGCCCTGTATGCATAATATTCTAATGTATGCAAATCACAGCAATCAGCAATTCATAACCAACAGCCAATGAGAGGCAGAGCCACACGCCATGCGAGCAACCAAAAGGCATATCCTCTCGAGCACACCACCGCATGACTGGACAGTGGAGATGTTACAGTGAAGAAGCTGAGTCAACCCGCCCTTCTCTCCCTCGGCCTGGCCAGTGAGTCACCAGGGCCAAAAGCCCCTCGGCCAATCACAGCTGCTGTTTGCCACGGCTCCCGATCTGTCCACAGCAAGCTGTCAGGAGCAGCGCTTTTTTTTTCAGTAAAAAAGCACTGTACTCACAACAGTGTACAGTCAAGCACCACAGGATAAAACCATTGAAAGAGGGGCTTAAAAGCGTTTACATGAAAAATAACAAAGCCACAGCAGACCACCCTCTGCTTTATTCTTCACTATCTCACATGGAGGCCACAGAAAAAGAATGTACACATTCTGTACACTCACTGTCCACTGTATTAGAAACACGGGTTTTAACACACCTTCTCATTCAATTTTTTAAAAATATTTTTATACATTTTTTTCATACATTGTGTATTAATACAGAAGTCATCCAGCCTATAAAGAAACACATAATTAATTATGTAGTAACTTTAAAGTGTTAAACAAACCAAAATACTCTCTGAAGCATTAAGGTTGGCTCTTATCTTTCTGAGGCTGGTAACTCCTATTCTATAGTCTATTAGTCTTCTTTTCCAGGGCCGCCCCTGATGAGAGCCAGTTTCATCATAACGTTTTTGATGATCTTTGTGACAGCAGATTGACTGACCTTTATTCATTAAATTATTCTTTTTTCTATACATAGTTGGGTAGATCTTACCATAATATGGATTCATTACAACTTTACAACTGATGCTTTCAAGCACATTAAGAAGACAAGAAATTAAATTAATTAACTCTCGATGAGTTCAGCACAGCTGTTAACTGAACGCCTGAATTCCAGGTGACTCTACCTCATAAAGCTGACTGAGAAAAAAACAAAAAAAAAAACAAGATGTTTTTCTTCATGATAAAATAATGAAAAAACACTGAATTTAAGATGTGTCCAAACTTTGAGGTCTAATATATAGGTACACAACTGCAGGCAGTTTATGACTGGTTAGTTATGAACCAGTTGTGAATAACTGTTGACCTGATATTAATTTGGCGGTGGATTGCACCAACATGGTCGCAATAGGATTTTACACACATCAGTGTCATTGCTAGGGTCAATGGGTGGGTCAATCCAGATCTATGTCTCACCAACAGAATTAATTTGTTCTATAATATGCTCATATAATGCAATTATCTGGTATTTACTATATGGTCCACTATATCCCCACAACAGTCAGGGTTTATACTAACGTTAAAATTGAAAATGTCACACAAATGACAAATCTGTGTCACACATGACAAAAAAAGATCAGATATGAGCAACCTTTACCTAATGTGTAAAGGTAGCCATAGAGTGCTATGCTTGTTCTATGTGTTCTGTATACAATCAGAGACATAGAAACACACAGTGTGAATATGCTGAGCTATGTAGCGGCGTCCAGTAAAAAGACAGATGGCCTCCTGTAGCTTCAGGTCTGAATGGCAAATGATTTAAATGGATTTTTCCCCAGCAGCAACGTCCACACCAGACTGGGGCCCAATCTCAACTCCAATGACCTTTGGTCCCCCGCAGTCTCGAGTGTGTGGCACACACACACACACACACACACACACACACACACACACACACACACACACTCTCTCATGCAAGAAGCTTGAAAATGCACAGTGACCGCAA
Organism: Astyanax mexicanus; assembly: GCF_023375975.1. NCBI lineage: Eukaryota > Metazoa > Chordata > Actinopteri > Characiformes > Acestrorhamphidae > Astyanax > Astyanax mexicanus. The sequence goes on from NC_064417.1 coordinate 6,613,910, forward strand.
TGATGTGGAAGGCATTCATTTGGCCCAAAATAACAACTCTCAACAGAATGTTGCCCCTGGCCCCTTATGCCAATTTGCACAGAAAATGCAGACTTCACACACCATCCCCGCAAAAAGCAACCGCTTCTGCTCACAGTGAACAGAACCAAGGACAGCTACATTCAACTCAGCACGTTCCATTGAGCAATATGACATTTTTTCCTCCGACACTGATGAAGACGATGACGACGATGCTGCGGCAAAAGAAGCAACCATAGCTGTTTTCTCAGTATTTAATACCGTTATGCTTTTTTTTTTGATTTCCTGTTTCTTGCATTTGAAAACCAGCCTTCAAATATGTAAAGAATTATGTTTTTTTTATGTATGAACAACCACTTTGATAAAGCAGGCCTATTAAGTGGAATAAACATCACAATTTAGTATATATACTTTTTCTCTGACAAGAAAAAAATTAATATTAATTGTTTTCTATAGTTGTATCAGTTGCATCTGTTAGAAAATTAATTGATTCGAAAACTATTTCAAGTTAAGTCAAGTCAAGTAGTTTTTATGGTCAATAATACACATGTACAGGACATACAGAAAATTACAATTAAGTTACTCTCCTTTCCAAAAATACAACAAGTACAGAAAATAAGATTATACATATAAAATAATGGGAGACACTATGTTTACAATACAACAAGGACACAGATAGACATACGTGAGATAAGAGAGGGAGGGAGGGAGGGAAGGGGCTGATAAAGATGTAATGAGAGTGCAAGTATAAACAGAACCCATATAAACAATGGTATAATAATAGCTTAAGGCCGGTAAAGTGAATGAGTGCGTAGTTTATTAGTTATTAAAGTTCACAGTTTATGGGGAGATAGTGTGTATGACAGTGCAAGTATAAGCAGTAGTGCAGGTATGGGGTGTGTAGTGCAGGTCCGATTTGAATAGTTCCAGTACTGTGTGTATTCTACTAAAAACACATAATATAAAAAATAACATAGTTGCACCCAGAAGGAATCCAGTGCTATTCAGTAACAATATATTATTAAAAACTTAGATTATATGGGCAATATTTATTGAGCTACCCATACAATACTTTTTGTTACTTCTCATTTCACTTATAACACAGTTATAACACAGTAATGTTAGGAGATAGCCATATGCTATTATTTTTCTTTATACCAGAAGACATTGAGCTGCTCAAAAATGTCATCTTTTGAGATTATTACCCTACTACCTATAAATATCCTATAAATATTACCCAGCGCCTGTTTTTTTTATTATTATTATTTTTGAATGTACAGACTTCAAATTGATTCACAAAAGATTTTAGTTTTCAGTAATAGATAGATTAGAGTGTATATTAATTAAAAGTACAAGGATTTTGATTATAGTTCATTACATGGCTTATTGATGTGAAAGAATACATGAGCAGCACCAGGTGGATTTATTTTTCTTGATATTCTCACCTCTAGATTTCTCAAAAACGCTTCAGTTCAGCGTGAGGTCAGTGCTATGTTTAGAAACAATAGGGTTCCCTGTTTTTTTCACAATGTATGAATCATGTTGGTGCGTTGACACATTCCTGAGTAATGAAGCTGTAAAATAAATAGCAATTTTTGAGGCAATTTGCATTAATTGGGTTTTAAGGGTTAAGTTCAGTCACAAAGACCAGGAGTTTCACCTGGCCTGGGCTTCCAAGGCTTTAGCCAGGGTTCATACACTTTTTAACCAATAAATGACTTTTCCATGCCTTCAAGGCAAATTTTCAAGACCATATGATTTTTCACGACCAAAACATCAGTGCAGACATGTACAATAAAACCAAAAAACAAAAAATTATAATAAATCTAAAATTAATCATTTAAAAATGCTGACACACAATTTATAATAATATAAATAATAATTTATCCATTGATAAACAGAAACACAAAGATTTGTAGACCAAATTTCCATGACTTTTCCAAAGCTTTTTGGATATTTTGATTTTTCCAAAAATCCCAGGCCTGGAAATTGCAACTTTTAAATCCATGAATTTTCCAGGTTTTTCATGACTGTACAAACCCTTTATAGCCCCGGACATTTCCCAATAAGCCCCGAACCCCAAACCTAATGTTTATAGCAAAGCTGCCAATCCATTGTGTGCCAAACACACAGCGCTATAGGGTGAGAGTCCTACAGGGCACGTGGTTTTAAACAGGCAAGGTTTTTGGGACACAGCCCATTTCTCTGCCTACAGACCCCCGTGTGCTGCACGCTGCACACTGCCAGTAATAATACAGACAAAATGAGAAATTCAGAAAAAAGAAAGAACAGTCCGTCCTCAGATTCAGCTACAGTACTGTTTCAGGTATCTATAATTACAGAACGATAGGCATATTTATATTAATAGAGCTGCAGATGAATACTATGCTGTTATTAAGTAAACTACATTAGACTAATCTCAGCCTGTTAGTCAAGTAATGATTCAGTTATTTATAAAAATAATTTTACTGACAAACATCATGTCTCATCATTTTTGGTAACTATCCAGCAAATCTGCACATCATCTATATAGTTACTAATTATATTACTCAAGTTTTTGTCAGGAAATTGTCAAATTTGTAAAGACACTAAAAAATGTTTTTAACTGCTGTGCTGTACAATCTTCTACAATACTGTTATTGAAGATTTCATGATATTTCATGCTCCTGTAGTATTGCCCCTATTATTAATCGTGTAGTCCCCTAATAATGTTATCAATTATATGTATTTTTTTGTTTAAGTGAGCAACAATAAAAATACCTTAAATTTGGAATAAATGGCATTGTTAAATAAAATGCTTTGTTGATCTACTGTAGAATCATTGGGGAAACATATCTGGGCCTTGCCCATAGTGAAAGCAATTAATTAACATTTATTATTATTATTTTTTTATGTTTGTCACTTTAATTTTCTGTCAAAAGCAGCTTTTTCCTTCTGTTTTCAACTATTATCATTCTTAATAAGACACCAACAATCATCAATTCTGAATTCCAGCACACTTTTAAATCTATTAAATGTAAAATGTAAAAATTACATATTATGCAGGACAATGACGGTTTGGAGAGACATGTCATCTGCTGGTGTTGATCCACTGTGTTTTATATAAGTCTAAAGTCAGTGCAGTGTTTTTCCAGAAAATCTTACAGCTCTTCATGCTTCCCTCTGCTGATGACAACTTTTATGGAGATGCGGATTCCATTTTCCAGCAGGACTTGGCACACTTCCCACATTGCCAAAAGTACCAAGTGGTTCTGGGTTTTCATTGGCTGTGAGCCAAAATCATCAACAATAAAATAAATAAATGCTTAAAATAGATCTCTCTGTGTGTGAATTTTACATTTTGAACTGAATTATTGAAATAAAGTATTTTTTTTTTTAATTATATCCTAATTTTTGAGATGCACTAGTATAATATATACTGTATATGAGACATTTGATCTACAACTGAAGGCTATAACTGAGCTGCCAGACTGTGACTCCTGAGTAGTGTGATTTATTCTTGACTCATTTTTTTGACTCATTTTCTGAAACCTTAAAGGGAAACTACACTAGCAAACAAAAAGCTGCACTGTG